>NC_037338.1:20334928-20641032 GCF_002263795.3 Bos taurus
CATGGTTGATCTCTTTAAAACATTTTTTATTTCTGAATCAATGCAGATTACTCGATTTTCTGGTTTTTAAGTTTAGGGGAGAGGGGAGAGGTGGTACCAGGTGTCTTTTCAGTCCTCCTCAACTCAAGACACCATGGTTCCCTTTATGCTCTATAGTACAGTTTCTGAAAATGTGGTCTTTGAAGGCTCTCCAGGTAGTCTGTGGTTGCCCAATGCAATGAGTAGGGTTTGTTTGAAGAGTATTTTCTGCTTGAGATTTGAATTCTCCATTAAAGGGTACAGAAATAGATATTTGAAAATTATAACCACAGAGATGGTTATATGCTAGGCAAACACTTCAAATGGTGTGGGGTGTGGGTGTGGGTGTGTGTGTTCTGTGGTTGCAAGCAGAAGCTTTGAGATAAGTGGTCCAAGGGATTCCTTCAGTGTGGTTTACAGTCTAAAAATTTCGTTTGAGATGGAGTTAAGCTAAACACTTTCAAGACAGTAAGAAATCAAACCACTCTGAGAACCTTTAAAACAGCTATTTGAAACTGATATTTCAACTGAGAAAATATCTTGATCCTAAACATTTGCAATTTCGTTTTTGACCATAATGGAGGGATATCCTGGCCACATCACCCTTGTGTGTAATATTATTTCTAATAGTGTAACTACCCAGCTTTGAAATTCAGGGCTGAGACATATTTTTAGCAAATAATTTCAGAAGAGATTGGCTAGGAAATCCATTCTTAGAAAGGTCTTTTGAAAACCTTCATTCGTTTTTATCATTGTGCTTACTTTTTAACTTCAATATTAAAAAACACTGTACTATCCTGTTGTTTAAAACTGTGGCAAATAAAAAGGCACAAAATAATGCCATTTGCAGTAACATGGATGGACCTAGAGATTATGATACTGAGTGAAGTAAGTCAGACAGAGGAACACAAATATCATATGCTGTCACTTCTAGGTGGAATCTAAAAAATGATATTACAAATAAACTTATTTACAAAACAGATATAAGCTTTAGGTTTTCATTTGCATTTCCTTGATAATGAGGTTAGACATCTTTTAATATTTGCAGTATCCTTCTGGATTTGCTTGTTTGTGAAGCACTAGTGACTTTACATGGAAAAGGAAATGGCAACCCACTCCAGTGTTCTTGCCTGGAGAATCCCAGGGACGGGGGAGCCTGGTGGGCTGCCGTCTATGGGGTCGCACAGAGTCGGACACAACTGAAGCAACTTAGCAGCAGCAGCGGCAGCAGTGACTTTACAAACATTTTCATATTGATTAATGTTCTTTACGTGCTCTGGGTATTCCTCAATTATATGTATTGCAAAAATCTTGTTCCAGTATGAGCTTGTCTTTTCCCTATCCTTAAAAAATGCCTAATTTTGATGGGATCAAATTTAATCAATTATTTTTTAATGGTAATCACCACCCAGATGATCACAATGGTGTGATCACTCACCCAGAGCCAGACATCCTGGAATGTGAAGTCAAGTGGGCCTTAGAAAGCATCACTACAAACAAAGCTAGTGGGAGGTGATGGAATTCCAGTTGAGCTATTTCAAATCCTGAAAGATGATGCTGTGAAAGTGCTGCACTCAACATGCCAGCAAATTTGGAAAACTCAACAGTGGCCGCAGTACTGGAAAAGGTCAGTTTTCATTCCAATCCCAAAGCAAGGCAATGCCAAGGAATGCTCAAACTACTGCACAATTGCACTCATCTCACACGCTACTAAAGTAATGCTCAAAATTCTCCAAGCCAGGCTTCAGCAATACGTGAACCGTGAACTTCCTGATGTTCAAGCTGTTTTTAGAAAAGGCAGAGGAACCAGAGATCAAATTGCCAACATCCGCTGGATCATGGAAAAAGCAAGAGAGTTCCAGAAAAGCATCTATTTCTGCTTGATTGACTATGCCAAAGCCTTTGACTGTGTGGATCACAATAAACTGTGGAAAATTCTGAAAGAGATGGAAATACCAGACCACCTGACCTACCTCTTGAGAAACCCATATGCAGGTCTGGAAGCAACAGTTAGAACTGGATATGGAACAACAGACTGGTTCCAAATAGGAAAAGGAGTACATCAAGGCTGTATATTGTCACCCTGCTTATTTAACTTCTATGCAGAGACATCATGAGAAATGCTGGGCTGGAAGAAGCACAAGCTGGAATCAAGATTGCCGGGAAAAATATCAACAACGTCAGATATGCAGATGACACCACCCTTATGGCAGAAAGTGAAGAGGAACTCAAAAGCTTCTTGATGAAAGTGAAAGAGGAGAGTGAAAAAGTTGGCTTAAAGCTCAACATTCAGAAAATGAAGATCACGGCATCAGGTCCCACCACTTCATGGGAAATAGATGGGGAAACAGTGGAAACAGTGTCAGACTTTATTTTTTTGGGCTCCAAAATCACTGCAGATGGTAACTGCAGCCATGAAATTAAAAGACGCTTACTCCTTGGAAGGAAAGTTATGACCAACCTAGATAGCATATTCAAAAGCAGAGACATTACTTTGCCCACAAAGGTCCGTCTAGTCAAGGCTATGGTTTTTCCAATAGTCATGTATGGATGTGAGAGTTGGACTGTGAAGAAAGCTGAGTGCTGAAGAATTAATGCTTTTGAACTGTGGTGTTGGAGAAGACTCTTGAGAGTCCCTTGGACTGCAAGGAGGTCCAACCAGTCCATCCTAAAGGAGATCAGTCCTGGGTGTTCATTGGAAGGACTGATGTTGAAGCTGAAACTCCAATACTTTGGCCACCTCGTACAAAGAGTTGACTCATTGGAAAAGACCCTGATGCTGGGAGGGATTGGGGGCAGGAAGAGAAGGGGATGACAGAGGATGAGATGGCTGGATGGCATCACCAACTCGATGGACGTGAGTTTGAGTGAACTCTGGGAGTTGGTGATGGACAGGGAGGCCTGGTGTGCTGTGATTCATGGGGTCACAAATAATGAGACATGACTGAGCTACTGAACTGAACTGAACTCTTCTTTTCTCAGCTATTTGTAAGTCCTCCTCAGACAACCATTTTGCCTTCTTGCATTTCTTTTTCTTGGGGGTGGTCTTGATTAGTTCCTTCTGTAAACTGTCACAAACCTCCATCCATAGTTTTTCAGGCACTCTATCAGATCTAACCCCTTGAATATATTTGTCACTTCTACTGTATAACCATAAGGGATATGATTTAGATCATGCCTGAATGGTCTAGTGGTTTTCCCTACTTTCTTCAATTTAAGTCTGAATTTGGCAATAAGGAGTTCTTGATCTGAGCCATAATCAGCTCCCGGTCTTGTTTTTGCTGACTGTATAGCGCTTCTCCATCTTTGGCTGCAAAGAATATAATCAATCTGATTTCGGTGTTGACCATCTGGTGATATCCATGTGTAGAGTCTTCTCTTGTGTTGTTGGAAGAGGGTGTTTGCTATGACCAGTGCATTCTCTTGGCAAAACTCTGTTAGCCTTTGCCCTGCTTCATTCTGTACTCCAAGGCCAAATTGCCTGTTACTCCAGGTATCTCTTGACTTCCTACTTTTGCATTCCAGTCCACTATAATGAAAAGGACATGGACATCTTGTTTGGGTGTTAATTCTAGAAGGTCTCATAGGTCTTCATAGGACCGTTCAACTTCAGTTTCTTCAGCGTTACTGGTTAGGGCATAGACTTGGATTACTGTGATATTGAATGGTTTGCCTTTCAATAACAAAGAGACCATTCTGTCATTTTTGAGATTGTTTCCAAGTACTGCATTTCAGACTCTTTTGTTGACTATGAGGGCTACTCCATTTCTTCTAAGGAATTCCTGCCCACAGTAGTATATATAATAGCCATCTGAGTTAAATTCACCCATTCCAGTCCATTTTCATTCACTGACTCCTAAAATGTTCATGTTCACTCTTGCCATCTCCTATTTGACCACTTCCAATTTACCTTGATTCATGGACCTGACATTCCAGGTTCCTATGCAATATTGCTCTTTACAGCATCAGACTTTACTTCCATCACTAGTCACATCCACACCTGGGTGTTGTTTTTGCTTTGGCTCCATCTCTTCATTCTTTCTGGAGTTATTTCTCCTGTGATCTCCAGTAGCATATTGGGCACCTACTGACCTGGGGAGTTCCTCTCTCAGTGTCCAATCTTTTTTCCTTTTCATACTGTTCATGGCGTTCTCAAGGGAAGAACAGTGAACTGGTTTGCCATTCCCTTCTCCAGTGTATGATTTTGTCCTTGACTCACTATGACAAAAATCCTTTGAAGTGACTTGCTTGAGGTCACAAAATAAATCAATTTCAGAGGTCAAAACAACAGCCCAGTTCTCCCTGGAAGGTTTATTTCATCAAGACAGCCCAAGGCTAAAATCCCCAGCCACCACCACCCACAGAAAAATCCTTGATAGATTTAAATTTGTGTGGAACTTCGCTTAAATATTAACTTGCAAAATGGTATGTAGTGAAACATGTAGATTGTCGTCATTCAAAACTCTTCCTTTAAGCTGCATGTAACATTCAAAGATGGTGGTAAAACTACATCAGTCATCTTTCTTTCCATGTTTTCTTTTTTTAAAAAAACAAAAACATGTCAGTTTCATTCCACAGCCCCCATGCCTCTCAGTTCCTGAGGCACTGATTCGGTATGGGAGTACTTAGCATCTCACAGCTTTTCATTCCAGAAGGTGAATACTTTATACGTGAAGGTCACTGGCACAAAAACCCACACAGTTCTGAGTACTGAATCCCCAAATGCCAGTCAGGGTCCCAGGAGGAAAACCACCGAAAGCAAACATTTTCTCCCAAGGCAACACTATCTTATCTCTGACTATGTTCCATTATTGAAGAAGAAAGGATTGAATTCTGCCTGCTTTCCCAGAGCAGCTCTTGTGAAACAATGCTTATTTCTTATTTTCCTCTATCATAATCGCAACTTGCAAGCACATAGGTAAAAGGAAACCAGAGGTTTTGTAGAATCTCATGGTCAAGAAGCGTCTCTTTAGATATCAATGCTTAACTGTTGTCACCATTATTTTTTATGAATGGGCCAGTTTGTCTCCGAAAGTTCTGCTACCCAGCT
Organism: Bos taurus; assembly: GCF_002263795.3. Taxonomy (NCBI): domain Eukaryota; kingdom Metazoa; phylum Chordata; class Mammalia; order Artiodactyla; family Bovidae; genus Bos; species Bos taurus. The sequence goes on from NC_037338.1 coordinate 20,339,997, forward strand.
GAGGTAGGAAAGCAGGCAAGGGTTTCTGAAACCTCAAGGGATGGAGTAGGAGAGGGGAGCTGAGTGCTGAGAGGGCCAGAGACCAGAAAATGCTTATGATCAAGCCACAAAAGAAACCAAATGCTAGACCCTGACACTGAAGGCCATAGACATGACTCAGCAGCTGAAGCCTGAGCGTGAACCCAGAAAGAGAAAGGGAGTGGGAACAGGGAGAATCCCAGACTTAAAACCTGAAAATAATGGAGTTGCCTTGAATAGGCAATTTTGATTTCTCCTATCTCATTGCTAGCCAGGATTAAGTGATTAAAGATTCTTGACTTCCTATATTATTTAGGTCTCTGTTAATGATGCTTCTGGCAATGTAATATGTTGCTGGAACACATCCTTCTTTTTCATGCAGGCATTACTCCTTAAAGTGCATAAGTATTAGCAGGGGGCTAGCTTAGGTTCATGATCAGCATTCTATTTTCTGAAGGTGGTTAGTTAACTAGAATTACTCTCAGGAGATAGGAAACACTCGAGACTGAACTATTCTGATTTGAAGTCAGGTTTAAAATCAGACTCACTTTTATTGAAATGTCTTAGGAAAGATACCAAATCTGTTAATGAAGTATTTATCATTTTGTTTCCTTACTCACAAGGCTCCCTGCACAATAGCCATTCCCCTCCCTGTTCCTGCTGTTTGACAGAGACTGCTGCTACTGCTGCTAAGTCACTTCAGTCGTGTCCGACTCTGTGCGACCCCATAGACAGCAACCCACCAGGCTCCCCCGTCCCTGGGATTCTCCAGGCAAGAACACTGGAGCGGGTTGCCATTTCCTTCTCCAATGCATGAAAGTGAAAAGTGAAAGTGAAGTCACTCGGTCGTGTCCGACTCTTAGCGACACCATGGACTGAAGCCCACCAGGATCCTCCATCCATGGGATTTTCCAGGCAAGAGTACTGGAGTGCGGTGCCACACCCTCCCACAAAAGGGGTGCAAGATAACAGTCACATACTTTTCTAAAACGGCTATGGCACAGGGATGATCCATTAAGGCCACTGAGACATAAGGAGCACCTAGGGAAATCTTTTTCACTCTCAGAGAGAAAGCAATGCATGAGGAGAGCCTCTGTCTTCATTCCTGCCTTTGGAAGCGGTTGTGAGAGGGCATGATTCCTAGAGACGCGCAGCCATCTTGCAATCATGAGAATACAAGCCTTGGCTGAAAGTCAGTATGCTGTGGCTGGAAGCGTGGACATATGGAAAGTGTCTGGGCTTCTAACGACAGTGTTGAGATGCCGAATCAGTCTAACCTCTAGACTTCTTAAGATGCGGGATAAGAAAAATCTTGAGTGTTTAAGGCACTTCAAGTTGGTTTTTTGTTACTTGCAACCAGAGATGTCCAAGCAGTATATTAAAAGTCATAGAAGGCAGAACTACTTCCCATAAGCTGTGAAGATGCAATAAAACTGTTTTAGTTTGTATTCTAATTTTCCTGCTGTGATTCTTTGGATCTAGAAAAATTAGACAGGGAAAATCAGGCAGATTAGAATCCAGACACTCTGATTAGACATTCATTTCGGTCATTTTAAATATTTAAAGATAAAAGATAAAAAATAAATTTTAGTTTACCTTTAATGATTCCTAATTCTTTAACTTTCTAGTTTTAAAATTTATATTTCTCCTCTTTTGCAAAAACCATACTTTCCAGGCCCAATGTCTTTCCTTACAGCTTTATTGTAGCTACCTCTATAATATTCTTAAGACAGTATTTTTGAGAACTCCCTTCTTTCAAAGTCCTTACCACCTGGTTACTATCTTTTGTTCTTTTTCTTCCAGTTCACTTCCTCCATTCTGCTGAAGAGATCTCAAACCATAGGCTGTTACATAGACCACTGAATACATAAGAATTCTTATTTCAGAAAGAAATCTTGCCTGAGTCTGCCAGAAATTGGCAGTTTGTATAAAAATATTCTTAGAATCCATAGTGTGTGAAAATAGAGCATTGAATGGCAACTAAAAATTAGGTGATGAGACAATGATTTTGCTTAAAAACTCTTCAGTGCAAGAGATCTCTCAATATTTGCATTAATATGTTACCACATGATGTTAAGTACTGAGACAGTATTGTATCAAGACAAGGGAGAGACTGAGAAAACAGCCAGTGTACACAGTAGGCTGAGATCCCCTGCTGTGTGCTGCAGAGATCAGCGTCTGGATCTCAGTTAGACACTCTACCTCCCACTCAATCAGAATAGCAGACCCTGTTGGCTGATTAACCAAAAACCATTTGCAATATCCTTTACTCTTTCATTCTTCAACTCTGGAGGTCAGAAAACCCCTTGCCCAGCTTCTCTTGCAGCTAGAAATGGCTACATGTTCCATTCCTGGCCAAGGAGTTACAAGCGTAAGTTTCACAAGGATTTCTGAGACAGCTTCTCTTTCCTGACAACCAGTAACATGTCTCTCTCTCTCCGTTCTTCCCACCATGAGCAAGACAAGCCTTAGGACCAAGAGCCAATGCTGTAGATGACTGTGCAGAAAGATTGAGCCTGGCCTTTGATGGCATCATTGACTGGTGAATCAAAGCCAGAAAGCACTTGCCTTTTTTTAAGCTATTGTTAGTTGGATTATTTTGTTATTGTTACTTGTGGTTAAAAGCATTCCTGAGTGGGATTTCCCCACTGGCTCAGTGGTAAAGAATCCGCCCGCCAATGCAGGAGAGACATGGGTTCGATCCCTGATCCAGGAAGACCCCACATGCCATGGAACAGCTAAGCCCATGCGCCACAACTATTGAGCCTGTGCTCTAGAGCCCCGGAGCCACAACTACTGAGCCCATGTGCTGCAACTACTGAAGCCCCTATGCCCTAGAGTCTGTGCTTTGCAACAAGAGAAGCCTGAGCATCACAACTAGAAAGTAGCCCCCGCTCTCCACAACTAGAGAAAAACCTGCGCAGCAACAAAGACCCAACACTGCCAAAAATAAACAAAATTATTTTTTTAAAAAGCATTCCCAAGTGATATGTATTTTCCACTTTTCTCCTTTAGGCAAAAATTCTTAGAGCTCATCACACTTAGAGCATGTGGCCAATCAAACACACAAAAGTATCAAATATATTCCTTTCACTTTATGCACCCCTTCCTATGCACCATTTTCCTTCTAGTCTCATCATCCTTTATCTAGAGATTTACAACTGCTAATGGTGAGTATGTGACTTTAACCAGTGATATTTTCTGCATACATAAAATTCAAAGGTGGAAGAAAAAGTACTTTAACCGCTGCACTTAGAAGCAGTAAGTTCCATATGCTGGGGAAAACACATCATTATCTGAATTTTAAGACACTTGGCAGAGCTGGTTGTTCCATACAGACAATGAAGTAGATCTGTTGACTCAACCTAATAGCCTAAATATAACCCACATTTCACCAAGATGCCCCAGAGGGTGAGTATATGTAACATCACATTAATATTAGCTCATATTTGATGACTCACTGTCCCCAATCACTGATATAGGATCTTGATTCCCAAAAATGAGGATGCCTCATGCATTTTCAGAAGTCCCCAGCAAGCCTCTTATATGTCCTCACAAACACATCTGTTCTGCTTTTAGAAAAATCCTCCTCTGTGTATGACTGTATCCACTGACCATCTGCTGTTTCCCAGAGGACACCATGGCTTCCCCAGGACTCAGCCCTGGTCTTCCAGACCTTACATTACATACGTTAGAGTCTTCCCAGTGGTAAAGGAATCTTCATATCCTTCATCCTGTATCTTGCATGTCACCCAGGACAAAAGAATGTTGCTTACACCTCTCATATGAAGCCCTCCACTAGAGAGATCTTATTGGGACATCAGGTCATGCTCTCCATCTTGCTTTCTTTCTCTAGGTCCCTAACCTCATCACTCCTACTTTATATGAACAGAATTTTAGTACCAATATAAGTAAGCTATTCAGGGCCTGCCCTATGAGTTCACAAAATGAGCCAAGCCACACCCAAATCCCAAGACACTCTCTCTCCATGTCACCTGTTATTTCCCCTGACCACATCCCCACTGCCTCTCCACTGGATGAACTAACATCCCTCCCAGCTGGACTCTCTGCTTCTACATTTGTCCTCTACTTCATGCTCAGAGTATTCAGGCCAATCCTTTAAAAACGAAAACCAAATCCTTATACCCTCCCACTCCCTATTTTACTTAGAATGAAATCCATACTTCTTACATGATGTCCGTCATGTGGTCCTGCCTACGCCTCCAGTCTCATCCGGTACCCACTGTCTCTCCATCACTATGGTGCAGCTATACCAGCCGTCTTCTCATTCATCTAGTGGCCAAGCTCACCCCTAGCTTAACGCTTTTGCCCAGCTCTTCCCTCTGTTTGTATTGTCCTTCACTTGAATCTCAGCTTAGAGGCTTAGAGCACTCTTCTCCACAAGATTTTCTCTGACCGTCCAGTCTAAACTTGCCCCTCTGTCATGTTCCCCTGTTTCTTTCTTTCTTTCTTTTTTTTTTTGGCCACCGCCAAAGGGCTTCCCAGGTGGCACTAGTGGTAAAGAACCCGCCTGCCAATGCAAGAGACGTAAGAGACATGGATTCCATCCCTGGGTGGAGAAGATCCCCTGGAGGAGGGCATGACAACCCACTCCAGTACTCTTGCCTGGAGAATCCCATGGACAGAGGAGCCTGGTGGGCTACAGCCCATAGGGTTGCAAAGAGTCGGATATGACTGAAGCAACTTAGTGCATGTGGCGTGTGAGATTTTCCCCCAAAGGGGATCAAACCCATGCCCCACCGCACTAAGAGCATGGAGTCTTAAGCACCAGACAAGCAGGGAAGTCCGTGTTCCCCTGTTTCAACTTACCATAGCCCTTAGCTCTGCCAACATGCTTTAGAGCTGGTGATTTGTCTGTTGTCTCTCCACCCTGTGTCACCCTGACTATCTTGTTCGCTGCGTTCTCAGGGTCCCGACCACGCCAGGCAGATAGCAGGTGCATGGTGGACCCTTGGACATAGCCTGGGTTGTAAATACACAGCCTTAGTTATAGACTTGGAGAAAAACCCTTTTATTCATATAGACCTTTTCCTTTCAAAGCTCCAAAATGCATACTATGGAATGTGTTGCAGTTCAGTTCAGTCACTCACTCTTTGCAACCCCATGGACTGCAGCACACCAGGCCTCCCTGTCCATCACCAACTCCCGGAGCTTACTCAAACTCATGTCCATCGAGTCAGTGATGCCATCCAAACATCTCATCCTCTGTTGTCCCCTTCTCCTCCCACCTTCAATCTTTCCCAGCATCAGGGTCTTTTCAAATGAGTAAGTTCTTCGCATCAGGTGGCCAAAGTATTGGAGTTTCAGCTTCAGCATCAGTCCTTCCAGTGAACACTCCGGATTGATCTCCTTTAGGATGGACTGGTTGGATCTCCTTGCAGTCCAAGGGACTCTCAAGAGTCTTCTTCAACATCGCAGTTCAAAAGCATCAACTCCTTGGCACTCAGCTTTCTTTATAGTCCAACTCTCACACCCATACATGACTACTGGGAAAACCATAGCTTTAACTAGATGGACCTTTGTTGGCAAAGTAATGTCTCTGCTTTTTAATGTGCTGTCTAGGTTGGTCATAAATTTTATTCCAATGTGTTTAGGTCTTCACAAAAAATCAGGAAATTATTTTCATGAAAAAGATCCAATAGTAAGTCACTCTAGAGGTAAAATTAAAAAAAATTTTAAAGGTGCCTAAATGATGTGACTTAAGAGGTTAAGAAGTGATGCTTTTGAACTGTGGTGTTGGAGAAGACTCCTGAGAGTCCCATGGACTGCAAGATCCAACCAGTCCATCCTAAAGGAGATCAGCCCTGGGTTTTCCTTGAAAGGAATTATGCTAAAGCTGAAACTCCAGTACTTTGGCCACATCATGCGAAGAGTTGACTCATTGGAAAAGACTCTGATGGTGGGAGGGATTGGGGGCAGGAGGAAAAGGGGACGACAGAGGATGAGATAGCTGGATGGCATCACCAACTTGATGGATGTGAGTTTGAGTGAACTCCAGGAGATGGTGATGGACAGGAAGGCCTGGCGTGCTGCGATTCATGGGGTCACAAAGAGTCGGACACGACTGAGCGACTGAACTGAACTGAACTGAACTGAAATGATGTGACTTAAGAGATTATGATACCTCCTTCTCCAAAGTTCATCTCAGGCAGAATTCCTGCCTCAGCACTATGGCACTTGGAATTGATCATTGTTCGCTATACGGGGCTGTCTTGGACATTGAAAGACATTTGACAGATTCCCTGCCTTGTGTCTCCTAGATATTAATAGCTTTTCCCTGGTGGTGACAGCCAAAGTGTCTCCAGAAATAGCCAAATTTCCTCCAGAGGTCAAATTGTCACTAGGACTTACTAAGGTGAAAAGCCCACAGTCAGGACTAATTACGTTATTCCTGTACCAGTTCTGTGCTATAGTTTCTATTTTATAGTAAATGTTAATATTTGGTAGAGCTGGTCTAATTTCATTATTATTGTTCAGAGTTTTTTTTTTATTATTCATACAGTTTATTTTTCCAGTTGAACATTAAAATAATGCTTTTGTAAAGCACCCCAGAATGGCCTGTTTTAAGATGAAATTCTGTGGATTAAAGTGAGAATACATAACATTCTTAAAATAGAAAATCTTTAGGAATGTAGCATGGCTTTTCATTTATTCCAGCCTATTTTTATGTCTCTCCCTAAGGCTTTAACTTCTTCATGTGAACGCTGCTTATTTTCCACTGTTGCAATAAAGCACCCTGATATTGTGGCTATAGGCAGAGGCTCTGGATCCAAATCCCAGCTCCAGCGCTTCCCAGCCACGTGACCATGTACAAACTGCATAACCTCTAATTACTGCAGTTTTCTAATTTGTACGATGGGAATAATAGAACTTACATCACAGATTTGGTACGAGGATTAATAAGAGTTTGTAGCATAGAAAACACTTAGAACAGTGTCTGCTTTATTGTAACTGATGTTACCATTATAACAAAGAAAATCTTTCACAACCATAAGAAAAGACTAATAACCAATAGAAAAACTGCTGATGAGCATTTGAAATGAAGATTATTTTGAGGGAAATTAGGCAATATTGATCACAGTTTCAAACATTAGTCCCTTTGATCTCAGAGTTCCAATTCAAAAAAATGTACCTACCTATTTAAGGAATACTTTAACTGTCAATACTCTCCAGCCAAAGACCACCAGAAGCACACTTGCAATTGACAGCAAGATGTTTCATAAAGAGTATTAGAATGCACCTACAGGATTTGAGTTTGGGTTGGGTAGTTTTGGGGTGGATATAAGGGATGCTCTAAAGTGTGTGTTGTCAGAAACAGGGAGCAATTCTAGGAAGTGAAGGTGCTCAGTCGGGTCCGACTCTTTGTGACCCCATGGACTGTAGCCCGCCGGGCTCCTCTGTCCATGGGCTTCTCCAGGCAAGAATACTGGAGTGGGTTGCCATTTCCTTCTCCAGGGGAGCTTCCTGAAGGGTATCAATAAATCTTATGTATAAGGAGAGCAGACTAGAGGTAAGAGAAAACTGTAACCAGTGAAGAATCCGAAGTTACTCATTTAGCAAGAGAGGCATGTGTTTGGCCTCTTTGTTGTGTATCTTGGTCTGAGTTGGATGTTCCGTGAGATGTTTGCATCCAACAGGAGGAGGCTGTGTCCTCTCGGAACCACCCTCTTAGTGCCTTGCTTCTAATTCTAGTTCTGCTTCTGATATGGGTTTCTGTCTTCAGTGTTTCAGGTGGCTTTTGCATAATGCCATGACAGATCAAATAAGACTCACTACCATGAATATTTAGATATTGTAAGTAAGTATACACATGGACAGAGGATGTGGCCTCTGTACTGTTATTTTGTGACCCCATCTTCTTCTGGATTTTCATTCTTTACGTTTTCCCTCTTCCTACCACAACTCTTCATGAACTTAGTTCCTGTTTACTTTCCATGATCTAAGTGATGATCCCTAGAACCCAATCTAGTAAGTCTCATAAAAGCAGGATGTTTAGGATTAACCAGAAGTACTGAGAGACACCCTTTCCCTGGAATCACAAGACTGATTTTTGAGCAATGCATGTAATGAATGAGAGCCTGTGTTATCTTTGCTGGTTACTGAGTGAGTTCAAAAGCTGCCAAATTTTATCACTCTTTTATTCCTGAGATATACTTCAGGAGGCTCTTACTTTTTGTGACAATGGTTGTTAGAAACTGAGGCACTATTTGGAAAAGTAAATTTCCAACTGCTCAAGTGTTTTGAACCTGCAAATTTAAGTTGTCCTTGTCAGTTATTCCAAGCTTTCATTTGAAAGTGTGTTTACTTGCTTACTCCTTCTGAGTAAAGTGGAACAGATTTTCCCCCTGTTTACATGCACATGCTGTGCTAGTAAAGGTCACAAGACCTTGTGTCATCCCCAACAAGGCCTCTGATTTTATATGTAGAACCCTAGAAATATTCCTTTAGATGTCACCTAAGTGACCTCCCTAAGTCCCTTCTAATTCTGAGTCTAGGAATTTACAAACACACTATGGAACCTTGTAGCAAAGATCTGAACAAGTCATGTTTTCCACAAAAGCACTGGACTGGAAATACTCTTAAAGAAATGGGAAATCAGTGCTGCTGCTGCTAAGTCGCTTCAGTCGTGTCCAACTCTGTGTGACCCCATAGACAGCAGCCCACCAGGCTCCCCCATCCCTGGGATTCTCCAGGCAAGAACAGTGGAGTGGGTTGCCATTTCCTTCTCCAATGCATGAAAGTGAAAAATGAAAGTGAAGTGGCTCAGTCGTATCCGACTCTTTGCGACCCCATGGACTGCAGCCTACCAGACTCCCCCATCCATGGGATTTTCCAGGCAAGAGTACTGGAGTGGGGTGATGAAGATAATGAACATGCTTTATCATCTCTAAGATCAAGACTTGAAAAACATTTCATAAAAACTTTATGAAACAACAAATTGTATATTGCTAGTCTCTCAGCAATAAAGGGTACTATTTATATTCTTTAACACTTTAAAGTTTTCTTTTCCTGCTGATTAAAATAAGTAATGCACAAGTGGGAAACGTTAATGAACTTCAGATTTTGTGCATGAAAAATTAACTACTGCTGCTTTACCTTTCTGCTCAGCCATCATCTGGGCTTAAACTTGCTCTCACAATTCAGCCAACAAGGAGCAGAAATGCACACTAGCAGCTAGGCTTCAGCAGGAGAAGCAAGAAAGCGCCCTTCATAGTAAGTCAAGAGTACTGAGCTTTTTAAATTTCAATTCAGTTCAGTTCAGTCGCTCAGTTGTGTTCGACTTTTTGCAACCCCATGAATCGCAGCACGACAGGCCTCCCTGTCCATCACCAACTCCCGGAGTTCACTCAGACTCACGTCCATCGAGTCAGTGATGCCATCCAGCCATCTCATCCTCTGTCACCCCCAATCCCTCCCAGCATCAGAGTCTTTTCCAATGAGTCAACTCTTCACATGAGGTGGCCAAAGTACTGGAGTTTCAGCTTTAGCATCATTCCTTCCAAAGAAATCCCAGGGCTGATCTCCTTCAGAATGGACTGGTTGGATCTCCTTGCAGTCCAAGGGACTCTCAAGAGTCTTCTCCAACACCACAGTTCAAAAACATCAATTCTTCGGCACTCAGCCTTCTTTACAATCCAACTCTCACATCCATACATGACCACAGGAAAAATCATAGCCTTGACTAGACGGACCTTTGTTGGCAAAGTAATGTCATAAATTTATGTGCATATAAATCAATGAGGTTACTTGCTGATTACGTAGGTTCTCTGAGAGCCAAACCTTCAGATTCTTAGTTCTGAGATGGGGTCCAGGAGTTTGCATTTCAGAATAAGGTAGTGAGTTGATGTTGCATGGGCCACCCTTTTAGAAACATCACATGTAGCCGAATTTCTAAAGTAAAGATGAGATCGGGCAGCCTTATTCTAAAGAAATGCCTGTTGTTTTCCACTGTGTGACTTAATCGCGGAGAAGCTGATTCCTCATCTGTGAAGTGAAAATGAAAATCCCTGCTCTGTCCATCTCAGAGGTTGGGATGACCATCAAACACTAACATGTAGAAGCTTTGAATGCTCCCAAGTGCCCCACGATTGTGAAGCGTCCTGTGTCTGATAAAGGAGGCAGAAAGCATTCTCATACCTCTTGTATGAAATCTTTGACTGTGTTCACAGGTTATACACATTCTGGGAATTAAACGGTGGGAGCAAAGGAATTTGGTGAGCAGAGAACGATTGTGACATAAATGATTGATCTGGATGATAGGTCTAAACCTGCTGGCCAAGAATGAAAGAGCAGGTGCTGCTCACGTGAGGGTTGCCTTATCTCATCTCCTGTGGGCATGCTAGGACACATGGCTGAGAGCTGCCCCGCAGGCCCGACGCCAAGGGTGTGCGCCTGTCAGAAGAGGCTGGAGAAGCAGGGACCATTTAGTCTCCGGCTGAATGAAAGAGGACTATTTTCTTACCACTGTCCCTCTGGCAGGAGAAATAGTAAAGAAAACTCCTAATGAAATACTTAGTTTCCAAAACCAGAATTTCATTTGGTTCCTTTCAATATGGTCTTTGAACCCCTTTTTTTGCATAAAAGAGCAAAAGTGAATAAAAACCAGATTCAACAGTTGTTCCTCTAGAATAAGGCTGCCTGATCCTGTTTTTACTTTAGAAAAAGTACACTCTATGTTTCTTGAGGGATAGTCTACGCAACATCAACTCAGGATAATATTTTGAAATACCAATTCCTGGACCCCATCTCGGAAATAAGAATCGGAAGCTTTGGTACTCAGAGACTGTACATAATCAGCAGCAGTTAGTTGATTTGTATGCACCTACATATCCCAGTCTTTCAGTTTGTCTTCTTAGTTATAAATGCTAGCTAAAAGACTTTGCAAAGCAGAAACCAGTGACACTAAAACATTTCAAAGAGTATGTATATTTTGAAAGAATTCCAAACTCTTGATACTATAATTCTGATGAGAAAAGCCTTTTTGATATACAGAGCTGACTTTAGGCAAGATTTAGGTATCTGAGGTAAAATCAAAAATTTCTATTTAATTTTGGAAATTTCCTTTTTCAGCTTCCTTACATGTCCATGTTCCATGGCCAAGGGGACTTTCTTTCTTTATGTTACCTTACTTGGAATTAGCCAATTAAAATAATTTTTTAAAAGCAATCATATAGGCTGATCACAGAAGTTCAAACTTGCCAAAATTTCTGGTTGAAAAGTTAAAATTTTAGATACCTAGATATTTTCATTTACCCATCAATCTATTTATTCATTTGCAATCTATATCACTGAACATCAGGCACTGAGGGTAGAAAAAGGAAAAAGGTATGCTACATGCTTTTAAGAAAAAGTTATCCAAAACTTAGAAATTAAGAATTTATAGCATCCTCTTTCAATGCTGGGGCATTGCTTAGCAAGTTTTGTTTATCTCACTAGGAAAACGTACTTACTATATTCACTTGGCAGCTTCCTAGGTGGTGCAGTGGTAAAGAACCCACCTGCCAATGCAGGAGATGCAAGAGACATGGGTTTGATCCCTGGGTCAGGAAGATCCCCTGGAGGAAGAAATGGCAACCCAGTTCAGTATACTTGTCTGGAAAATCCCATGGACAGAGGAGGCTGGTGGGGTGCAGTCCATGGGGTCACAAAGAGTCAGACACGACTGAGCATGATCACACTCATACTAACTCATGGGTCAAGGCCAAGGATGCTGCTAAATATCCCAAAACAGAGAATTCTCCCTACACCAAATAATTCTCCAGTCCAAAAACAACAACAGAAATCAATAGTACTGAAATTGAGAAACTCTCTAAAGAGACCGAAACCACTATCTAGGGGAAATGAGGAGAACTTGTCCTTCTTGTGAGAGCAGCATCAGTGCAGCTTTAGTGGTTTCTGCAGCAAGCTGATATGTGAGTAAGAAGCCCGGAAGTGAAGGCTGTGAGTGGAAATTTTTCTCTTGAAGTTTTTGATAGCGATAGCTGTGATATATGGTATTGACACAAAGGAGAGGCAGGGTTGTAGGAAAGATAATAGGTGGTACCAAAATATTTAAAAGTATTTGGATCAACTGAAATTTTCATTTTTTATTTAGATGTTTGATGCCTTTAAAGCCATGACTTAAGCCACAGTTCAGTTCAGTCGTTCAGTCGTGTCTGACTCTCTGAGACCCCATGAATCACAGCACGCCAGGCCTCCCTGTCCATCACCAACTCCCGGAGTTCACTCAGACTCACGTCCATTGAGTCGGTGATGCCATCCAGCCATCTCATCCTCTGTCGTCCCCTTCTCCTCCTGCCCCTAATCCCTCCCAGCATCAGAGTCTTTGCCAATGACTCAACTCTTCGCATGTAGCAGTAAATTATTTTGATGAAAGATCTTTATAGATTCTACCTCCTAAAAAGAGGAGAAAATCGTGGTACATAATTATGGTCACGTCTCCATAACAGCAAACATTTAGCAGAGGAAAATAAGGGAAGTGCCTTTACATTTAAAGTCGGGTTCTCATAATTAAATGCTTTATGAAAATTTTTGAAGCTATTTTCACTCTGCAAAATGTCTGTATGCAAATAACTAAATTATTCAAGTTAGTTTTGTCAACAGTCTTTCATTTATGAAATATATAAATGAGTTGTGCCTTCTGAGTTGTGTCTCCGGTATGATGTCATTACTTCTGGAAGAGAAGCTCCTCTTAGCACCTTTTTGTTTGTTTTGAGAAACGGGAGGTTTCCATTAGTAAGAGAGAGAGTAAATGTTATTACTGTCAGAATTTTTTTTATTTTAGGGAGGATCAGAAGGGTTGCTTTTCTCATGCGAGAAAGTCAAAGAGCCCCATTACTGAATAGGTGGTTCTTTCATTGCTAAAAACCTGGCAGAGGCTGACAGACGTCATAGCTGGAGGATGGGTGTTTCTTTCATTGGACAGTTATTAGCTGCTGCAGCTGGTAAAGTCAAGGGTACTTTTTTTTTTTTTAATGGAAGCAGCCAAGGCCATAGTACAGAAGATGATTTCCTGACATCAGCAGTACTGTTAGAATTCAGCTGAAAACCATTGAGCATATTATCGTATGGATTAAAAGGATTTTATGAGGTTACTTAAGTAACAAACCACAATTTCTATAGCATGACTTTTATGATATGTTTCCAGTTCTAAGCAGTCAAACTACAATTATTTTTGATTACAATACAAAGGACTTGGTCACTTGCTTAATGAGACAAGCTTTCTTCTAAAATCATTACAGTGGTGAATTTCCTTCTTTTTCTAGATTCATTTCTTTGTATGAGAGTCTAAATACACACCTTAATTATAAAGATAGGAACACAACTTTTATAAAATGGAAAAAGTTTTAACAGTGGAAGACTAGTTAATGTGTCTCTATTGCATTAGGAGAGTAACTGTCTCTATAAGCTGATTTGCACACCAAGAGGCTGCCGCTGTCTACTGAACGATTTCCTGAATGAGATATTGTTCCTAAAGGGAAAATAAGTTTTATTTGGATTGTCTGAGGACAGTAGGTCTGGAAAATTGCTAACCCCAATTTTTCCCAGGAGAACCATACACAAAATTGACTTACCATCCATATCCTAAATGAAATTGTTTGTTCTAGTTTTATATATAATTAAAAGTATTCAGTTATTTTGCCTAATTTACACATACATATATTGTAACAATATTTTGCCTAATTGATGAACATTTGACTTCTTTGCAATCTGCCACAAACAATGAAACTGACCTTGACATCTAAAGTTGACGTACATACTGTCAAAGATGTCCCATAACACTTGCTCTCAAGATGAAGAAAGAATGCAGAAGGGAGGGACAAATTGACTTTTTGCTCTGCGTTGGTTGAATTCCATTTTAGAGTATATCCAAAGCGGTTGTTTGAACAGGCTGTACTCAGAAACTCAGTGTTAGGAATGTGACTTACAAAACTCCTGCAATATCTGAAGAATCTTCATCCCTATCTTTATCTGTCATGGAAAAACTGCTGATAATCATTGACCAAGGTTAGCATCAATCAGGCAACTTATATGACATTGAAAAAAACTTAATTTTTCTCACACAACAAAAATTTTCTTATAAGAATTCTATGCTTTAACGAGGCAGTTATATTTTTAACAAATTGATTAATATTGAATTGCTACATTGTATTACATAAATGGAGAAGGCAATGGCAACCCACTCCAGTACTCTTGCCTGGAAAATCCCATGGATGGAGGAGCCTAGTAGGCTGCAGTCCATGGGGTCGCACAGAGTCGGACACGACTGAAGCGACTTGGCAGCAGCATTACATAAATATTGTTGCTAGCTTCTTTTTTATACATGTCTTTTAAAAATACCATTTAATATTCATTCAGTACCAAAATATTGGGCTAACTATTTTATTGTATGATGTGACTGATAATTTATTATATTAATTGCTTAGTCTTATGGAAGTAGTTAATAAACTTATCCTTATACCTTTCTCAATGAAAGCATTTTTCCCTTGGCAGGTCCGATTTAGTCATAGGTATTTTTCCAGAAATTTTGGGAATAATTTTCTTGTGTTCTATAGATCCCTGAGGAGAAGGCAATGGCACCCCACTCCAGTACTCTTGCCTGGAAAATCCCATGGACAGAGGAGCCTGTTAGGCTGCAATCCATGGGGTCTCTAAGAGTTGGACACGACTGAGCCACTTCACTCTCACTTTTCCCTTTCATGCACTGGAGAAGGAAATGGCAACCCACTCCAGTGTTCTTGCCTGGAGAATCCCAGGGACAGGGGAACCTGGTGGGCTGCCGTCTATGGGGTTGCACAGAGTCGGACACGACTGAAATGACTTAGCATAGCATAGCATAGCATAAATCCCTGATATATATATCAAAAAAAAGCCCCAAACTGTTTATATTAGACACAGGATTATTTTCCCGCAAACTCTATTCCTAGCTTACACTGAATATGATAGACCTGCCATAATTTTAAACCCTGTGGTTTAGAGATAGTGGCAGAGCCCTAATGAGGAAGCCTTCCGTGGGATAAGTGCTCTGATTTGGAGGTTCAATCCCCATAGAGGGAGCAGAGAAGGCTGAACGCCAAGTAACTGAAGTAGGGCATGCAGACAGAACAGTAATACTTGAGAAGTGCTATGATGTGCTCACCAAAGGTGTTATGAAGAGTCCCCTGCCAACGTTCCATCACAGGCAGCAAGTCTCATCTATAATATAACCTACCTCACAAGACTGTTGGGAAGATGAACTAAGATAATTCATATACAGAATAAAGCAAGACCTGAGTCTAGGAGTCAATCAACCTTTCTGTTGTGGCTGTAGTTGCTATTAGATCTCCCTCCAGTTTACAGACCTAAGCTGGGGAACTTGGAGCTTCAGCTATGTCTGGATGGCTCCTTCATCCACCAACTTTGTCATTCAATTTCTTGCTGGAAATAAAACCATGTAGGTAAAACCCAAGAAATAAAAATGAAACACTCCCTCCTGCACCACCACATACCCTTGACACTTCTCATGTTTCCACCATCCAAAAGACTACAAATTTCGTTAACGCTTTTCTCTTGAGAGTAAATAATACTTTCAAAGAAAGCTTTTCAAATATTTATCAATATAGAATACGAGCACTGTGCCAGGCGCTGGGGATACAAAGATGAATACATCCTTGCCTTGAATATGTTGGGACCCCAGGATGCAGCAGTCACTGAGCAAGCGGTAACAATAATCCAGTGTACCTGGGAGCAGGAAGTCAGCCCGGAGTGGGTTTGTGCTTACGGGAACTCCTTACCCTTCCACACAGTTTTGGCAGGGCGTGGAGGAGTACTTCTTTGGGGGAGGAGGAGGATGTGTGAAGTAGCTTCTCAAGGGAAGCAGATTAAATTGGATGAACTGGTTTTTGGCAGGTGGCAAAGAGGAGAGTATTACAGAGAGCAGCCTAAAAAGGACACAGAGACTGGGGAAATGTGTGACTGATGGAAAGAAAATAAGGTAGTTCGCTTACAGCTGAAGTGAAGAATTGATGTCTGGTGAAAATGGTAGAGAAAAGCTGGAAAAGTAGAAGGGGACAAATTGTGAAGGCCCGTACAGCAGAGGTGTTAGCTGACTGTGATACTGTGCTGGTGGTGATGAATCAAAATGTCTTTAGTTTGGGCTGCTGTAACAAATTACCATAGACTGGGTGGCTTAAATAGCCAAGATTTATTTCTCATGATCCTGGAGGTGGGATATCAGAGATCATAGCACCAGAAACATTGGTTTCTGGTGAAGGTCCTCTTCTAGGTTGCACATTGCTGGCTTCTCTTTGTATCCTCACATGGTAGAATAAGAAACAGCCCCCATGGATCCTTATGAGGGCATTAATCACATTCTAGAGAGGTCCAGTCTCACAACCTAATTATTTCCCAAAGGCCTCACCTCCAAATACCACATTGGGGATTAGGGATCAAATATAATGAATTTTGGAGGAAAATAAACATTCAGTTCATGACAGACAAAGTCTCTGAGATTCCTTTGTTGTTGCTGTTCAGTTGCTCAGTCCTGTTCCACTCTTTGTGACCCCACGGACTGTAGCACACCAGGCTTCCCCGTCCTTCACTGTCTCCTAGAGTTTGTTCAAACTCATGTCCATTGAGTCGACTGAGATTCCTAGTGATTTTCTTTTTCCCTTCAGACATTTCTTTTAGACCTCATTCCTAGTAGAGGCAGGTGGAATCATTCCTTCTCTTCCATAGCATTCCTACAATGCCTGGCAAATACAGCTCCTCTTGTTTTACTTTTTAGTTTTAACTTTGCCAAAGATCAATGGCTACCACTATGTGAATTTCTACGTCTCAGATAATTTTTACTGCTCAAGAAACATAATCAAGGGGAAACAGGTGCCACACAGGCATATGAAAGAATCTGGCTATTTGACCCTACTCCCTGAACGTGAAGAACAAGTCAGCACTGTCTTTTGGAGCAGGGGGTTGGTAAGGCACTGTTCTCAGCCCGTATTCCACATTTTTGTTGCAGACCTCTTTTGTGATGTATGCTGGGGAAACAGCGGTGAACAACTGCATGGACTCCCGGAAAAGCTTAAATCTCAAGGTGCTTCAAACCATTAAAGTGTTACCGAAGAAACAGCTGAATTTCTTTAGGAAAAAAATCTTGTTAAAAGAAAAACCTATGTAAACCTGCTAGACAGGTTTACATTATATTCTGTTTACATAAAGCAAATATTAGCATTGTATTGTAATATCCTTGCAAACCACAAGATGTAAACAAAAGTGGTTCTTAGAAGGGTTCTCACAGTTTCAAATCTTAGATGCTAAGTATTAGTCTGCTGTCTTCCAAAATATAACATTGCTTTAATAAAATGACTTTGGGGCTTCCCAGGTGGCTCAGTGGTAAAGAATTCACTTGCCAATGCAGGCGACTCAAGAGGAGAAGCTGGTTCCGTCCCTGGGTTGGGAAGATCCCCTGGAGGAGGAAATAGCAACCCACTCCAGTACTCATGCCTAGAATAACCCATGGAAAGAGTCCAGCGGGTTACAGTCCCTGGGGTTACAGAGTCAGACACAACTTAGAGACTGAGCATATACACACATTGGTTTGCTGTCTTCCAAAATATAACTTAGTTTTAATAAAATGACTTGGCTAGGCTTACTTACTCTTGAATATAGCTTTCCTAAAGCTCAAAAAACATTTTGTAGTTTTAAAGGTCCTATAGAAGCTCCATTAGTAAATAGCTTCATATGGATTGTGAAATTAGTCTTCTGACTCTACAGAGCAGCTTTTTGGTGGTTTTTGTGGGGGGTTTTGATAAATAGGAGTGCATCTATTTTTAATTCCATTCAACACATTGGTAGGAAACTACCACTCAAGACCAAGTTTCCTGCAAGCCTAAATTTAAAGCTCAAAGCAAGGACAACACAGAAAGAGTGAGTGTGCAGTTTTTTTAATAGTTCATTTGACAGAAATTATTTTCCTTATATTGACACAAACCACACAAGGTGAAGCTGGATAAAATCTCTATTTTGTTAAGCATCTGAGAAGAAAAAGGTTTTTACCTAAAGGCAACTCAGGACCATAGTGGGGGTTGGGGTAAGAACAAAGAAGAAGGTGGGAAGAACTGAGAGAATTAACTGGAAATATATAATTACCGTATGTAAAATAGATAGCAAGAGGGAATTTTCTGTGTGACACAGGGAGCTCAACCCAGTGCTCTGTGACAACCTAGACAGGAAGGATGGGGAGGGAGATGGGCCGGGCGGGGGAGGGCGGGTGTTCAGGACCCAGAATATATATGCATACCTGTGACTGATTCATGGTGATGTATGGCAGAAATCAACACAGTATTGCAAAACAATTATCCCCCAATTAAAAAAAAATAAAAAGTGAGTTAAAGTTGGGATAATTTGATCAGTAATTCGTGCAAGACATCACGTTTGACTCTGTCACGTGGAAGGTTCAAGATTATTATCTAGAAAACGGTAGAGAAAAAGGATGATACTAAGGCAAGGAGATGGGTTTGGGGAGCCTCAGTGATGGACGAAAGCGCGCCGGAGGCAGCAAGAACGCGCCGAACCTCCGCTTGTGGCCCTGAGCCAGGGCGCGGTGGTCAGGGCGGGGAGATGAGCTTTGGGGGAGGCGACAACCGGGCGGCAAAGTCCGAAGCGAGTCAAGGCGCCAGGTAGGGCGCACTTGTCTCCTTTTGTAAAAGATGCGCGGGGCCCCCGCCCCGGAGAGTTGACCGCCAGCGGGAAGAGGCGGGAGCCCGCAGGGCGAGTGGAGCCGGCCCCTCCCCCGGCGCCTCCGGTAGCTGGGCAGGACACCGCGGCCGCGGCGCTGGACCTTGGGACTCGGAAGCTCCCGGACTACTGTCCGCCCGCCGCTTCGCTCCCGATCACCCCGCCAGCAGGTCCCAGGTCTCCGACGGCAGAGAGACCAGCGCCGCGAAAACAGGTGCGTCAGCCGGTTGGCAGCGTGCGTCTCTGCGGCCCGGGGTGGGACGCGGGCAAGGGCCGAGAGCCGAGGGCCCAGGCGGCACTTCCGGCGGCGGCCACCGCACTTCCGGGTCGTGCAGGCGTCCTCTCGGCCGCCGCATTGCTGCTGGGCATCCTCCCGCAGGCCCGCGGTGCTGTGTATTTTGGGGGCAGCAGAGCGGGTTAACAGCGGCTTCCTCCAGCGCCGCCTTCGACCCCAGAGGTCGCCAGTATTTCCGCGCGGGCCCCCGGCTTTGGGTGCGTGGGGAGCGGGCAGCAGACCCAGCTCAGTTTCCGCCGGAGACACTTGCCTTCCTCTCGCTTGAGCGCCCTGGGGCTTTCTTACCTTTCAGCCTTCGGCAAACGTTTTTTGTTTTGTTTTGGCAAACTCGGATTCTCTACTTGTTCTACAGAAAATGAATGCTAGATTTTTAGTTGGACAAACATTTGCAGATAAGCCAAACATCAGGGAGGCCGAAATAAAGAATTATTAAATAGGAGGGAAAAAGTGAAAACCGAATGAAATAGGAGTATTAGAATTCACTTAGAAAGTATCGAGTTATCCAGGTCGCTGTGGGGAATCTAATCGCTAATTCAAGGTCTCAGAGAATTCCCTTATGCTTACAACTCATGGTCACTTGTAACCCTTACTGTGTACTTTTACCTGATTTGCACAAGTTTTCATCCTTCTTCCGAGTTTATCAGAGTTCTGTATTTTATGTATTTCCCCGCTAAGAATCTGCTGATGAACTAAGTGAATGTATATGCTAAATATTGTTTGAAAGCATTGTAAATAACTTGGTAAAGCATACTTTCCATATCTGAAAATTAATTTTAATTGAAACTAGAACATGACAATTGTTTTCTGAAGTTAATTTTTTATGACATGTTCTACAAAGGAATTTTATTGTAGAAGTTTCTGTAGAGTCAACATTTTGATGATTTACTATTTCAGCAGAATTCTTAATTCTCATCTCTGCAAATAATCTTTTAATTATGTATTACATATTAATTTTAGATACCAATAATTTGTAATAAAATTATATCTTATTGTACATTATTATTAGCACCTTACTAATTAAAACATGTGGCAGGAATAATACCTAGCATCTGATTAATCTGTCTGATTTCTCTCTATATATGTGTATCTATATTATAAACCAAGATTTATTCTTTTTTTCTCTCTATCTTTTTATCTTTCTTTCTACTGTGCGATCTTAGTTCCCTGACCAGGGATTGCTGGAGGCCCCAGCAGTGAAAGCACTGAGTCCTCACCACTGGACCGAAAGTACTGAGTCCTAACCACTGGACAACTAGGAAATGCCCTAGTCAACATGTTTTTAAGTTACTGTTTTTATAATAAACTGCAAGTGTCTACTACTAATGTGATAATTAAATATCAAAGTTATTATATAAATGATATAATATTAACTTTGAAATTATACTGCAGGCAAGCAAGTGTTCTATTACTCTCCTGTTACTCTTTTTAATGAGCTCCTTTTTTCAAATTAATTGACTTAGAACATTCATTTTATACTGATATAAAACTCAGACATAGTTTGAGCTATTATTCTTTAGTTGTGGTTATTTGAAACCAATACCTGCTGCGTTGACTCTAGCTTTTTTCCCAGTTGATTTTAAAGTTCTGAAGTTGTATTTCAGTTCTGAACATCTCTACCCACTCAGCATTCTCCTTTATGTCCTTGTTGATGCTTTCTGAATCTTCATCATGCAACAGTACCAGGAGTTATCAAGGGTAACAGTTCTTATTCCTAGTTGGGTGACCTCTGGATAAATGACTTGACAGCTATGTGCCTCAGTTTCCTTATCTGCCCAGTAGAGATAATAGCAAGACCTGCCTCAAAGAGATAACTTGGGATTGGTATGGGGTGGCGGCAAGAATACTGGAGTGGGTTGCCATGTCCTTCTCCAGGAGATCTCCCCGACCCAGGGATTGAACCCAGGTCTCCCGCATTGTAGGCAGACGCTTTACCGTCTGAACCACCAGGAAAGTTATAATTTCTAAAGAAAGGGTCAAACAAAATTTGATAACTCTTTCTCACCTGTTTAAACCTGGTACCATCTCAGGAATAAGATCTTCCTTGGTAGATCTTGACTTCCATTTATTTACTGATTAAATTAAAAAATAATTCAAACTAGGCTATGTTTTTTTAATGTAAAATTCAAAGAAGGCCCAGCAGGAATGAGCCAAGAAAGCAATCAATAGGAAGAGTTCTTCTGATAGACCTCAAGGTCAGCATGTGAACATCCTGCATTAATCTTTGTATTGACAAGAAAGAGCCAAGATGGTCAAGCTTGACGCTCAGTGATTATTAGATGTGCTGTAAATATTAAATCATGAACATACAGTGACTTTTCTTGTATCTGTTGCCTTTTTGTAGTACTCTTTTGAAATAGTTTATGATATATTTTTTTGTAGAAATAAAATTGACTAGCTGATAATAATTACCTCCAACTTTAGGTAAAGTTACAAACTGGTCTGAATCTGCTGCTGGCATGTCTCCTACACAGGATGGGAGTGGACAGATGGTTAGACTTAGAGTTCATATTTATAATGGTTAGGCAAAAATACTTTTTGCTTAAAAAAATAGTGATGGGCTTCCCTGGTGGCTCAGATGGCCTGCAATGCAGGAGACCTCGGTTCGATCCCCTGGGTTGGGAAGATCCCCTGGAGGAGGGCATAGCAGCTTACTGTAGTATTCTTGCCTGGAGAATCCCATAGACAGAGGAACCTGACAGGCTACAGTCCATGGGTTCTCAAAGAGTCCAACACGACTGAGCGACAAAGCACAGCACAAACTATGTCCTGAATTCAGGTAGGCCAGGTTAAGCACACAGGCTTGCTACTGGAACCTTTGGCTTCAGGAGAAGGAATTCTTAAGTCTCTTGTATATAATATTCACCAACACGCAAGATAGTTTCTGGAAAGTTATTATTTAAAAAGCATTAGTTCTTTTATACTTAAACCTGTGATGCAGGAATACATCCAAATAGGGTAATCCATGTGTTCAACGCTTGTAGTCTAGTATATTACGGAGGAGTCTAAAGAGATATTCTTGGGACTTCCTTGGCAGTCCAGTGGTTAGGACTCTGTGGTTTCACTGCAGGGAGCACAGAGTCGGACACGACTGAAGCGACTTAGCAGCAGCAGCAGCAGGGAACTAGGATTCTGTGTGCTGTGCGGCATAGCCAAATAAAAATAAATAAATAATAAAGTTTCTTTTAGGAAGACTTCTTGGTAATAGAGTCTTAGTCTTTCTCTTCCATGGGGCATCATTGAAACATATTTGACTGTTTAGAGTATGAGTAATGCCTTTTTTTTTTTTTTTAATTAAAACGATTTTTGGCCACACTTTATGATTTGTGGTATCTTAGTTACCCAGCCAGGGACTGAACCCAGACCACTGCAGTTGGAAGCACCCAGTCCTAACCCACTGGACCACCAGGTAATCCCAGTAATGCTTCGCTTCAGTATGTGAGATCATAGGCTGTGAACCATAGGAAAGCATATTTCAGGTATACAACTGAATTCAGAATTTGCATCTTTACAATACTACTTCCCCTCTTTCTCCTCCTCAGTGGTTTATTTTGTTCCCATTTCACTTAGAATAGTGAAGCAATCAAAGAGAACTTTCATAAGGTCCCACCATCGCACCTCCCCGCCTTCCTGAACCTGCTTACGTAATCTGTCTTCTCTTTCATTACTCCAATGGTTTGTGTTTCCATCAGAGGTCGGCCTCTGTACTTGTGCACTGGAGACCATCCACCCTCCTTTCCTTCTCATGTTAATTGCAGCGATTCTCTAATCTCTCTTTTACTGTCATTTATCTAATCTTCCTTTAAAAAAAGCTGGATCTTTTCCACTGACAAACAAAAATGTTATTTCTCCATCTTTTGGTGCTGTTTTCCAGTATAGTCATGATATTTCTTTTCTTCTAGTTTTCTGGTTGCCCATTTGTTCTTTTTTCCTCTTTTCCTGACTTCTGGACTAATTGAAATAGCTTCAGTTTTCCCATTACTATTACCACTTTTGGCTGATTATTTACATTTTTATGGAAGTTTGTTCGTTTTTTTTGGTGTTATTGTTTTTGTCTTTTGAGTGGTTGCCCTGGGGCTTACAACTGGGATCTTTAACTTACTATAACACTGCTTTATAACCCAGGACCCTTACAACAGCGGATTTTCTTTTTCCCTTATCCTTTGTGCTGTTATCCTACTTTATTACTTCGACATCTGATAAAAAACCTCATGATGTTACTGTCATTTTTTGCTGTAATAAGCAAGTATTTAATGAATCAATCTTAAAATGAGAAAAAAGCGACTTTCGTATTTTGCCATATGTTTGCCACCACTGGCGCTCTTCATCCTGTGCATAGACCCGAATTTCTGTGGTTATCATTTTACTTCTGCCTGATGAACCCCAGTAGCATTTTTTGTAGTGAATGGCTGCTGGTAATGGATTCTCTCAACTTTTCTTTTTTTAAAATAGTCTTTAAAATATTAAAATAGTTCAATATTTAAAATAAATATTATTTTAAATAATATTTAAAATAGTATTTTAAATACTTCTTTGTTTAAAATACCCTGATTTTTGAAAACTATTTTACTGGGTATAGAAATGCAAGTTGAAAGTTTCTTTCAGCCATTTCAAGGTGTCACTCCGTTGTTGTCACTCCGTTGTTTTCTTGCTTGATTAGTTTCTAAGGTGACATCTCTGAGACACTGTCTGCTGTAATCTTATCTTCTTTCTCTGTAAGTAATGTCTTTTTTTTCCCCATCACTGGCTACTTTTAAGATTTCTTACTAGCTTTCAGCATTTTAATAGTGTTTGACCTTGGTTTGATTTTATTTTTCTTGGATTATGTTGATCTTCTTGGATCTTTGGGTTTTTAGGCTTTGTCCAACTTGGAATTTTTTTTGGCCATTTTTCCTTTTAAGGTTTTTTTTTTGTACCCCTTCTTCCTTTTAACTATATATGTTTTAGACTGCTTGATACTACCCTATAGGCTCTACTTGGTTTCTTTGTTTAGTCTTTTTTTTTAATCTGCGTGCTTTCTGGATGATGGCTTAGGCCATTTAGACTGCTATAACAAAATCCTGTAGATTGGGTGGCTTATATACAGCAAAAATTTATTTCTCATTATTTTATAGTCTAAGAAATCCAAGATCAAGGCACTGGCAGATTCAGTATCTTGTGAGGGCCTGCTTCCTGGTTTAGAGATGACAACTTCTTGCTGTAACTTTATGTGGCGGAAAGATTTATACTATTGTTTTCCTTTAGTGGCCTTCTGACTTTAAAAACAGTGATAAGCAATAAAACTAGTGAAGAGGGGATAAAGTAAAGAAAGATTATGGTGCATTTTGTCAAAGTAGCTGAGGTTATGTGGAATTAGATGGGCCAGAGCTTAGGTCTTTGATGCAAATGGTGAAAGTTCAGGAGGAGGAAGGAGTCAAAGAAATTAGTTTTTTGTTACTTTAAAAGTAAGTGAACATTTGAAAGAAAATGAAAGCATTAAGGCCTCAGACAGAAGTAGAACTATGAGTAAGAAGCAGAATTCCTGGTCGGAAGAAATGAGGTGAAGCCTGCACATACGGTAGTGTCTCTGCTTTCCGCATTGAATAAAGCAGAAGATGAAGTGGGCACACACAAGCCAAAACTTTCTCTATATTATATATCCCAAATCCCATTTTAAAATGTTCATCACTCTAAATTGGAGTACGAAATGTGAACCAGATGCTAAGGAAAAGCTTTCTCTTGGGCTTTCCTGAAAGATAAAGTAAAACCCAGACATTAGCACTCTAGCTACAGTCCATAGCGTTGCAAAGTTAATTATATACAAACAAGAGGTTCAGATACAGTTAAGCATAATTTGAATTCTGAAACAGTTTTTTTCAGAAATTTATAATGATGCTTTTACCTCTATCATACCCTTTAAAAATACATGAAAAAGAGTAAATTTCAGATCAGATGTATAGAATACCGATTCTGAATTAAAGTTGATACTTTACATTGGTTGTCAGTAATATCCTTAAAGGTAGTATTTCCACTCACCCACATACATCATAGAGGCAATTTGGTTTTTTGTTGTCGTTTAGTCACTAAGTCGTGTCCGGCTCTTTTGCGACCCCATGGACTGTAGCCTGCCAGGCTTCTCTATCCATGGGAGTTTCCAGGCAGGAACACTAGAGTGAGTTGCCATTTCCTTTTCCAGGGGATCTTTCTGACCCAGGGATTGAACCCGTGGTTTCTGCCACATCTCCTGCATTATAAGTGGATTCTTTACTGCTGAGCCATTGGGGAAACTCAGATAGTAATTGCCATATAGAGGCCATTACTCATAATTTATTTTAGTTTGTGATTTATCAAGTGTTATTAAATTTTTTGTGATGATGCAAACGTGATTTTTGTTGATGGGGAAAAAAACTCCAGTATTTTTGTCCTGGGCAAAGACAGAAATAATGTTCATTTACTGTTTTTTTTGTTTTTTTGTTTTTTTAATTTTAGAAACAAAACCTAAGAAATGCCTCATTCCACAAATAGAGAAATGATACTTGGCATTGTGGTGGGAACTGCCGGAATCAGCTTGCTGCTTTTGTGGTATCACAAGGTTCGTAAACCAAGGACAGCAATGTCTTTACCTAAATTTCTTTCTCTGGGTAATTCACTTGATTTGATGACTTTGCAAGATGAAATGCCCAGTGGCCAAGGAACAACAGCGATCTTTCAAGGAAGGCAGCTTCAAATACTGGAGAAGTTAAATGAATTACTGACACATATGGAAGAACTCAAAGAGGAAATCAGAGTTCTTAAAGAAGCCATTCCAAAGCTGGAGGAGTATATACAAGGTGAACTTGGAGGGAAGGTAACTGTTCACAAGATAAGTCCTCAGCACAGAGCTAGAAAAAGAAGGCTTGCCACAGTTCAAAGTTCAGCAACAAGTAATAGTTCAGAGGAAGCGGAAAGTGAGGGAGGGTAAGTTTCTTTAAGATGTTTTTTATGTTAAATTGATTCTTTATTGCAGCATTGCTATTATTTAGGTATTTTCATTATACATTCCCAGTCAAATATGCTGTTACTATTTAATAATAAGGCATAAAAAGGAGTGATTATTTTTGCTTATGTTATAATTAAAACCATATTCAGTGGAGGTCAGTACTTTAGTTTAGAGCTCATTGACAAAGAGAATACTTGCTAGTGCTGGTGGCGTCACGTGAGTATGAGGAAGACAGTGATCATTTGCCAAAACGTGTAACCTGTTTTTAAATGTGGCCAGTCTCTGACCCCTTATGTAGTTAAGAACTGTCCAATAAATGGTCTAATAAAACTTTCTGTGATCATAGAAATGATCTAAATCTGTCTGCCCAGTATGGTAGCCACAAGCCATGTGTAACTCTTAAGCTTGAAGTGTAGCTTGTGCAGTGGAGGAACTGAAAAGTTTTAATCTCAATTAATTTAAAATTAAACAGTCACATGGCACCAGTGGCTGCTGAATTGGGCAGTACAGACCTAAAAAGAGTTGAGAATGTACAAGTGACTCAGTTTCATCCTTGCATGGGATTAATTCATTGGATTCTAAAATCAAGGCATGAATAATATCCTTTGGGGGAAAAACAAATGATTTATGAAAAAAAAAGGAATTGTGCCTGACTAGTGTTTCTAAGGAGTAAGATAGGAAAGTAAATAAAGATGCACTAGTGAATGTAACATAGCCTGAAATTCATCAGGGCAAGGATGTTTTCATCATCGTATTCCTAACACCTGTTCTTATGCCTCCCACCGTGTGTGTATGCTAAGGCACTTCAGTCATGTCTGACTCTGTGACCCTATGGACTGCAGCCCATCAGGCTCCTCTGTCCATTGGATTCTCCAGGCAAGAATACTGGGATGGATTGCCATTCTCTTCTCCAGGGAATCTTCCCAACCCAGGAATTGAACCCTCCGTCTTCTGTGGCTCCTGTATTACAGGCAGATGCTTTATTGCTGAGCCTCCGGGAAAGCCGAGTAGATGACAATAACTATTACTTAAATTAATAGGTGATCTGCTGAATATAGAATTGGGAGAAGGAGGAGGGATCTAGAGAAAGGAAACAAAGAGAAGGAATTTAAAGGTGATTTCATACATGAAGAAACGTAAATGATTGATCAATTCTTTTGAGATCAGTGCTTGTTGTTCAATCCCCGAGTCACGTCCGTCTCTTTGTGACCCCCCTGGACTGCAATATGCCAGGCTGTCAATCTTTTACTTGTATTGCTCTATCAAACCATGGGTTTAAAATAATTATTTTAGTTTTCTGCTGTTGTCCTGAGTGGTAGCTGCCGAAATGAGCAAGTTCATGAAACCCAGGAATGCGATGCTGGCCCTCGCTAGTTACTACAAAGGAGACAAAGAGGTCATCATGAAGAATATTGATGATGGCGCCTCCGACACACCCCACAGCCATACTCTGGTGGCTGGAACTAATCACTGTCCCTGCAAAGCGACAGCTGCATTGGCCAAGAAGAAAATCGCCAAGAGGTCAAAGAGCAAGTCTTTGGTGAAAGTTTATCATTATAATCACCTCAGGCCCACCACGATCTCTATGGGTATCCCCTTGGACGAAACTGTTGCCAACAAGGATATCTTCAGAGACCCTGCTGTCGAATGCAAAGCCTGACGAGAGGCCAAGGTCAAGTTCGAGGAGAGATACAAGACCAGCAGGAACAGATAGTTTTTCTAGAAGCTTCAGTTTTGTCTGTCTTGTTCAGTCATTAAACCCCACCCCACCCCCAGGCCAAAAAAAAGGTATTATTTGTATCACAGTGTTATATAAAGCTTTAGAAATCTCCCTTTCAAAAATTAGATTTTATTTCAGTTTAGGTTAAAGTAATACCACATAATAAAATTCATTGTTTGTCCGTTTCATTTGGGCTTTAAGAGACTACATGGGCCATACAGCCTTGCTCACTTAATAGAATTATCTAGTTTTCCAAGTCATGTATTCTAGAAGAACCGTTTGTTCTTGCTGGTCTTTACACTGCCCCAAAAATCCTCTGTGCTCTGCCAGTTTATCCCTCTCTCCCCTTTAAACCCCTGGCAACCTCTGATCTTTATACTTTCTCTACTGTTTTGCCTTTTCTAGAATGTCATATTGTTGGAATCATATAGTATGTGGTCAGTTTGACGTCTTTTACTTGGTAATGTGGATTTACGTTTCCTCTATACTTTTTCATAGTGCCTTAATAGCACATTTCTTTTTAGCACTGAATAATGTTCCATTGTCTGGATATACCACAATTTATCCATTCGCCTACTGAAGGACATCTTGGTTGCGTCCAAGTTTTAGTAATTATGAAAACTGCTGCAATAACCATTCATGTACAGGTTTTTGAGTAGACATAAATTTTCATCTCATTTGGGGAACTGCCAAGGAGCATGATTGCTGGATTGTATGGTAAGTATATGTTTAGTTATGTAGAAAGCCTCCAGCTGTCTTCCAAAGTGGCTCTCCCATTTTGGATTCCCATAAGCTATGAATTCCTGCTGCTCTGCATCCTCACAAGCATTTGGTGTTGTGAGTGTTCTGGAGTTTGCCCATTCCAATAGGTATGTAATGACATCACATTGTTGTTTTAGTTTATATTTCTCTAATGACACACCATGTGGAACATCATTTCATATGCTTATTTACCCTTTGTGCATCTTTGGTGAGGTATCTGTTAAGGTCTTTGGCCCATTTTTTAAATGAGATTGTTCATTTTTATATTGCTGAGTTTTAAGAGGTCATTGTATATTTTGGATAACAGTCCCTTTTCAAGGGAAATATTCTTTGCAAGGATTTTGCAAAGTAGCTTCTCATTCTCTTGACATTATCTTTCTCAGCGCAGAAGCTTATCAGTTATTTCTTTCATGGATCATGGCTTTGGTATTGTATTTAAAAAGTCATTGCCAAATTTATCTAGGTTTTCTCCCATGTTATCTTCTAGGAGCTTCATAGTTTTACATTTTATATGTAAGTTTGTGGCCCATTTTGAGTTCATTTTTGTGACAGGTGTAAGGTCGGTGTGGCCTCTCTCTCCAGGCCATTCTCTGGTTTGTGATGAGAAACTCTGAAGAATGAGGCAGTGTTTCCCCTCTGGACTAACAGCAGATTGAACAGATTTGGTTACTGCTTGCTCTAAAAGTAGGGGATTCCCTGAGCTTGGTGTGCCTTCTTTGAAAGGCAGTTCACTTGATATTAAGAGTCTCTGGGCTCTCCGCATTGCCCTTGTGGGTCCTGAGGTCAAGGAGAACCAACATAAATAAGCGGGTGATCACATTGCTTAATTTGCTGTGAGTAACAAAGTCCTCTGTCTCTTATGCAAGAATCCTATGTCTTCTGCCAGCAACTATGAAACAGGAACAGATAAATTCATTTGAATGTTGGGTAAAATTGGATTATAAACTGACAGTGGTATGGTGAGAATTAGAGAGCTTTGAAAGGGATTTATTCAAGGGTTTCCCAAAGAAAGTTGTTAGAAAGGGAACAAAAACAAGATGTAATATTACAGTATACAGGATATGGAGAAGCTTGTTGAGGGAGTGTTTTATGTCATAGGTGGAAAAGGAAGAGGACGGTATTCTAATAATTTTTTTATTCTTGCCTTTAAGTGGGTTATAATATAACAGCAAATCTCCATAATCTGTGCATGTGGCCCATGTAATCGGAAGCCATGCTTTATTGCCAAGATAAATTTAGCTTTGAAGTTAGAATACACATTCCGCAGTCACATGAATTGCAGTTTTTCAGAAAGATGAGCCATAGAACAATTTTATTTTAAACTGATGTCATTAGATTCTAGAATCTGCTATCATCATACTCTATGTTTTTGCCATGTTAATTCTATATGCAGCTTAAGCATTCGGCATCTAACCTGTTCCACCTACATAGGACATTTTTGTGGCTAAAGATGATGGCTTAGAAAGGAAGGGAAAGATTTGCTTTGTATTAAATTCAATATGGGAAAATGCTTAAGGTAAGCCTTTAAAAAGAAAACAAAACACGTCTCCATATGTTTCATGTGCTAAAGAACATTGAAATATTCATAAACCAAGCTTTAATGCTTCCTTTAGATTCCCACAGTAACTGAATATCTGGATATTTATCTGAAATATTCTCTCCAGAGAGCTTCTGCTTTATCCGTGATTAATATTTTAAAATAGCATTAGCCAGTGGGGTATAAGTTTACTGTACTTATCAACTCCTTCAAAACTATTAGTTCAGTACTCTCAAACAGATATTATGACTTAATTATTTTCAAAACAGGAAGTTCCCCTTTACCTACAGGGAACCCTTTTGTTTTGGTGCCCTCTGTTATGTTTTCCCCTGACCTTTCTTTCTGCCTACCACCCTGAGTCTTTCAGTTTATCTTCCCAAGGTTTAGTAGAGTGGGCAGGTACAGTGTAGGTGGTTAGAAATAATCTTTTAGACTTAGGCATTCTTTGGGGGTACATCTGCTGCTAAGTAGCTTCAGTCGTGTCCGACTCTGTGCGACCCCAGAGATGGCAGCCCACCAGGCTTCCCCGTCCCTGGGATTCTCCAGGCAAGAACACTGGAGTGGGTTGCCATTTCCTTCTCAATGCCTGAAAGTGAAAAGTGAAAGTGAAGTCGCTCAGTCGTGTCCGACTCTAGCGACCCCATGGACTGCAGCCCACCAGGCTCCTCCATCCACGGGATTTTCCAGGCAAAAGTACTGGAGTGGGGTGCCATTGCCTTCTCTGGGGGGTACATCTGGGTAACCATCAACTTCACCTGTCTTAATTTCTTATTCCCTGTTTCCATATTGATAAGGTAGCTGCTATTCTTCAAGATGCTTGGCAGGTTTCCGCCTGGGCTCCCTGTTCTTTTTTCCTCATTTGACACTTTTCTCACTCCAGTTGCTACAAAGAGGAGCAGAACTGCCAACCAAAATGTCCAGCAGATCAACTTCCTTCAGACCTCCTGCATCGTGGAGCCTCTTCTGTTATTCAGCCAACAAAATTTCTTGATTTTAAAGCAGCTCGTCCTACTCCGATGCTTAAAGGCAGTTCACATAAAGGAAGTAAAATTTCCTCGCCATCATCAAATGTGTCTTTTTACGCAACTTTCCTTGAAAGAAGACATTCTTTATTTCCTAAATTTCAGAAAAGCAGTACGTCCCTTCATACTGTACAAAGTAGAGCTAACTTTGATTCTGAAGAAAAAAGAAGCTTCATTGATTTAAAGTCAGCCTCAGAACATTTTCGCTTTAGATCCAGAAGTGTTTTCTCTGCCCCAAAACTAAGTATAATTTCCTGTTACGAGAATGCTGGTACTTTTGATGCCAGTAGTTCATGCATATTTAATCCAAACGAAGTTGAAGTCATTTCCAAAAACTCGAATATTACTGGTGCTGAAAAATATATACACTCTTATTCTGCTGAATATGACACTACATATTTTATGAAATCTAAATCAAAAGCGAATTCCTCTGCCTGTCGGGACACTGTTGCCACCTTGTATCAAAGCACAGCAACCATGCTTACTCTTCCAAGTATTATTTCCTATTCCTCTGAACAACATGGAATTGACAATGATATTCAAGAAAGAGACCAGTTAAGGAGCAATTCTGTTTATCCCACTTCTCAAAGTCACAGTAGAAACACTTCTCCAGCTATGGTTCGACAGCGTCCCTCTCGACGTGTAACTTTTCCCTGTTCTCCATAACGTTGAATTTACTTCATTTTGTAAAAATGCTAGTGGCTTTGCCCTACCTCAAAATGAAGTTACCTCAGATCCCTTTGAAGACAGAAACAATGCTCTGTCGTTTAAAGATGAAGACAAATCTTCTCACATGAAATTCCTAAAATAAGATCACCTTAGACTTTACCCTCTCTTGGAAGGGCAGCTCAAACCAGAAGCTCTCCCTGCAGGCATAGTATAGAGGCTGTAGAAATCACTGCATTTTCTGAAAAAGATTTCTACATTACAGTCTAAATTTAATGTTAATTTCTGTATTTTTTAAAGATAGTTTATTAACATTGGAATATGGAAGTCAAAGATTATTCATCTGTTTCAGGCTTTTAACAGATTTACTGCTTACCAATTGCCTAGTCCCAGATTTCTGAGTTACTGTTGTAATGCTTTTGTGGTCTGAAAATAACATCAAGTTTTGATAAATAGGTCTTCTAAATGTATTACATTCTTAGAGAGTTTAACATCCTCTTTTATTCTACTCTAGTCATTAAAATAGTATTCCTATATAACCTATAGATCTATATTAGTTTACTAATTCCTATTTATATCAGCCTTGCTAGCCCTATGTCTCATGCCAGACATCCCACTGATAGACAGTGTTTTTATACTACACAAGGATCAAATCATAAATAAAAACATACTGTCAGAAATAGAATCTATTGAAACCAGATATTTTAATTAAATAGTTTTAATACACATTTGTGTATGTATATGAGAATTCAGAAAACTCTGAAATCAGAGATTTTTATGACTTTTTTAAAGTGAAAATTTTTAGATTTTTTCCAAAATTTTTATTTTTAAAAAAATTTTAATAAAATTTTTATTTTAAAACATGTCTCCAAAATTTTATTTTTGAAGTGAATATTTAGTTTTTTTCCATCTATTAATAAAGTTTATAAATATGTTTATCAGAATAACAAATGGAAAGTCATATAAGAATTAAAAATATTTAGAAAATAATTGGTTTTTGTAGATGGAACAAATTTGAGTTATTTTCAATTATTTGTCATAATAAAATGCCCCCTAAGTTAATATCATTTGTACTAAGATAATTTTACTCTTATGTTTTTTCCTTTTAATGTATCATACTTTTTCTATTTTAATTTTTTTGTTGTGTGAAATGCACACAAAAGAATTCATTATTGTAGCCACTTTTAAGTTTGGTGGCATTAAGTACATTCATACTGTTGTGCAACCACCATTATCTGTCATGTTGCAAAAGTGGAATTCTGTACCCATTAAGCAATAGCTCCCCTATCCTCTCTTCCCCTAGCCTCTTGACAGCTGCTATTCAACTCTCTGCCTCTGTAAATTTGATTCCTCTAGGTACCTCCTATAAGTGGAATTATACAGTATTTGTCTTTTTGTGATTGGTTAGCATAATGTTCTCAAGTTTCATCTATATTGTAGCATGGGTTAGCCTTTCCTTTTTTAAGGCTGAATAGTATTCCATTGTATGTATATACCACATTTTGCTTATTCACTCTGTGTTGACACTTACTTTGGTTGCTTCTACCTTTTGAATAGTGAATAATGCTGCTATGAACATGGTTGTATAAATTATCTCCTCCAGGCCCTACTTTCAGTTCTTTTGATTTACACCTAGAAACGGAATTACTAGATCATATGATAAATCTATTTTAATTTTCTAAAGAACTATCATACTTTTTTCCATAGTAACTGCACCATTTTATATTTCTCTAAGAATGCAAAAGGACTCAAGTTTCTTCACATCCCTGTCAATACTTGTTATTTTGGTTTTTAACAATAACTATCCTAATGAGAGTGAGGTGGTATCTCCTTATGGTTTTGATTTGCATTTTCTCCCATTGTGTGCATTGCCTTTCACTGTTGATTGTGTCCTTTGACACATTTTGAAGTTGTTTATCTATTTTTTATTTTGTTTGTGCTTTTTATGTCACATCCAAGAAATCATTGCCAAATACAATGCCATGAAGCTTTGCCTCTATGTTTTCTCTAAAGAGTTTTATATTTTTATGTTGCTATTTCTTGCTTCAATTATGCCAGTGTTTGCTTCATATATTTAGAAGCTCTAATGTTTATTACATATATGTTTATTGTTGTTACATATGCTTGTTAAATTGAATCTTTTATAATTATAAAATGTTGTTCTTTGTCTCATAAGTTTTAGACTTAGTTGATTTTATCTGATATTAATATAGCCACCCCTGTTCTCTCTTGGATATTATTTTACATTGAATATCTTTTTTCATCCTTTTACTTTCTTTTTTTTTAATTTAAATTTATTTATTTTAATTGGAGGCTAATTACTTTACAATATTGTATTGCTTTTGCCATACATCAACACGAATCTGTGACAGGTGTGCACATGCTCCCCATCATGAACCTCCCTCCCATCTCCTTCCCCGTACCATCCCTCTGGGTCATCCCAGTGCACCAGCCCCAAGCATCCAGTATCATGCATCGAACCTAGACTGGCGATTCATTTCTTATATGCTATTATACATGTTTCAATGCCATTCTCCCAAATCATCCCCCGCTCCCTCTCCCACAGAGTCCAAAAGACTGTTCTATTCATCTGTGTCTCTTTTGCTGTCTCGCATACAAGGTTATTGTTACCATCTTTCTAAATT
The DNA here is from genome assembly GCF_002263795.3 of Bos taurus. NCBI lineage: Eukaryota > Metazoa > Chordata > Mammalia > Artiodactyla > Bovidae > Bos > Bos taurus. The sequence continues at coordinate 20,374,352 of NC_037338.1, forward strand.
CCATATATATGCATTAGTATACTGTACTGGTGTTTTTCTTTCTGGTTTACTTCACTCTGTATAATAGGCTCCAGTTTCATCCACCTCATTAGAAGTCATCCTTTTACTTTCTATCTATATGTGTTCTCAGTTCTAAAATGAGTCTTTTATAGACTCCATACAGTTGATCCTGATTTTTCATCCATACTACCAGCCTGAGTCTTTTGACTGGAGAATTTAATCCATTTGCATTTAAAGTAATTACTAGTAGTTGCCTTTTTGTTATTTGTTTTCCATGTGTCTTATACCCTGTTGTCCTTCATTCCCCCCCTTACTCCCTTCCTTTGTGTTGACTTAATTTTTTGATAGTGATACATTTTTTATTCTTTTCTCATTTACTTTTGTGTATATTCTATAGATATTTTTGTATGTTTAGCATGGGCATTATGAATAACATCCTAAAGTAATAGCAATCTATTTTAAACTGATACCAACTTAACTTCAACTGTATATAAAAGCTTTCTCCTTTACAACTTTACTCCCCTATTTATGTTATTGATATCACATATTACGTCTATATAGTTGTATAGCTGTTAGCTAGATTTATCATTATTTTTATACTTTTCTTTTTTTATATTAATGCTTTTCTTTTTTAAATACTGTACAAGAATAAAAATGGAGTTATGAACCAGAATTACAATAATGCTAATTTTTATATTTAACAACATTTTTATTTACTGTTACCAGAAAACTGTATTATCATATGACTCCAAGTTAGTACTGCCTAATATCCTTTGTTTCAACTTGAAGAACTCCCTTTACCATTTTTGTAAGGCAGGTCTAGAGGTAATGAGCATCCTCATTTTTTTTGTTTATTTGGGAATGCCTTAATTTCTCTATCATGTTTTCAAGAACAGTTTTCCTTTAAGGATATATAGTTCTTGGCTGATAGTTTTTTTCTTTCAGCACTCTAAATATATCATCCTGCTGTCTTTAGGTCTACAAGGTTTCTTCTGAGAAACCTGGTGGTAATTTTATTGAGGATCACTTTGGAAATGGCAACCCACTCCTGTACTCTTGCCTGGAAAATCCCATGGGAGGAGCCTGGTAGGCTACAGTCCATGGGGTCACAAAGAGTCGGACATGACTAGGCAACTTGACTTCTTTACTTCACTTTTTTTGTAATGATTTGCTTTTCTTTTGCTGATTTCGAGATTTTTATGATTTGTCATAATGTCCTTCAGTTTGAGTATGTGTCTTGGTGTGAGTCTCTTTGAGTTCATCCTATTTGGAGTTAATCGAACTTCTTGTATTTATATATCCATGTCTTTCCTCAAATTTGGGGAGTTTTTGGCAGTTATTCTTCAAAATAAGGTCTCTGCATCTTTCTTCTCCTTCTGTGACTCTTATATATATTGGCCTGATTTTTGATGTTCCATAAAGTCTCTTAGGCTCTATTTCTTCATTCTTTTTTTTTTTTTTTGACTCTTCAGACTCAATAGTTTTAAGTGTTTTGTCTTCAAATTTGCTGCTTCTTTCTTCTGCTTGTTCAAGTATTTTCTTGATCCTTTCTAGTGGATTTTTCTTCTTATTGCTTTTTATGTTCCAGAATTTCTGTTGATCCTCTTTTTAATAATTTCTAGCTCTCTCTTTTTATTCTCTTTTTGTTCATTTATTTTTCCAATTTCCTTTTGTTCTTTCTCCATTTTTTCCCTTTACCTCTTTGAACATATTTAAGGCTGTTGTTTTAAAAATTGTTGTCTCAATAAGCACAAAGGCTGTATTTCTTTAGAGTCCGGTTCTGGAAATTTATTTTGTTCATTTGAAAGGCAGTCTTTCCCTGAACTTTGTATTCTTTGTGATCTTTTGTTGAAAATTGTACTTTTTGAAAAAATAGCCATCTATTCTAGATTTGCAGATTGGCTGTATACAGGGAAGACCCACTAATTAGCCCAACACAAAGGCTTATGGGCTTCTCAGGTCTTTCCTAGGCATCAGTTTTCTATGGGCCTGAGTATATGCTTTCTCCCAAATACATAACTATTTAAAAATATCTTTTCAATAAGAATCTCATTCTGTTCTTCTTGGCACCTTAGGTGTCTTATAATATTCCTCTCCCCATAATCTCTTGTGCCCAGGTATCCATGGTCCCTCTGTAGCTCTCACATGTCACAGTGATTGCCGCAGCTTTCACTGGCCTCTAATATGATGCCCATATTATGCCTTCATTTCTGCCTGAACTTTAAGGAAAGCTAAACAGAAACTAGTTTTCTAGGAAGCCCCTCAACATGCCAGAACATTACAAACAGGATGCATTCACTTCCTTCTGTCCTAAGGGAGGAGCTGAGAATTGCATGACTTTTTCCCAGCCATGCTGTGCCATACCAGGGAAGGGTGAAGCAAGGGTGAGTGAAAACACTGTGAAGTTTTCTGCTGTTTGAATATGGGTTTTTCTTGATTGCTGCAAATCCTTGCGTACTTTTTAGATCTCCCACAAAGCTGTTTCAATCTGTCTGTTGCTGTTTGTTTAGTGTTTCCATGGTGGACTAAGGGCCTAGAGTTTCCTAGTTTATCATCTTGCTGACATCTGTCTCTGTTAGTATGTATTTTTTAAAAAAATGTGGGAGCAGTGAGGTGTGTGTGGGTAAGGTTAGGCAAAGGGAACTAAATCAGAATGCCTGATATGGAGAGAGGCCACAGTACTGAAGGCAGGCATGTTTTTGCATATTCTGATGCAACTCACTACTGATATATTTCTATAAATACACTATTTTCACAGCAAATAATGTCATTTTCTCTTTAAATAATACAACTATGCCTGCAAATATGCTATTGTTGCTGTTAAAGCAAGGAATCAATTGTTCAACAATAGTGAGATACATAAAATGGCACAATTCTTAGTCAAATTTGGAGCAGAAAATAAGCCAGAAAAGTCCTATTAAAAGATGAATGTTTAGAAGATATAAGTAAATTTGACACTAGGGGGCAGACTTTTCCAGGCCTGCTGAAAGAGTGTTGGAAGACTGTTAGACATTAGATAACCTATGAAATGCTTTTTCTTTTTTTTTTTTTTGCCCCCAGTAGAAATCTAAGCTCTAACACAAAGTCAGTATGTATGTTGTATATTTTCCCAGGCATATTTATTTCCCGGGCCCTATTTTTAAAGTTGGAGAAGGAATGGCACCACACTCCAGTACTCTTGCCTGGAAAATCCATGGATGGAGGAGCCTGGTAGGCTGCAGTCCATGAGGTCACGAAGTGTCGGACACGACTAAGCGACTTCACTTTCACTTTTCTCTTTCATGCATTGGAGAAGGAAACGGCAATCCACTCCAGTGTTCTTGCCTGGAGAATCCCAGGGACAGCGGAGCCTGGTGGGGTGGCATCTCTGGGGTCGCACAGAGTCGGACATGACTGAAGCGACTTAGTGGCAGCAGCAGAAGCATTTTTAAAGTTTGCTTTTAAAACTTTCTTATAATTTTTAATAATGCCCAATTATAAGTAGAAGATTCCTTTTCACAGTAGGAAAACAATTTTTTTGCACTTGGGTATTTTTTAATGTGGAGAAGAGACCAGGCTAGTTGTTCTCTTTCTTAGTTTTTTTGGCCAGTTCGTCTCTTGTCATGCCAGTACCAGACTGATTTATCATTGCTTTATTCTCTATATTATAGTCCTGATACCTGTTCTTTAAAATTGTCTTGGCTCTTCTTATTTTTTTCTCTTTAAAAAAATTTTTTGAGGTACAGTCAATTTACAATTTTGTGGTTGTTTCAAGTGTACAGTAAAATGATTTTTTGCTGTAGAGTTTTCTCTGGATATATATGCTCAAGAGTGGGATTGCAGGATCATATGGTAACTCAATTTTTAATTTTTTAAGGAACTTCCATACTGTTCTCCATAGTGGCTGTACAAATTTACATTCCCACCAACAGGATTTATTTTTCTCCATACTTTCTCCAGCATTTATTACTTGTAGACTCTTTAATGATAGCTATTCTGACTGGTGTGAGGTGATATCCCATTGTGGTTTTGGTTTGCATTTCTCTAATAATTAGTGATATTGAGCATTTTTTCATGTGTCTGTTGGTCATCTCTATATCTTCTTTGGAGAAATGTCTACTTAGGTCTTCTGCCCATTTATTATTTTTTTATGTTAAGCTGTATGAACTATCTGTATATTTTGGAAATTAATCCCTTGTCAGTAGCACTGTTTGCAAACATTTTTCTCGCAGTCCATCAGTTGTCTTTTCATTTTTCTTTATGGTTTCCTTTGATGTGCAAATGCTTTTAAGTTTAATTAGGTTCCATTTGTTTATTTTTGTTTTTGTTTCCATTACTTTAGGAGATACATCCCCCCAAAAATATTGCTGCAATTTATGTCAAAGAGTGTTCTGCCTATGTTTTCTTTTAGGAGTTTTATAGTATCTGGTCTTACATTTAAGTCTTTAATCCATTCTGAGTTAATTTTTGTATGTGGTGTTAGAGAATGTTCTAACTTCACTCTTTTACATGTAACTGTCCAGTTTTCCTAGCACTACTTATTAAAGAGACTGGTTATTGTCCATTTTATATTCTTGCCTCCATTGTAAATTAATTGGCCATAAGTGCGTGGCTTATTTTTGGGCTTTCTGTTCTTTTCCATTGATTTGTATGTCTATTTCTGTGCCAGTAACACACTGTTTTGATTACTGTAGCTTTGTAGTGTACTCTGAAGTCAGGATGCCTGATCCCTCTAGCTTCATTCTTCTTTCTCAAGATTGGTTGAGCTATTGGGAGTTTTTTGTGTTTATATGCAAATTTTATAATTTTTTTTTTCTGATTCTGTAAAAAGTGTCATTGGTAATTTGATAGGGATTGCATTGAGTCTGTCTATTTCCTTGAGTAATGGTTTGGTTCTTTTTACACTTGTGCTTCCATATTAAGTTTAGAGTCAGGTAAGTTCCATAGGAAAATACCATTGTGGTTTTGACTGGAATTATATTAAAACTATAGATTAATTTGGTACCATATGAAATTGGTTTAAAGTTAAGTTTTTCTGTCAGTGGATATGACATCTTTTCCCATCTATTTAAACACATTTTAATGTTCTCTGATGATATTTTATAATTTTCTATAGAAAAATCTTACAAACTTCTTGTGGAATTTTTTTCTGGCTACTGTATATTTTTCCTGTATATAGTCCTATAGTATATAAAGGCTATATTTTATAAAATTACATTTTGTAACTTGTTCTATAGGAATCTGTGTGCTTAGTCACTCAGTCTTGTCTGATTCTTTGCTATCCCATGGACTGTAGCTTGCTAGGCTCCTCTGTCCATGGGGATAATTGATCATATATGTTAGTTTTATTTACTCATCTATAAATTCTGTTAGATTTTCTTTCAATTTAAATACTGAATACTGTCTGTCTGTTTGAGCTGCTACAAGTACCATAGAATGGGTGGCTTATAAACAACATACATTTCTTTTTCACAGTTCTGGAGGCTGGAAAGCTCATGATCAAGGTTACGGCAGATTCAGTATCTGGTGGAAACCTACTTTCTGGTTCACAGACAGCTTCTTGCGGTGTTCTTGCTGGGTGAAGGGAGCTAGGTTTTCTTTTTATTGAACAATCTTCAAATAATACCAGTTCTGTTTCTTATTTCCCAATTCTTATATATTTTTTGTTTTTCTTTTAATATTGTGCTAACAGAACCTGCAGTGCTCTGTTAAATAGAAGCAACAATATTGGATATCCTTCTCTATTTCTGATTTTAAAGATAATGCTTATAAAGTTTCATCATTATATGTGAACTGTATCATGGTTTGGGGTTTATATTCTGTTATAAGAAGTTCTGTTCCTTGTTTATGGGTTTGGTATTTCTTTTGTCTTGAAATCTTGAAATGGTCTTGAATTTATTGAAAAAAAAAATTTTGGTGACCACTATAAAGATCATATAGTTTTCCTCATTTTATCTGTTATACTAGAGAAATTTTCTAATGTTAACTGTGCTTGTAATTCATGAGATAAACTCAATTTGGTTATGATGCATTCTCTCACATGTGTTGAAATTTTTTGGTTGATATTCTGGAGCATTTTTGTATCAAAATTTATATGTGAAATTGGCCTATAATTTTTATTTCTTATTTTACTATACTTATTTGGTTTTGGCATTAATTTTACTAGCTTCATAAATGATGTAAGTAATGTTTCCTCTTTTTTAATTCCTTAGAATTTGAATAAATTTAATTCTTTGCATATATTGATGGAACTCTCTATATAGCTATTCTGTGTTTTCCCTCTCTCTCTATTAGAATAGACATACAAGTTCTGATTTAATTGATTTAATGGCTATAGAATATTCAATTTTTTCTTATAAAAAAGCATCTCTATTGAGATATTATTCATATAACATAAAATTCACCCTTCTAAAGGGTACTGTTTGGTGGGTTTTAGTTTAAATAATAGTGTCTGATATTAAACTAGTTACTTTCTTTTGGTCATTATTTTCCTACTGTATCTCAGGTGCATAGAATTGTACTAAAAACTGTCTTTAGTTTATGCAAACTCTGATTAATGTCCATGCATGTGCCCCTTTTACTCATTTATTTAGTTTGCTATTGTAAACAATATAATAAGCATCTGCGAAACCACCTGCTGAAGCAAGACTAATCTGACATGCCGTGTCTGTCTCGTAGCACACTTTTCATTTGCGTATGGGGTTGTTTCTTGACTCTGTTCTGTTTTCAGTTACTCATCCATCCTTTTACCAGTTGCAATCTGTCTTTAATTATTGTAGCTGCAAGATAGGTCTAATATCTGGCGAGGTAAGTCTTCTCTTCCTGTTCTCTTTCTTAATAGTGCTTTGACTATTCTAGGCTGTTTGCCTTTTCTTGTAACTTTTAGAATCATTTCATTAAATTGTATGAAATTTCTTCTTAGGTTTATAAATTGGAGTTACACTGAATCTGTAATCTAGAGAGAATTCATTCATTTATAATATCAGTTGTTTGTAGCCATGAACATGATATTTTCATGAATTTAGGTTCTTTTATAAACAGTTTTTTATATATCTTTTATAATCTTCTCCATAGAATTTTCACATGTTTTATTAAGTTTATTCCTGGGTGTCTGACATTCTCTGAGATCATCATAAGTGAAATATTTTATTTAATTTTGTTTTTTAGGCTTTTGCTGCTAATATATTAGAAATGAAACTGACTCATATTTTAGTATTATATGCAGCCAACTTGCTAAACTCTGTTAGTCCCACAATTTGTAGGTTTCTTAATGTATACTATGTAGGTAACCACAGCATCTGCCATAATGTAAAGATTATGTTTGATAAAAGGTTGTGAAACAGGTGAGGAGGTAAATTAACATAGATACTCAGTGGAGAACATACCAGGCAGAAAGACCAGCAAACACAAAGATATTAAAGCAGGAAGGAAGCCATTGTTCCTGGAGTGCTGATCAAGCAGGAGAGTGATAGGGGATGAGGTCAGAGGTATTGGACTCAATTATAAAGGATCCTATAGATAACTCTAAGGACTTAACATTCTTACTGTGATTTTGTCATCCATTGGAGGGTTTTGAGGAAAGGGTTACATGATCTGATTCAGCTTTTTAGAGGACCATTCTGGCTCCTATGTTGAGAATAAACTATAATGGTCAAGGACTAAAGCAGGGAGACATGATAGGTTTGCATTAATACAGGTAACCTGGTGGTGGTCTAGACAGGGGAGTAGTGGGCAAAGGTGGTGAGAGGTAGCTGGATCCTAGATATATTTTGAAGATGGAAACAACAGACGTTTCTGAATGTTGCTTAGGAGAGACAAGTCAAGGATGATTCTAAATTTTTGGTTTGAGCAATTAGAAGAATGAAGTTGCCATTAATAATGTTGTTAAAGAAGTTGAGTATCATTTATATAGTGTCTTCTTTTTTTTAATTTATTTTATTTTTAAACTTTACATAATTGTATTAGTTTTGCCAAATATCAAAATGAATCCGCCACAGGTAGTGTCTTCTTTATAAGGACTTTGAAGGAAATTTATTTGTCAGTATTGAAAATAGGTGTACCTCTCTCAAAACTTGCTTCCTTTCCCTTTGTTAGTATCTGCTGGAGACTGTGACTGCTTCAGCTATTAGATGTAAAATCACATTTATGTGCCTTTTAGCAAGGGTAAAGGTATCTAAAGTATATGTACTTTTTTATTGGCCTTATTCACATTTGACTTTGTTTTTATCTTTTCTCACCACTTCTAACTCATTCTCTTCTGTTATATATCCTTATATACTTCCTTAAGATCTTTTTTAGAACAAATGTGAATGTGTGAATAAATGAAAATTAATTGTTGCATTATATGCCACCAAAAAGGAAATGTGGGAGGTAGCATGAATTTTTAACAACTAAGCTAAGGGTTAAAATATCATCTTGAACCACAAATTTATATATATATGTGTGTGTGTGTGAATATATGTGCGTATATACATATGTATATATAAATACATGAGTATATATATATTTAATTTATATATATACCTGACTGCCTCCGAGTTCCTACAACTCTATATCATTTGTTCAGCAGTATCCAGTGAGTATCCACTGTGTGTCAGGTGCTGTTCTAGGCACTTGATGACAACAGTTAATAAAACAAAGAATTGTTTTAGGGATCATGTTCTGAGGGAGCATGCATTCTAGTGGAGAGATCCTGAAAAAAATAAGCATGTAGTAGGTTAGTAGAATATACAGTGTATCAGAAGACAGTATGTACTGCAGAAAAAACAAAGTCAAGCAGGATAAGGGAGATTGGTGAAGGAAATGCATGTGTGTTGGGAAGTGGTGGTTGCAACATTAAATAAAGGGGTCTGGATGGGCTATATTGAGATGACGACGTTCAACAGAGACTTGAAGGAGGTGAGGGTGTGAGTTATGGCTCAGATGGTAAAGAATCCGCCTGCAATGCGGGAGGCCTGGGTTTGATCCCTGGGTTAGGAGATTCCCTGGAGAAGGTCATGCTAACCCACTCCAGTATTCTTGCCTGGAGAATCCCCTTGGACAGAGGAGCCTGGTGGGCTACTGTCCATGGGGTTGCGAAGAGTTGGACACCACCGAGTGACTAAGTGCAGCACAGCACTGAAGGAAGAGCCATCCCATCAGGGGGAACAGAAAGCAAAGGTCTTGATGTAGGAGTGTCCTGGCTTGTTTAAGGAGTAGCTGGGCAGCCAGCATGCAATTGACTGAATGAGAAACATGCTGGGAAACAAGGTCAGAGAGTCGATTGAGGTGGGAGGCAAATCTCATCTAGTTTTGCAGATGGTTATTAGGCAATGTGCTTAGTCGCTCAGTCGTGTCTGACTCTTTGTGCCCCCACAGCCTGTATGGGCTGCTCTGTCCATGAGGATTCTCCAGGCAAGAATACTGGGGTGGGTTGCCATGCCCTCCTCCAAGGATTAGTACATGAGCTTTCTCTGAGTGAAAGGTACCATTGCAGGATTTCAAGCCTAAGAGTAGAATGATTTGACTTACATTTTAAAAGGATCTCTCTGGCCATTAGAGTATAACTTTCCAGAGAGTTGATAATTATTTCTGCAATTTTAGGTATGTTACAGCTAATACTGACACCGAAGAACAGAGTTTTCCAGTCCCTAAGGAGTTTAACACTCATGTGGAGGAATTAAATTTAGATGCCCTTATTCAGAGGGCTGATAATTTACGAGTGAATGAGTCCAGAAAAGTGGAGAGTTTTGAGCTGCTTTGTGACCACAAAGAAAAGGTAAGATATATGTGATAATAACCTGTTTGTAAAGTTTTAATTTTTATTTAATCTACTTTTCCATTCATGTTATGACCACAGCAATTGTGTCACAGTTTACAAAAGCTAAATGACTGGTGTAAATTTTTTTATAATATTACTAAAATTTTTTTGAAAGTAAATAAAAAAGTTTATTCAAAAAACTAAGATCATGGCATTCAGTCCCATCCCTTCGTGGCATATAGATGGGGAAAAAGTGGAAACAGTGATAGATCATGAAAATGAAAGACGCTTGCTCCTTGGAAGAAAAGGTATGATAAACCTAGCCAGCATATTAAAAAGCTGAGACATCACTTTGCTGACAAAAGTCCATACAGTCAAAGCTATTGTTTTTACAGTAGTCATGTATAGATGTGAGAGTTGGGCTATAAAGAAAACTGAACATTGAGGAACTGATGCTTTCAAACTTGTGGTGCTCAAGAAAACTCTTGAGAGTCCCTTGGACAGCAAGGAGATCAAATCAGTCAATCCTAAAGTAAATCAACCCTGAATATTCATTGGAGGGACTGATGCTGAAGCTGAGGCTCCAATATGTATTTTGGCTACCTAATGGGAAAAGCTGACTCACTGGAAAAAACCCTGATATTGGAAAAGATTGAAGGAAGGAGGAGAAGAGGGCAACAGAGGATGAGATGGTTGGATGGCATCATCGACACAATGGACATGAATTTGTGCAAATTCCTGGAGATAGTAGAGAACAGAGGAACCTGGCGTGCTGCAGTCCCGTGGAGTAGCAAAGGGTTAACCTGGAGTCAGACACGGCAACAACAACAAAGGGTTTATTAGGCTCAAAGGTCATAAAAATGAGAACCAGAGATCTGGTTGATTATACAGATTGACATTGATTTTATCAATTTGATGTATTTCTTAAATATTGTATAACAGATAAAGGACAAGACATACTGCTTCTCGAGGGAGGAAAAGCTACACTTTAGTCTCACTATCTTTCAGTTATTAATATAACAGCCATTAGTATTTTACTGTATTTCTACTGGTAATCATTTTTCAGTGTTTAATGTTGGACTGAATTGACAAAGCTCATCCTTCCCACCACCACCACCACCAAAGGGAAAAAAAGGATTTTGCAGTATCACAAAGATCAGTAAATCTTCTTTCCCATGAGAAATTTAAGGCTAACTTTTGAGGATTTAGAAACTCTAAACACACGAACTCAAAGTTTTTAAATTTCTAGAGTTGTGCTTTAGGTAATTTAGGTAAAAAAAAATGTGATTGCTCTTTTGAATATATATACTCTCTAATAACTTACAGATATTATCTGAAATGCCCATTGAGGCATCATATTGATAGTAGATAAGTTAGAAAGGAAAGCAAGGAGAGGATGCTACCACCCAGAGAGAATTTATAAGTTCTAACACCCGTCAGTTTTCTCTTCATAGGTGTGGAGCTGGTGTCTGCATAATATTCATTGGTTTCTAAGACCCAAATGTAAACTACCTTAGATCACATTTTATAGCCATGAATATTTGAATTTAAAGTGTGATATGCACATGAATACAGTCATTTCTAAGTACCAGTTTAGCTACCTAATTTTTTAAAATGTTGCAGTAGTTTAGTCACATTACTAAGTTTATCTAATGGGCAGTTCTGTGTGTTCAGTTTAGAGATGAAATAGAGTTTATTTGGCGATTTGCTCGTGCTTATGGTGACATGTATGAGCTATCTACAAATATACAAGAAAAGAAGCATTATGCTAATATTGGTAAGTATTTTGTGAATATTAATTATTCTCAGGTAGTAATCATTATTATAGTAAACCATGAATGAATTTTTAGATAAAAGTATATGGTCTCTAACGGAGAAGGCAATGGCACCCCACTCCAGTACTCTTGCCTGGAAAATCCCATGGACGGAGGAGCCTGGTAGGCTGCAGTCCATGGGGTCGCTAGGAGTCGGACACAACTGAGCGACTTCACTTTCACTTTCCACTTTCGTGCACTGGAGAAGGCAGTGGCACCCCACTCCAGTGTTCTTGCCTGGAAAATCCCATGGACAGAGGATCCTGGTAGGCTGCAGTCCATGGGGTCGCAACGAGTTGGACACGACTGAGCAACTTCACTTTCACTTTTCACTTTCATGCATTGAAGAAGGAAATGGCAACCCACTCCAGTGTTCTTGCCGGGAGAATTTCAGAGACGAGGGAGCCTGTCTGGGCTGCCATCTGTGGGGTCGCACAGAGTCGGACACCACTGAAGCCACTTAGCAGCAGCAGCAGCAGCAGCAGCAGCATATGGTCTCTAAAAATATTTGAGCATATTAGAATAGGCAACTGAAAAACTCAAATTCCAGCTTTCAAAAATTATAAAATCATAGGAAGATGATACATTAAGTGGTAATAATTTGAGAAGCAATAATAATAGTAGTCTTTCACCAAAATTAAAATAACCCTTCTTACTTCCTATAACATAGAACTCCAGGTACCACAAAGAAATAACTACTCAGACTTTAATGTTTTTTTCAAAATTTATCTCAGTAAAACAAGATAAGCCTTGAGTTGACAATTGTTTAAGCAGAGTGATGGGTCCATGATTGTTCATTATATCATCCTGTTTTCTAAAGTAACAACAAAAGAATAACAGCCAGAATGCAAATGATTTGACAAGATCAATACAGAGACAGGCAATTGTAATTCAGTGCATAGGTAATAACCGCCTGGCAGAGAATCCAGGAGCCAGGAAATTGGAGACTTGGAGTTGAAGGGCATGGGCACTCAGTATGAAAGAGGAAGAGTTTGCAGACTCTTCCTCCTCATGACAGTATATTTGAATTTGTTATGTGGAGGGAAGATTGGATCCCTAGAGAGTACAAAATTCTTTCCTAACCTGCTAACTGTGGTGTCCCATTTCTGCAGTACATCTGTTGAAGTCCTATGACTGATCACACTTGTCTTGCAAATCAAATATGAATCATATCTAAAAGAACATATTTGTAACTTTCAGGATTAAATGATGGACACAAATAGACCACAAAATAATTTTTTTAAGGGAAATAGGTTTCTTTTCAGGCTGAAGCTGCATCAGTGCGGGTACAAAACCAGTATGTATACTACCCGGCTCCCTTTTACATTCTCAGAGCGATGGAATCGCCTCTATTTTAGGCTTACGGCAGTGCCCTCAAAGCTATTTTTGTTCACTTGGTAATGTAGGTAAGATGTTGATTTCGTTTTTAATGTTTTTACATTAAAAATATTTACGTTTTCAAGCACTCATTATCAAATTATTAACTCTTCTAATATATGCCCACAATGTAATATCAGTTGTCATTTTAAAAGACTGCTTTTTAATTTTTTCCAATTTATGTAGATTTCTACACTGCGTAGTTCTCTTAATGGAGAGAGCTATAGAATACCACCTTAACAAATAGGAGAATGATTTTAGAATAAAAGATCTTTATTTATAAAGATTATCTAAACTACTTATTTAGAAGAGCATTTTTCAGATCATTGGATCACATCATTGCTCTTCAAGCAAAAGAAAATTAGAGCAGAGAAAAGGAGAGTGTATAAAATAAAACAGCAGCTTTTTGAGAAAGATTTTGAGAATGTGGTTTAGACAAACCTCTATCCAGAAATTAACAGATTATTAAAAGTTATTCTAAAATGAAGTAAAATTATTTAAGGGAATTATTTATGCACTGAGTGTGTTCACTATCATGAATGATTAGATAAGAGCTTCTCTGGGACACCTTCCCTTACCCCTTTAGATAGAGTTGCTCTCTCCATTCTCTGCTATGCTCTTTTTAACCTTGTATTTATCTTTATACATAATTTTTTTGTTTATATACCTGCTGCCTACTGAACAGTGAATTCTTAGAGGTCAAGAATTGTGTTTTATTTGACTTTTTATTCCCAGGGGCCCACACAATATGTCATTTAGAAAATACTCAGTAAATGTTGGTTGAGTTAATTATAAAGCAATGTCTATTAATAATGATAGAATGACTTCTTTTGCGTTTGGTTAACTCACTTAGTCCAGTGAGTCTGGGCTTGAATGTGCATCAGAACCGCTAAAGGCCGGTTAATGCAGATAGCTGTGTCTCAGAGGTTATGATCAAGCAAGTCTTCCATGTGGCCCCAAATTTGCTTTTCTAACAAGATTCTAGGTAATGCCTTCTGGTATTGGGACCATACTTTTGGGAACTACTGACTTAATTCAATAATTTACCTCCGGCCAACTCACATGAAGGTACCAAACTGTAAGTACGTTTATCTTTCAGGAAAGACATTAGGTGAAAAAGCTATTATGAGAGCACCCAAGAATGGATATTGTCATCTATGGTAAGTACATAAAATTTATGCAGTAATTGTTCTTGTTCTGTTTATTCTCATGTATTTTTCAGTACGTATATTTTAAATGTTTTTAAGGTAAACTTTCATTGAATATTTCATAACTGAATCTACCAAGTCCAATAACTTTGAATATGACAAATTCTAATTAAATTATATTTGTTTAAGATTTTATTTGGAAACAAATGCTAAAATGGTGCCATGTTTCTAAATGAAATGTAAGGAGAATGCTTCAAAGAATAAAAGCACATCAGCCATTATACCTTGATGACAAGGTATATACATTCCATAAGTGAAAGAAAAGCCATTTCTAATATAAGAAAACTCAAACAAAGAAAATTTAATTAGTTAGATGGTTGTAGGTGGGCATCCTTGGGACAAAAAATTTATTCTTGAGAGTATTGTTTTGATTTGGATCCTTTATATATTTAGAATTATAAAACACAAGAATAAATATATTGCTTTTAATTAATACTTCATTTTACTCACAGTTGCATTTTTGCAACATTTCTCAGTTCCTTAATTATTTTTTCTCCCCAGCAATATAGGTATGTTAGGTGCGAGTAATAAATTTATCTATGACCCTTCTCTCAGACCTAGGTTTTCAGAAATCCACACCTCTTTGGGATTATTTTATTATTCTGAGATGCTTTAGGCAAAATCTCTCTTAAAATGGCTTCTCTTCTGCAGGTCCACGTTTATTCTCCAGGAAATTCGTATTTCCTCCGATTCAAAATTGCAATCCATTTTCTCAAAGCAGACCTGTTTCTTTATATTGCCACCAGCAGAGGGAGCACCACTCACAAACTCTGATTTGAAAATTCCCTGGGCAGGAATCAACATTTTTTATGTCCCCCAAACACTAAAGGACAAACTCTAAGGGACATGCCAAAATAAGAGCAAATCTTTTGAAGCTGCCATCACATGGCTTAAAATGAGATACAAGTCTACCGCATTCCCTCTCCCATGAGAAGGTGGGACAAGACTCCCAAGTACCCTAGCAATTCTATTTGCAGAAATCGCCACCCCGCCACCCCCCGCCCCCCGCCACACACCGCCCCCCCCCCCGCCCCCCGCCATCCAGCTCTCTTCTGCTACAGAGAATTCTTTGCCTTCTCTTAGCTTCCTCTTTCTCTGGTGTCCTCTGCCTTGTCCTATGTGTTGTGTGTGCTTATTCGCTCAGTCGTGTCTGACTGTTTGCAACCCCATGGACTGTAGCCCACCAGGCTCCTCTGTCCATGGGGATTCTCCAGGCAAGAACACTAGAGTGGGTTGCCATGCCCTCCTCCAGAACATCTTCCCAACCCAGGGATCGAACCCAGGTCTCCCGCACTGGGGGTAGATTCTTTGCTGTCTGAACCACCAGGGAAGCCCTCCTTCTCCCATACATGCATCTGTGTCAGTGAAGAATCACATTAAAAAAGGTACATTTGATGTTAATCCTCAACTTGAGGACACTTATCAGTGTGAACTTCCAAATTTCCATACAAGAACCATCCTGAATCTTCCCTGAAGGCATCATAAACACTTCAAAATTCACTGTGTGAGGACACATTATGCTTAACTCTTCCTTAGTGTATTTCCCAGCCTGTCTTCCACTAATCTGGCAACTTCTTCTTTGTTCATCTATTTTCACTTTTGCTGTGTGTGTGCATGTGTGCAAAGTCGATTTAGTCATGGCCAACTCTTTGCCACCCTATGGATTGTAGGCCACCAGGCTCCTCTGTCCATGGGATTCTCCAGGCAAGGATACTGCAGTGGGTTGCCATGCCCTCTTCCAGAGGATCTTTCTGAGCCAGGAATCAAACCCATGCCTCCTGCAGCTCCTGCATTGCAGGTGGATTTTTTACCACTGAGCCACTAGGGAAGCCCTTTTGTTGTGTACTCACTGCCTTATTTGGGCTTCCCCAGTGGCTCAGCGGAGAAGGCAATGGCACCCCACTCCAGTACTCTTGCGTGGAAAATCCCATGGACAGAGGAGCCTGGTAGGCTGCAGTCCATGGGGTTTCGAAGAGTCGGACATGACTGAGCGACTTCACTTTCACTTTTCACTTTCATGCATTGGAGAAGGAAATGGCAACCCACTCCAGTGTTCTTGCCTGGAGAATCCCAGGGACAGGGGAGCCTGGTGGGCTGCCATCTATGGGGTTGCACAGAGTCTGACACAACTGACGTGACTTAGCAGCAGCAGCAGTGGCTCAGTGGTAAAGAATCTGCCTACAAAGCAGGAGCTACAGGGCACACAGGTTGGATCCCTGGGTCGGGAAGATCCCCTGGAGGTGACTCACTCTAGTATTCTTGCCTGGAGAATCCCCATAGACAAAGGAGCCTGGCAGGCTACAGCCCATGGGGTCACAAAAAGTTGAACATGACTAAAGCGACTTAGCTCGCATGCAACTGCCTTATTTATAACCGTGATATTTGACCATGAGGGAAATCTTGTCCATATGCACACAGAAACACACAGAGTACTGATCGATTTGTGTTTCACATTGTTTTTTTATTCCGTATAACTTTTTAATTAAAAAACAGTTCAAATCTGGTAAGTTAATAAAATTTAATAAGTTCAAAAGTCAATTTTATCTTAATTTTTAGAATTTATTATGATGTACCTACTAGATTTAAGAATTCTCATTCAATTAAATTTAGTAATAGAGGTTTAGGCTGATGGAAAAGAAAAATTAAAACTTTGATTTGAGAAGCAATGGGTGAAATTTAGGTTGACTGATTCCATAGTCAATTGTAATAAAATATCATGAAAATGTCTTATTGTGCTGGAATTTTTCTCAATGTGTTAAGACTTTTTCTCATTCATTGAGCATAAATGACAGACCATGGCCTCCAGGCCAAATGCAACTGCCTGCTTTTGTAAATAAAACTTTATTGGAGCACAGCCATCCCTGTGCATTTGTACATAGCACTGATGTTGAATAGTTGTAACAGAGTCTGATCCCACAACCTAAAATGTTTACTACCTAACCCTGAAGCGAAAGTTTGTTGACCCATGGTTTACAGGGTGCTGTGATGCTTTATAAGCCTTCAGTCTGAAATAAAAGAGCAATCATTAGAAATAATTTCACTGATATCAAGGGAATAATTGAAAAATAAATGTTATTTTAAAAACTTGTTTTTCATCTTCATATTTTCCAAGTGAAATTGCCTTGTATCTCTAAAGCTACATAAGCCTTCTGTAAAATTCTATTGTTTTTGTTGTACCAGTCTAAAATACTTCTAGAATCAAGAGAGCAAAATTACCAATGGATCCGCAGTTTGTTAGCAATCAGGCCTGACCTTAATTATAAATAATGCCTTACATATTCATTGTGCTCTACTGTTCACAAATTATATCCACATGCATGTTTTGCAGAACAACCTGTTTCCGTTTTATGGAAAGTGTAAGCAAGGCAGTCTGTGTGTGTCGTGTTTGTGTGTGGGGGCTGGTATATGTGTGTGCCATGTGGTGTTGTGATTAGTAACCAAGAGTCACACGATAACTGGGGAAAATAAAAGCCAGATCTTATATTTGTATATACTCACTATTTCATCTTTTACATTACTTTTCCTCTGCTTTTTCACAGTATAAATAGCATTGGCACTAAATCAAAAGTGCTTCTTGGAGTTGATTTAATAGTTGCTTACTAGTTGTTGAGACAGGGCTGCTTGTCAATTATTAAAATATTTGCTATACATGCAAAGAAAATACAGAATTTTTGTTAAAGCAAATATAGTTAGAACAACCTCTAGATGGAGGTCATAGACCATATTGTATATAGTTTCTTACTTGTTCCCATCAACCTAAGAGTTTACAAAGTAAAATTTTAAATTACATTTTTCAAGACAAACAGTATCAAAAAGAACAACATGTAGATATAGGTGAGATTGATTGCCAGAAAAGAAATGATGATTCTTTTGGGAAAAGTGGTCAGGTGAACTTTGAATTTATGGTTTGTAAGAAGATAAATAATACTTTAAAGAAACAGACTTTAAAAAAAAGTGAGACTCTGGTGACAGATTATTTTATAAGGGAAAATGCACATATTTCATGTTATGGTTTTCATAAGTCATGTTTTTTTCCTTTTTTCCCCTTCACTTAGAGTAACTTGTAAAGAATGTGCTGAAAGAACTCTGTAAAAGCTAGATCAGATGTGCATAAGCTTTTCTGATATTTCAGAAAACAGATGATTTATTCCACCACTATAGATCAATGAACATAGAATCTTTTCCTTTGACTCCAGCATGAATAGTTGATTTGGTTTTCTGTGAATGATGAAGTTCAAGTAGATCCAACATAGATTTTTCTAAAAATGTGACATCATCTGTTTTTTCTTTGCTAATGAATAGAGTAGGGAAATTAAGCTAATTATCTGGATTTAAGGAAAGCATGAAGACAAGTTCACCTGTAATCTTCTTGGAGACGATGTTAAAATACAGGCAAGATTCTGGGTTACCTGTGCTGTGAGAATGGTTTGAGCCTCAATTATTCAACAGAATATCTGTTGACAATATCATTATCCTATCATTCCAGATCTGAATCTTAGACACTAGTGTGTTCAGTCATTTGTTTCAGTGAGTGAAGATGTGGAAGGTATTCTTATAAAGGTTGCAGCTGGCACAAAATTAGGAGAAACAGGATGGATGATGGATGACAGGAGTAATTAAAAGCTTTTCACATATGGAAAAGAGATACTAAAAAAGATGTGAATTAACAGGGATAAATATGAAAGGAGGGATGGAGAGAAAAATGTCAAAATTCAAGGACATGAGGGAAAAACAGATGGAAATTAGAAGGGAGCATGAGTGTAGTTAACAATAATGTATTAATATTGGTTCATTATAAAATTTTTCAATATCGTATATCAATATTGCTACAGTTTTGATGGGCTTCCCAGGTGGCTTAGTGGTAAAGAATGTGCCTGCCAATGCAGGAGATGCAGGTTCAATCCCTAGGTTGGGAAGATCCCCTGGAGAAGGAAATGGTAACCCAATCCGGTGTTCTTGCCTGGGAAATCCCATGGACAGAGGAGCTTGATGGACTACAGTCCATGCGGTCGCAAAAGAGTCAGGCATGACTGAGTGACTAAATAACAACACTTATGATAAATGGATTATAGCAATTTAAGATACTATTTAAATATAGTAATTTAAATAATATCTCCTAATATAGGTAAGTTCTCAGCTCACCTTTAATAGGTTGCTTTTGTCATAACTCTTGCTTTTACTGTTAGGATGTTATTGATTTTCCAGTGAAAATTAAGAGGTCAAAAAAGTTATAACTGAAAAGTGGCCATTTTATTGGTTGTGCATAAGTTTTTGTGAATTGTGTGATCTTCTGTGTCCAGGAATGGTCTGACTATTCCAAATTAAGAAAATTGTTCTCTTCAACTTCTTATTTGAACGTTCATATGCATATTCACAGAACCAATAAGCTAAATAACACCCAAAATTGCATTTTCCACTTCAGTTATGACAATGTAAGTGAAAACTAGGACCTACTTTTGAAATACTGATATTTAGGTAAATGAATATTTTGCCTCAGACAGAAAAACTCTAAATACTTTTGTACAGAAATAGTCTGAATGTAAAAAGTAATATATGCCCAATTTTTAGAGGAAGCAGTTTGCTGAACAAATATTGTATCCAATTTACAGTCAAGTAATTATTGATGTAAATTTTATATTCCTAATGGAAAAAAAGTAAAGAATTCATGAGATGCAATATTGTAGTAGTGTGTTTCCAATGAAGGATTGAAGGGCATGGGGAATTTTTGAAAAAACATAGTCTAAAATTATCTTTGATTTTAGTATTTTTTAAAAATTTTTATTAGTTTTTGTTTTTAGTGATGATATTTATTTTAATTTTCAAATGACATTAAAGGGAACCGTGAACTTTTTATTTTTATGAAAAAGAAATAGGAATCCGTTGACACAGTATATTTTTCAGTTTAATACTTTAAATTTGATTAGACTTTCCTGAGAGTCTCTTAGTGACTTTGATGTTGATTGTGATAGCAGCAGCTCATCTTTCTTGAAACTCACTCGTGCTGGGCACTATTCTAAGCAATTACATTTTAGATATTTTACCCTCAGCACTTACACAAGATAAAAGGTGTTAGTATCCCAAGTTATAGATGAGGAAACTGGCTTCATGTTTATGTCAAGTATTTATTATTTTTAGGGTCCTTGCATCTATATGAATACTTTTGTTAAATATTAATGAATAGTTTAGATATATTTTTTAAATGTTAAATTTCATGCTATTTCATTAAAAGTTTACACAGTATCCACTGTTTTTATCCTTTTCAGGTATGCAGTTTTGTGTGGCTATGTATCTGAGTTTGAGGGCTTACAAAACAAAATTAACTATGGATATCGCTTCAAGGTATTTCTTGATATTAAAAATGTTCTAATGTAGCTTGTTAATGTTCCATTAAAAAGTATAAATCAAATTATTCAACAAATTTATCTCTAGGAATTCATCTTTTTTACTTAAATGAAATGTCAGTTTTTAAAAGTACTGTGCCAAAAAGAATCAAGCTCTTTGGTTGATTAAAAATTATTATTATTATTATAGAACCTGAAAGAAGTCACAAAGTAGATGAGTATTGTTTTTCTAAAGGCAAAGTCTTAGCCTTTTGGTCATGAGCTCACCTACATCATAAACATGGCTGGAATTAATTCATTAACATTTTCTACAAATTAATTTGTTAGGAGGGGTAGAATTCAATGTAGGGCTTAAATTTGCCATGATAGATGAGTAAAATGAGTAATAAGCATACTCGTTATTTATAATGTGCCTATAGTTATAGTCACAGTGGTTACAGGACTGGAAAAGATCAATTTTCATTCCAATCCAAGAAGTGCAATGCCAAAGAATGTTCAAGCTACCATACAGTTGCACTCATTTCACATGCTAGCAAAGTTATGTTTAGACTCCTTCAATTTAGGCTTCAGCAGTACGTGAACCGAGAACTCCCAGATGTACAAGCTGGGTTTCAAAGAGGCAGAGGAACCAGAGACCGAATTGCCAACATTTGTTACGTTTTGGAGAAAGCAAGGGAGATCCAGAAAAATATCTACTTCTGCTTCATTGACTGTGCTAAAAGCTTTGACTGTGTGGTTCAGCAACTGGAAAGTTTTCAAAGAGATGGGAGTGCCAGACCACCTTACCTGTCTCCTGAGAAACCTGTTTGTGGGTCAAGAAGCAACAGTTAGAATTGGACATGGAATAACTGACTGGTTCAAAATTGGGAAAGGAGTACATCAAGACTGTATATTGTCACCCTGCTTATTTAACTTCTTTGTAAAGTCATCATGTGTAATACTGGACTGGATGAATCACAAGCTGGAATCAAGATTTCTGGGAGAAATATCCACAAGCTCAGATATGATGATACTGCTCTAATGAAAGTGAAGAGAATCTAAAGAGCCTCTTGATAAGGGTGAAATAGGAGAGTGAAAAAGCTGGCTTGAAACTCACCATTCAAAAAACTAAGATCATGGCATCCGATCTCATTACTTCATGGCAAATAGATGGGGAAAAAATGGAAACAGTGACAGATTTTATTTTCTTGGGCTCTAAATGCAGATGGGCTCTAGATTGGCTCTAAATGGGCTCACTGCAGATGGTGACTGCAGCCATGAAATGAAAAGATGCTTGCTTCTTGGAAGAAAAGCTAAGACAAACCCAGACAGCATATTAAAAAGCAGACACCACACTGCCAGCAAAGGTCTGTATAGGCAAAGCTGTGGTTTTTCCAGTAGTCATGTGTGGTTGTGAGAATTGGACCATAAAGAAGGCTGAGTGCTGAAGAACTGATACTTTTGAATTGCGGTGTTGGAAAAGACTCTTGAGAGTCTCTTGAACTGCAAGGAGATCCAGCCGGCCAATCCTAAATGAGATCAAACCTGACTATTCACTGGAAGGGCTGATGCTGGAGCTGAAGCTCCAGTACTTTGGCTACCCGATGCGAAGAACTGACTCACTGGAAAAGCCTCTGATGCCTGGCAAGATTGAAGGGAAAAGGAGAAGAGGGCAGCCCAGGATAAGATGGTTAGATAGCGTCACTAACTCAATGGACATGAATTTGAGCAAACTCCAGGAGACGGTGTAGGACAGAGGAGCCTGGCACGCTATAGTCCATGGGTCACAAAGCATAGATATGACTTAGCAACTGAACAGCAACAGTAAATAGTTATAGTCACTCAGTAAATAACCCCTCAGGGTCAATAATTGTAAGGATGGGCAAAGAGTTCTTTGTTTTCCAGCTCCCTATAACCATTTGACAATGTTAAGTGGGTAGATTCCTCTATCACCTAGTTCTGCTCTTCTTTTTCTCCATTATACCCACATCATTTGACAATCAGTAAGTATTAGGTAGGCAAGTCATGGGCAGACAAAAATGCGACTTGGATGTTTTCTCTTTTTAAAGTGACATCCTCTGTAGCCTTATTAAATCATAATCACACTTCTAGTTGTGAGCATTTTGATGATTGGATTATTGATAAGCTTAGTTCTATTAATGATAAAGGAAGAAGCAACATCATAAAGTCCCTTTGAAATTGTTAGGCAGAGTTCCATTCAGCACTGCCTGAAACTTGGGAGATGAAATTTTTTTTTTAAATTTTCTTTCAGGAACATCTAGATAAAGCAATCGAATTTTTACCTGAAGAACCCTTTTTGTATTACCTCAAAGGAAGATACTGTTACGCTGTAAGTTGAATGCTTCTATCTGTAAATCTTATTTGAATATACTATGATTATATGATAGATTTTCAGTGGCTTACTCTTGTTTTATGTAGTGCCTGCTATGGAGAAAATTGTGAAATCAGTACATATTTTATGAGTTTATAAATTTAACATGTTATATAAATATATGTTGCATTACATATAATATGCTCGGTTGCTTTAGTTGTGTCTGACTCTTTTGCGACACCATGCCCTGTAGCCCATCAGGCTCCTTTGTCCATGGGATTCTCAAGGCAAGAATACTGGAGTGGGTTGCCATGCCCTCCTCCAGGAGATCTTCCTGACTCAGGAATTGAACCCACATCTCCTGAATCACCTGCATTGCTGGCGATTCTAAACTGCTGAGCTAGTAGGAAGGGCCACATACGCTGTTTGATTTTATCAATGTATATGTCCTTTTTCTTTACTGCCTTTCCCTTTTCCCTAGAAGTAGTCACAGTGCTTCCCTTTATATGTGCTTTCTCAGATGGTGATCAGCCACCTACACCCGTGTACCCTAGATTGATGCACTGCTCTCTGTTTTGTGAGAGGATTTTTTCACATATCCGAATTTACTGAGCATAAATTATGTGCTCACTGGCCAGAAGGTACATAAAAAACCATCCTTATCTTCAAGGAACTTAATTTAGACGGGCACCTAATATGTATAGAAATAAATCAAAGCAGCTGGTAAGTCTGAGACCCAGTGTGTTAAATGACACTCATCTACAGAAAGTTAACAAAATGTGAAAGTATATCTTAACAGCTGCATTAAAAATTGCCCCAAAGAGAAATGCTATTTCTGAATGAGAAAATTGGGGTAGGCAGAAGAAGCAGCTTTTTTTAATTGTGGCTTATAGAGGATTAGAGATAAGGCAGGAGGTTTTACTTTTAATCAGCACCTGCTGTGTATGTCACGTGTGCATTTTATACTTTATATTTCTTATCACATTTCATCCTTTTAAGAGTAAGGAGTTTCTATTATGCCAGTTTTAAATATTTTAAAAAAAATAGTGTCATGACGGTAAGGGACTCCCCTGACTTAAAAATCGGTGACCCAGACTCATAGGAGCCTGGAGCTAGAATGTACACTATTGGATTAGGCTTAAAAAAAAAAAAAAAAAAAAAACCAAAAACCCAAGAAGGAAAATTTAATTCCAAATGGAACCTGATCTTCATGCCACAGACAAATGGCAGAAGCTAATGCTAATCCTCCCTGGAGGACTGTACCTTCACACACAAACCTTAGAACATTCTTACAGAGTTGAGCTCATATCATACTCAAAAATAACAGAGTACATACAAGGAAACAAGCCATCATAAATGGCAGTCAACAGAACAGACAAACAGAAAGAATAGAGGTACATCTGAAAGGACTTCAGATTTTGCAAACATGGAATACAGAGTTTTAAACAGCTATCTATGTATTGTGTTCCTAAAAATAAAATGAATTAGGGGAAAATGGATAAGGAGCATGAGATTACAAAAGTGATCAGGTAGATATGAAAAAGATGGAACAATTTTTGATATATCTATGTATATCAAAAATACTAGAGTGAGTAGCTGTCCCTTTCTCTAGGGGATCTTCCCAACCCAGGGATCAGATCCAGGTCTCTTGCACTGCAGGTGGATTCCTTACCATCTGAGCCACGAGGGAAGCCCAAGAGTACTGGAGTGGGTAGCCTACCCTTTCTCCAGGGGATCTTCCCAACCCAGGAGTCAAACCAGGGTCTCCTGCATTGCAGGAGGATTCTTTACCAGCTGAGCTACCAGGGAAGCCCCATATAATGTGTTCCTAAAAATAAAATGAATCAGGGGAAAATGGATAAAGAACATGAGACTACAAAAATGATCAGGTAGATATGAAAAAAAGAAACAATTCTTATGTATATTTTTGTATATAACATTTTTATATATAATTGTATATACAGTTTTTTATATACATTACCATATGTAAAATAGATAGCTAGTGGGAAATTGCTGTATAGAATAGGCAGCTCAATCCAGTGCTCTGTGAGCCAGATGGGTGGGATGGGGGTGAGGGAGTGGGAGGGAGGTTCAGGAGGGAGTGGATACATGTATACATATGGCTGATTCACATTGTTGAAAGGCAAAAACCAATACAACATTGTAAAGCAATTATCCTCCAATTAAAAAATAGATTTTAAAAAGAAGTATATTATTTGTGATTAAAAGAAAATTCAGTGGAAGGATTTAGTAGTAGATTGGAGAAGGAAATGGCAACCCACTCCAGTGTTCTTGCCTGGAGAATCCCAGGGACGGGGGAGCCTGGTAGGCTGCCGTCTATGGGGTCGCATAGAGCCGGACACGACTGAAGCGACTTAGCAGCAGCATAACCCAGTAGATCCTGACATCCTCCCCTAGCTCTGCTCTTGCAATGATGCGCCCTCTTCTGGCTGATTCAGGGATGGCGACCCCTGGGGTCTGAGGAGTTGAAACAGTGAAAAAGCAGTGAAAAGGCAACGGATGGAATGGAAGAACATATTTTCAAATCATATTCTTGGTATATATCGTATACTTGGGGCTTCCCTGGTGGCTCAGCTGGTAAAGAACTCGCCTGCCAATGCAGAAGACACAAGAGACGCGGGTTCCATCCCTGGGTCTGGAAGATCCTCTGAAGAAGGAAATGGCAACCCACTCCAGTGTTCTTGCCTGGAGAATCCCAGGGACGGGGGAGCCTGGTAGGCTGCCGTCTATGAGGTCGCACAGAGCCAGACACGACTGAAGCGACTTAGCAGCAGCAGGCACTGCTAAAGAGAGAATTAACGACCTTTAGGATAAATCTGAAAACATTGCCAGGAAGCAGCACAGAGGAACAGACAAAATATGAAGGGAAAATCAAAAGACACGGAAGGGACGTAAGGACACTACATAGTGGTGGATTTCCACCCCCTCTCATGATAATAGAACAAGAGACAAAAAAAGTGCTAGTAAGTATCTGAAACATTGATTGGAGCCTCACATTTAATAATTTTGATCTAATAAACATAGATGAAAACATGTATCTAGCCAAAGAGGACATACATTTTTCAAGCGTATGCAGGATGTTTACAAAATTGACCATACATGAGATCATGAAACAAGTCAGAATTGATATCATATAGCTTTTCTGATCATAAAGCAATTATATCAGTATTAGAAATTCAGAAGCAAAACATTAATCTTAAAAACCATTAATTTTGAATTAGAAATAATAGGAAATGATAAATAAGGAGATGCCATTTTATTCCCATTTGATAAAACTTTATTAATATGAGATGTTTCAAAAATATGGAGTAACAGAAATTCTTACACTGTTGTGGGGGCACAAATTGATAGAACCATCTTAGAAACAATTGGGTATTATCTCTTGAATTTGATTGCTTGTTTACTATATGACACTGGTACCTACCCTATAGAAACTCTTGCAAATGTGCATTAGAAGGATATATAAGAATGGTTACTGTAGCAGCCTTGTTTCTGAGAGCGAAAAAATGGAAAAAGACCCAAATGTCCACTGAAAAAAAGAGTGCGTGAAAAATCACTGATGTACGTTTAAATGATGGACTGTCTTGGAGTTGTTTAAATGACTGAACTTCAATTACTCTAGATGAACTCTTAAAACCTATAATGTTAAGAGAAAACAACAAGTCAAAGAAGGAGATGAACAAGATATCTTCTTTTTCTTGTTCAAAAAAGAAAAAAGAAGCATAGCAATAAAGTAACATTATGTAGGAAAGCCAGGGAATAGTTCTGGGGGGATAGTATTACTTTTGAAGTATGGTCGACTTACAGTTATTATCTTAGTTTCAGGAGTAGAACGTGGTGAATGCAGTTTTTATAGATTGTGCGTGTGTGCTCAGTTGGTTCGTGTCAGACTCCTTGTGATGCCATGGACTGTGGCCCACCAGGGTCTTCTGTCCATAGGATTTCCCAGGCAAGAATTCTGGAGTGGGTTATCATGCCCTCCTCCAGGGGATCTTCCTGACCTGGGGATTTAGCCAGAGTCTCTTACATCTCCTGCATTGGTAGACAAGTTCTTTACCACTAGTGCTACCTGGGAAGCTGCTGGTATGGATTATACTACATTTAAAGTTATAAAATATTGACTGTATCCCCTGTGCTATATGGTGTATCCTTATAGCTTACATATGTTAATAGTTACATAATATCAATAGTTCATACCTCCTTTTTTTTAAACTGAGCTATAGTTGACATACAATATTATGTAAGCTTCAGATGTACAACATAGTATTTCACACTGCTTAAAGGTTACATTCCATTTGAAGTTATTTTAAAATATTTATAGAATAATTTTTAAAAATGGCTACCTTCTTAAAGGAAGTCAGTCCTGAATATTCATTGGAAGGACTGATGCTGAAGGTGAAACTCCAATACTTTGGCCACCTGGTGCGAAGAGCTGACTCATTGGAAAAGACCCTGATGCTGGGAAGATTGAAGGCAGGAGGAGAAGGGGCCGACAGGGGATGAGATGGTTGGATGGCATCACCAACTCAATGGACATGAGTTTGAGTAAACTCCAGGAGTTGGTGATGGACGGGGAGGCCTGGCGTGCTGCAGTCCATGGGGTTGCAAAGAGTCAGACACGACTGAGTGACTGAACTGAACTGAATTGAATGGCTACCTCAGAGGCCTGGCATGCTACATTCCATAGGGTAGCAAAGAGCCGGACACGACTGGGCAACAAAACAACAGCTACCTAGAACCCTTGAAAATGGCATTGAGAAGGAAGGCACTCGATGGGGTTATGGAGAGCATAGTTCTCCTTTTAAGTACTCATTTCTGAATCCCTTTAATCTTTTATATTATATATTTACTATTCATGTTTGTTAAAAGTGAAAAAATTTAAAAAGAAGCAAAAAACAAATGACAATATGAGATTTAATTTTGGTGGTTGTTGCTTTTTAAAAAATTCCCCTGAATTACAAATGCATACACCGGGCCCTCACAGCACACTCCTTCTGGATTGAGGAACCTTGGCCTGTTTACATTTCTGAGCTGCTGTGATCTGGTCAGGTTGGGAGCATGGCAAAGGCAGAGTCCTGTAGCTGCTGTATTCTGTACAAGGAAATGCTGTTCATCATCTCACAATCAAGAATCACGTGAACAAACAGGACCAGCATCATTCCCCACCCCTACCCGCTCTGCCTTTCTTTGGACACAAGCCTGCTTAAGAGTATTTCAGATTGGTTTGGTAACCAGTGCTTTTAGAGCTCATGGTTTGTTAGAATTATGAAAAAGGAAGGCAAGATACTAATACCATAAGGTTATATCTCTCGTGTATATAACATGGATATATATTTATATATATTATATTGTATGCATTTCGGACTCTTTTGTTGACTATGAGGGCTACTCCATTTCTTCTAAGGGATTCTTGCCCACAGTACTAGAAATAATGGTCATCTGAATTAAATTCGCCATTCCAGTCCATTTTACTTCCCTGATTCCTAAAATATTGATGTTCACTCTTGCCATCTGCTGCTTGACCACTTCCAATTTACCTTGATTCATGATCAGAATAGAACAGAATGATCTCTATTCATTTCCAAGGCAAACCATTCAATATCACAGTAATCCAAGTCTATGCCCTAACTAGTAATGCTGAAGAAGCTGAAGTTGAATATTTCTTTGAAGACCTATAAGACCTTCTAGAACACCCAAAAAAGATGTCCGTTCATTTTGGGGACAGGAATGCAAAAGTAGGAAGTCAAGAGATACCTGGAGTAACAGGCAAATTTGGCCTTGGAATACAAAATGGATCAGGGCAAAGGCCAACAGAGTTTTGCCAAGAGAAGGCACTGATCATAGCAAACACCTTCTTCCAATAACACAAGAGAAGACTCTACACATGGATATCACCAGATGGTCAATACCGAAATCAGATTGATTATATTTTTTGCAGCCAAAGATGGAGAAGCTCTATACAGTCAGCAAAAACAAGACTGGGAGCTGACTGTGGCTCAGATCATGAACTCCTTCTTGCCAAAATCAGACTTAAATCGAAGAAAGTAGGGGAAACCACTAGACCATTCAGGCATGATCTGAATCAAATCCCTTATGATTATACAGTGGAAGTGAGAAATAGATTCAAGGGATTAGATCTGATAGACAGAGTACCTGAAGAACTATGGATGGAGGTTTGTGACATTGTACAGAAGGCAGTGATCAAGACCATCCCCAAGAAGAAGAAATGCAAAAAGGCCAAATAGTTGTCTGAGGAGGCCTTACAGATAGCTGAGAAAAGAGAAGTGAAAGGCAAAGGAGAAAAGGAAAGATATACCCATTTGAACGCAAAGTTCCAAAGAATAGCAAGGAGAGATAAGAGAGCCTTCTTCAGCGATCAATGCAAAGAAATAGAGGAAAACAATAGAAGGAGAAAGACTAGAGATCTCTTCAGGAAAATTAGAGATACTAAGGTAACATTTCATGCAAAGTTGGGCTCAATAAAGGACAGAAATGGTATGGACCTAACAGAAGCAGAAGATATTAAGAAGAGGTGGCAAGAACACACAGAGAAACTGTACAAAAAAGATCTTCATGACCCAGATAA
Source organism: Bos taurus (assembly GCF_002263795.3). Classification (NCBI taxonomy): domain Eukaryota; kingdom Metazoa; phylum Chordata; class Mammalia; order Artiodactyla; family Bovidae; genus Bos; species Bos taurus. The sequence continues at coordinate 20,403,728 of NC_037338.1, forward strand.
TCATGATGGTGTGATCACTCACCTAGAGCCAGACATCCTGGAATGTGAAATCAAGTGGGCCTTAGGAAGCATCATTACGAGCAAAGCTAGTGGAGGTGATGGAATCCCAGCTGAGCTATTTCAAATCCTAAAGGATGATGCTGTGAAAGTGCTGCACTCAATATGCCAGCAAATTTGGAAAACTCAGCAGTGGCCACAGGACTGGAAAAGGTCAGTTTTCATTCCAATCCCAAAGAAAGGCAATGCCAAAGAATGCTCAAACTACCACACAATCTCACATGCTAGCAAAGTAATGCTCAAAATTCTCCAAGCCAGGCTTCAACAGTATGTGAACTGTGAACTTCCAGATGTTCAAGCTGGATTTAAAAAAGGCAGAGGAACCAGAGATCAAGTTGCCAACATCTGCTGGATCATCAAAAAAGAAAGAGAGTTCCAGAAAAACATCTACTTCTGTTTATTGACTATGCCAAAGCCTTTGACTGTGTGGATCACAACAAACTGTGGAAAATTCTGAAAGAGATGGGAATACCAGACAACCTGACCTGCCTCCTGAGAAATCTGTATGCAGGTCAGGAAGCAACAGTTAGAACTGGACATGGAGCAACAGACTGGTTCCAAATCAGGAAAGGAGTACGTCAAGGCTGTATATTGTCACCCTGCTTATTTAACTTACATGCAGAGTACATCATGCGAAGTGCCAGACTGGATGAAGTACAAGCTGGAATCAAGATTGCTGGGAGAAATATCAATATCTTCAGATATGCAGATGACACCACCCATATGGCAGAAAGTGAAGAACTAAAGAGCCTCTTGATGAAAGTCAAAGAGGAGAGTGAAAAAGTTGACTTAAAACTCAACATTCAAAAATCTGAGATCATGGCATCTGGTCCCATCACTTCTTGGCAAATAGATGGGGAAGCAATGCAAACAGTAAGAGACTTTATGTTGGGGGGGTCTCCAAAATCACTGCAGATGGTAACTTCAGCCATGAAATTAAAAGACGCTTGCTCCTTGGAAAAAAGGCTATGGCCAACCTAGACAGCATATTAAAGAGCAGAGATGGTACTTTGCCAACAAGGGTTTGTCTAGTCAAAGCAATGGTTTTTCCAGTAGTCATGTACGGATGTGAGAATTGGACTACAAAGAAAGCTGAGCACTGAAGAACTGATGCTTTTGAACCTGTGGTTTTGGAGAAGACTCTTGAGAGTCCCTTGGACTGCAAGGAGATCCAACCAGTCAATCCTAAAGGAAATCAGTCCTGAATATTCATTGGAAGGACTGATGCTGAAGCTAAAAAAAGCTCAAACTCCAATACTTTGGCTACCTAATGCGAAAAACTGACTCATTTGAAAAGACCCTGATGCTGGGCAAGACTGAAGGCAGGAGAAGGGGACAACAAAGGATAAGATGTTTGGATGGCTTCACCAACTCTATGGACATGAGTTTGAGCAAGCTCCAGGAGGTGGTGAAGGACAGGGAAGCCTGGCATGCTGCAGTTCATGGGGTCACAAAGAGTCAGACACGACTGAATGAACTGAAACTGACAGCCTGATACTGTATGCATACCCTACGTCTGTGCACACACACATGCATCTGAGGAGAGATTATTCATTCAAAAGGTGGTCAAGTGTCTGAGTGTTGTTGCTGTATATTTGCAGGTCTCAAAACTGAGCTGGATTGAGAGAAAAATGGCTGCTACTCTGTTTGGAAATATACCATCCTCAACTGTACAAGAAGCTTTGCAAAATTTCCTTAAGGTATGTTTTGCCTATCCGTTTTTTCAATGTCAGTCTGGCTCCTGTCTTCATCAGGCCCTCCTACTATTGCTGTCAAGGAAATCTTCCTCTTGTCCATGTGTAGACCTCTAACTGGAGCCCCAGATTGTGTCCTCATTTTGGCATGTTCAAACTACTTCTTAGAGGATAGTTATGTGCTAAGTCCTAGCTGTGGCAGCCCTTACTGCCAAATCCAGTATAGCTCTCCATACTGTTTATGTACAAAAGCATTCATGTCCTAATTTGTAGAAAGCATGCATGCTCAGTTGCTCAGTCGCGTCCAACTCTTTGGCACCCCATGGGCTGTAGCCTGCCAGGCTCCTCTGTCCATGGGTTTCCCGTCAAGAATACTGGCGTAGGTTTCCATTTCCTCCTCCAGGGGATCTTCCCGTCCCAGGGATCGAACCCGTGTCTCCTGCATCTCCTGCATTGGCAGATGGATTCTTTACCACTGGGCCCACCTGGGAAGCCCTCCTGATTACTAGACTTGGTCCAAAATACTCCTGACTATCCTAACATAGAACCAGTTTAATCTTAAAGAACTAAAAGTTGCCAAGAAGATGAGTCATTTTAAAAGTTACTCTATGAATTGCAGACAGTTCTATGGAACATTTGTGGGGCATCAGACCAAACCAGGATTTTCATTACCATCCTAAAATGTACGATTGCTCTGCTGATAAACTCTAAATAGTAATATGTGTGTGTGCACACATGAGAATGTGTAATATATCCACGCATTTAACCAACTTGCTGTTGGGCTAATCTCTTCATTTTTCTCTGGAACCGTTTATGGAATCTTATAGATACTGATTTTTCTTTTCCCTCCTGCTTCCTTCAGATTTGTAACAATATAGAGAAAATCAGGCTCTGAACAGTATTGTCAAATATATTTTAAAGCCTAGTATTTTTTGGTATATTTTAGGGCTCGATTTTGTAGAACCGAGAGGGAGTTTAAAAATGATATATTCTAAGATAGCAAATATACTGCACTTCTCTGAACAATGGCTAGTGGCTTTTTGAAAAAATAAGTATTCTGAAATCAAGCCTGTACCCTGTGGGATAAAGTATGAATATACAAGTACAAGGGCTGTATGTTTCTTCTTTTTTATTTAGTGTGATCTTTTTTGTTTTATAAGAAAGGGAATCAAGACATCAGGAATGTAACTTTTTCCAGTGTCACACAATGGCAGGTCAAAGACGTGAATGAAGTCTGATACTGTATTATCACTTCGCCTTCTTTCTAACATCAAGAATTAGTTCTCCCTTGTTAAATTTTATAAGGATATAGATCATCGTGCATTTAAAATGATTTATAAAAGTTGCTATGTTCATGGGGCTTCCCTGGTAGGTAAAGAATCAGCCTGCAATGCAGGAGACCCTTGGTTCAATTCCTGGGTTGGGAAGTTTCCCTGGAGAAGGGATAGGCTACCCACTCCAGTATTCTTGGGCTTCCCTGGTGGCCCAGCTGGTAAAGAATCTGCCTGCAATGTGGGAGACGTGGGTTCAATCCCTGGGTTGGGAAGATTCCCTGGAGAAGGGATAGGCCACCCACTCCAGTATTCTTGCCTGGAGAATCCCCATGGACTGAGGAGCCTGGCGGGCTACAGAACTGTCCATGGGGTCACAAAGAGTCAGACACAACTAAGTGACTAATCACATGTTCATTAGCAAAAATTTCATTTGAACCTATTTTTGATGGTATCAAATTTATAATTAGAGGGTCAGGTTTTCAGGACATGGAACACAAGTTCTTAAGGTGCTTCTGTGCCTGAAGTATTACACTGCTGCTAAGTCGCTTCAGTCGTGTCAGACTCTGTGCAACCCCATAGACGGCAGCCCACCAGGCTCCCCTGTCCCTGGGATTCTCCAGGCAAGAACACTGGAGTGGGTTGCCATTTCCTTCTCCAATGCATGGAAGTGAAAAGTGAAAGTGAGGTCACTCAGTCATGTCCGACTCTTCGAGACCCCATGGAATGCAGCCTACCAGGCCCTTCCGCCCATGGGATTTTCCAGGCAAGAGTACTGGAGTGGGGTGCCACTGCCTTTTCCGGAAGTATTACACAGATAAAATCAAAAGTAAGTAAGAAGCATAAGGATGTAGAGGTACAACTCTGAAACCAGACCACCTGGTTAAATCCCAGTTCTGCTTTTTACTGGCTGACTGACATTGGGCAAGTTACTTAATATCTCTCTGTCTCAGTTTAATCAATAACATGGAGGTGATGGTATTGTTGTGAAGGTTAAATAAATTAATCCAAGAAAATTGCTTGGAGAGTGCCCAGGACCTCACAAGTGCTCAATAAAGACTCAAAGAATTTTAACTTCATTAAAATGTAAAAGGAAAGAAAGAAAGTTAGTCGCTCAGTTGTGTCCGTCTGTTTGAGATCCCATGGACTCTAGCCCACCAGGCTCCTCTGTCCATGGAATTCTCCAGGAAGGAATACTGGGGTGGGTAGCCATTCCCTTCTCCAGGGGATCTTCCCCACCCAGGGATTGAACCCACGTCTCCCACATTGCAGGCAGATTCTTTACCGTCTGAGCCATCAGGGAAGCCCTCATTGTAAACACCTCATCAAACCATCTTGAGGACCTCACCATTCAGTTATGACTTAGATACTGTCTGAAATGTGTTCCACAGTGTTTGTCAAGAGGGTGAGAAGGCATCAGGGGTGCTTCACCCCATATTTACTGCAGCACACGAGGGTACCGAGGAGCCTAGAGGGCTGAGGGCTGTGGAGGAGCTGAGAAACCTGGGGGGAAAAGTGGGGAAGAAGAAACAGCACATACCATGGCTCCCACACTCCGTGATTCTGCACCCCCTCTAATCCCAACAGGAAGTCATGCCGTCAGAACCCAGACTGTGGAAGTCCTGCCCCGCTCCATGCCTCCAAAGAGGTTCACAGGAATACAGCTCCAGAGCCATGCCGTTCACTTGTGTAGAGAGAGAGCTCTAGTTTTGGAATCAGACAGGTTAAGACCTGAGACTTTTACTGTTAATATGACATGGACCTGTTTGTTTATTTCTCCTAACCTTAAATTCTTTATCAGTAAGGTAGGCATAATAATACCTAATTTTGTTTTTGTGAAAATTACATGAAATAATACATGTCATTTACTTGGCCCATGGTCTCACACACAAAGTGCTCTAACTAAAAACAAATATTGCTGATATTGCTGTTATTTTTCATATAACTGGTGAAACCTGGTTCTCCACAGCCTCAAAACATCTAGGGAGGTAGTTTGAGACCAAGAGTCATCTGCAAATTCCATGTTGGGATTCTTTTAAGATATAGCATGCTTCCCACTTCATCCAAAATTCTGGCCTGATTCCCTCAGTCAGTGGTTTTTAACCTTGTCTATGCGAACTGAACAGAACTGATACATTTGAATTGTCTGGAGAGCTTTAAAAAATGCTAACCCGGGCTACAACCCAGACTAATTATTTCAGAATATCTGAATTTATTAAGATATAGTTTATATACAATTAGATACACCCATTTTATGTGTACAGTTCTGTGAAATTTGACAAGTTTGTATACTTATGTAACTACCACCACTTTGCCTGTTTTAAAATTTTATATAAATAGAATCATAGCTTTGGTAATTTGTATATCTGGCTTCCTTTGCTCTGCATGTTTTGAGATGCAGTCAATTTATTGAATGTATTTGTGATTAACTCATAATATTCCATCACATGGATTTACAACAATTTACTTATGGACTTACCTATTGATGGACGTTTGAGTTGTTCCCAGCTTGGGGCTATTATGAATAAAGTGTTTATGAACATTCATAGACAAGCTTTTATGTAGACATGTTTTAAATTTTCTTAGGTAAATACCTATGATTGGAATTGTGGTACAACGCTGTTTTAAAGCTTGACCTGTTTTTAAAGATCTCAAGGTCCTTCATGTGCAGGCCATGGCATGTTGGAGCACTCCTGGATGGGTGTGTGCAGTAGAAGACGGGTGTGGCAGTTTTGGCCATCCTGATGTCACTCACTGTTAGCAGTCACAGGATCCCCGAATCTTCCTTAGTGGTTTCACCAGCTGCCAAGCTGTCTTCTGTGACTTGATATGACAGAGGGCTGCTGCATGAGTTCATGAGATGTTTTAAAACAAAGCTGATTTATTCAGCAATGTTTTTTAAGCATATACCTAATACCAAATGAAGGGAACACAGAAATGACCTTAACAGCTCCTGCCTTTGGGGGACTTGGATGACCAAGATGAAGTAAGCAAGTACAGTATTTTCTGCCAGATGTTACGGCATAGTTTGAAGAACATCATAGAAACTGCCCGTTAATTAAAACATTCTATCGAATGACCCAGCCTTCCTTGTTATGCTGCTAATGCCTTTGGCAGAGGTCAGAATCTGCCCCATTTTAGGATGTAAGTATTGTTAGTGGCCTGCCCATGTTCCTTTGTTGTTGTTCAGTCACTAAGTCGTGTCCAACTCTTTGCGACCCCATGGCTGCAGCAGACCAGGCTTCCCTGTCCCTCACCCTCTCGTCCTGCTTTCAATCTTTCCCAGCATCAGGGTCTTTTCAGTGAGTCGGCTCTTCCCTTCAGGTGGCCTAAGTATTGGAGCTTCAGCTTCAGCATCAGTCCTTCCAATGAATATCAGGGTTGATTTCCTTTGGGATTGACTGGTTTGATCTCCTTACTGTCCAAGAGACTCTCAAGAGTCTTCTCCAGCACTACAATTCAAAAACATCAATTCTTCAGCGCTCAGCCTTCCTTGTGGTCCAGCTCTCACATCCATGCATGACTACTGGAAAAACCATAGCTTTTAAAAAAATTTATTTTTTTTTAATTGAAGGATAAATGCTTTACATAATTTTGTTGTTTTCTGCTAAACATCAACATGAATCAGCCAGAGGGTGGCTCAGATGGCAAAACCAAATAGCTTTGACTATACGGACCTTTGTCAGCAGTGATGTCTCTGCTTTTTAATACACTGTCTAGGTTTGTCGTAGTTTTCCTTCCGAGGAGCAAGCGTCTTTTAATTTCATGGCTGCACTGTCCTCAGTGATTTTGTTCTTTGGATTTCTTTTTTTAACCATAAGCACAAAAAGAGGTGCTCTGACTTATGATCATTCTGGTTAATTAGACATCAGTACTCTTGCCTGGAAAATCCCATGGATGGAGGAGCCTGGTAGGCTGCAGTCCATGGGGTCGCGAAGAGTCGGACATGACTGAGTGACTTCACTTTCACTTTTCACTTTCATACACTGGAGAAGGAAATGGCAACCCACTCCAGTGTTCTTGCCTGGAGAATCCCAGGGACGGCGGAGCCTGGTGGGCTGCCGTCTATGGGGTCACACAGAGTCGGACACGACTGAAGTGACTTAGCATAGCATAGCATTAAAGTATATATGTGAAATTAAAATGCTAACATTAAAGAAATAAGCTGCTGATGTGCCTATGTTGGGGCAAGTTATCTAGATAGGATTTGGACAGAACTGGGACAACTACTGGACATCAGTCAAATATAGTTTAATCTAGGTCCTTCTCTTTTTTTCTTCTGCTTTTATTGAAGTCTAATGGACGTGTAGCACTGTATAAGTTTAAAGTGTACAGAATAATGATTTGACTTATATACATCACGAAATGATTATCACAATAAGTTTAGTGAACATTCATCATCTCCATGTAGGAACAACATTAAAGAAATTTAAAAAAAAATTTTTAACTCAAAGAGTTAAAATGGAAATAATTGGACAAGAGAGAAGAAGCGGGAGAACCAGAACCCACTGGCACCATGGATGGCTCTGTTGGGCTTTCAGGGCTTTGGCCAGGACTGAACAACTTCCTTCAGTCCGTCGGCAGCTCCGGTGTTTCACTAACAGGCTCTAGGCCAGATCCACACGCTATTCATCCATTCAGTCTTAAAGAGTTACACCGAGTCTGGCTTCCTAGCCCAAGAGACTTTGTCCTCCTTCTCCTCCTCCCAGGACCCTTCTCTTGGATTCTGCAGAGAATAAGTGGCCTTTGTAAGGGATGTGCTCTCATAAGGTATTGGAACACTCCTCAGAACCCTAGCTCTTGCTTTCCCCTCTATCAATACTTAAAATGTATGTATCTTTTGACTCCGAAATCCAACTTCTGGGACTCTCTCTTGCACACATAATCACATGCACACAGGCATATAGGAGCAAGTATATACATTGATCGTTGTTAGTAATAGTGAAAAATAAGTCTAAATGTCTAATGGCAATGCTTGATTTAATCATAGTGTATGAAGGTGAAGGTGAAGGTGAAGTCACTCAGTCGTGTCCAACTCTCTGCAACCCCATGGACTGTAGCCTACAAGGCTTCTCCATCCATGGGATTCTCAAGGCAAGAATACTGGAGTGGTTTACCATTTCCTTCTCCAGGGGATCTTCCCGACCCAGGTCTCCCGGGTCTCCCACATTAGAGGCAGACGCTTTAATCTCTGAGCTACCAGGGAAGCCCCAGTCATAGTGTATACGTAGTATGAAATACAGCTCGTAGAAACAATGAGGTAGATCTGCGTATGTGAACACAAAAACGTGTCTGTGATACATTGAGGGAAAAAAAAGTTTGGGACCAATAAGTAGGAAATGGTCCTATTTAAATTTTTTTTCAGAAATGAGTCATCTTGAGTAGTGGGGAGGTGGGAGGTGGGAGGCAGGGAGTTCCTCTGCTAAAGGTCTGTAGGATGCATTTGTCACACTGTTGAGAGTGGTTGCCCCTGGGGAAATAGATCGTAATTGAGAATAAAATTGGAACAGAGAAGCTTTCACTTTTTAATTTTGAATATGTCTGATAAGTCGTAAAACAAGCATATATTTGTAAATTTTTTTAAAGCATCCTCCTTTTGGCTTCTGCCTTCTTCTGTGTCGGGGGTCGGGGTCCCAACCTGGGAGCTTCCTGCATCGACTTTCATAAGAACAAAATCTGGCTCCAATGCAAAGACAGACTTAGGTTCTAAGAAGAGTTCTCTAGTAGCAACACCACATATCTGGCGAAATTCTTATTTACCAGAGATAAAGAAAAGGAACTGGTACATGAGACACTAGCAGATGAGGCGTAAGGAACTTTATCATACCCACTAACTGAGATCTGCGAGGTGGTTCGCCACTTCGACTAGTTATTTTAAGCATCTGCCTTTTATTTAAAAGAACTTGATGTCATGGGCCTCAGCTATTATTCGGCTCGTACAGAATGTGTTGAAATCATCAGAAATCAAATATTAATGTAGCAGAAGATGCTTGCCCTGGAATGCCAGTCACACTCCACTCCTGCTTCCTAAGGAGATTGCAGGGACTTGTCCTGAGGAGACTGGACCACCGGTTGTTTTGTCCCTGGAAAAAAAAAAAAAGAAAGGATAGAGAAGGGGAAGTGAGGAAGATGGTTATACAAGGTGATCCCCAAATCTTAAAGTATCTCATTGCTTTGCAAGCTTTATGACCACAGTAATAATCCCATTTTGATGGGTAAGCTCAAAAGCTGTATTTCCACTCAAAAGATACTTGAGCTGATAAAATGATTCTGATGTGACACAGCCAACCTAAATTCTTAGGGTAACTTGGTTAATGTCTGATTTATTGAAATATATCTCCTTTACTTAGGGTTCTAATATTTCCCTGATAGTCTCTTTTCTGTTTTCTCTTAAAATCAGGTTGAAGAACTACAGCCTGGGTTTTCTAAGTCCAATTACATGTTCATGGCCAAGGTAATGAAGACCACTGTTCTAAGATCACTTTGAATCCATTGCACAAAAATGTGCTGCCCTTCACATTATTGTTCTCATTTCTAGTGTTATGCCGATCTTAATCAAATCGACAGTGCTATGAAGTTCTGTAATTTGGCGGTGTTGCTTCCTTGTATTACCAAAGAGGTAAGTCCACACAGTAACAAAGAGCACTATTTATTTTATTAGTACAATTCCAGCCTCAACCATGAGTGAGTGGCTCAGATACATCTGGAGTTTTTTTCTATCCTAAAAGATTTTAACTTGGATTTAACGTGTACTGTGAAGTTTTAAAAACTGCTATAGCTAACCCTTCACCAGGAGACCCCTTGTATCTTGAATAGACATGAAAATCAGTTGTGGGCTAGCAGTTAAGATGTGGTGATGCTCTTTGGGTGTTACACAGCAGGGAGTAAGACAAGCCCCAGAGGAAGGATGGAGGAAGGTGTAATTCTGCAGAGCTGGTGATTACACTGGGGGAGGCAGCAAGCAAGCTAGACAGGCCACCCCCGTGACAGCAGGAGGAGGGTCCATGCAGTGGCCACCATCAGCCCCCAGTGCACAGCAGGCTGTGCCTGTCCAAGGCCGTGGAGAGGACTAAAAATACGTACTAACGTTTTCTCGGTCTTTGAACCCCGTTAATGAAAAAGAAGCAGTCATATTACTTCTTGCCTTTTTTCCCACTAATTCAGAATTCTGGATGTGCTGTAAGTTTTAGGAATTTCATAGCATTAACAGCTCGGTCTGTGTTCCTGTGTACAGGTATTGTGGGAACCAAAAGAAATAGATAAATGTTTTCCTGTTCCCATCTCATGTGCTGTGCTGGGCTCATTCAACTCTTTGTGACCCTTTGGCCAGGCTCCTCTGTCCGTGGGATTTTTCAGGCAAGAATACTGGTGTGGGTTGCCATTTCCTTCCCTAGGGGAATCTTCCCAACCCAGGGATCAAACTCACGCCTTTTGTGTCTCCTGCATGGGCAGGCGGATTCTTTACCACTGAGCCACCTGGAAAGAAAACAGCCCGCCTTCTCCAGAAGATAGTTTGTGTAACTTTTTCTGCAGAAAACAGATTTTGTACCCCTAGGTTGCTTGCTCCTTTTTAGTGGTTGGGACCCTACTGTCTTTCATGTCTCTCCTGAGCAATGCCAGTTTGGGTTACATGCAGTCATTTTAAACTAAGTGTCTATGCATTCTTATTAGAAAGTTAAAGTGAAAGTTGCTCAATCATGTCCAACTCTTTGCAACCCCATGGATTATACAGTCCATGGAATTCTCCAGGCCAGAATACTAGAGTGGGTAGCCATTCCCTTCTCCAGGGATCTTCCCAACCCAGGGATCAAACCCAAGTCCTCCACACTCAGGCGATTCTTTACCAGCTGAGCCACCAGGGAAGCCCATGCATTCTTATTAGAATACAAGATTAAAATGCAATATGATAATGAGGTATACTACCTGGTATGAAATGCAAGTATCTATGCCTGACATTTAGAGCTCTCATAAGAGGGCCAAATTGATGAGCTTCAGGGTTTGATCCTTGGTTGCTAAGTCTTCTCTCCCTTTCCTCCTCCCTGCCAGCCAAACCTATCCTCCATGGCTTCAAATGCTACATAACTACCAGGGATCCTCAGATGTGTGTCTCTAGACCCCGCCTCTGAGTCTAGACCTGATTATCCAGTGTCCTGCTTGACACCTCCGCTTGGATGACTCACAGACATCTCAGACTCAACTCATCATTAGGCCTTTGCATCCACTCTTCCTCCATCTGCCCTTCTTAGTAAATGGCACCTCCACCCCCATAACTAGGAAAGCTGGGAATGCTCCTTGACTCTTCCTTGTCTCTCAGCCCAGTCACCAAGTTCTCAGAGGTGTTCTAAAACATGCCTTGAGTCATCCAGCTGCGTGCGTGCTCCCTCTCTCTCTCTCTACCTGTCTCACTCTCCAGCCAGCCCTCCAAGCAGGGCACCATCCTCTTTCACCCGAGCTACAATCATGTCAACCTCCCAGCTGGTCTCATAGCCTCTTGCCCCTGCTCAGTCATTGCTGGCTCCCAGTGTCAGCCAAAGCCATAGATTAAACATAAACCTCACATGTCACTTCCTTGCTTGAACACCCTTTGCTTTTAGGATGCAGTTCAGAATTTTTAGCATGCCTTTCAGGGCTGGTGCCCCTCTCTCCTCCTCTGCGCTGTGCTCCTCCTGCCTTGCACCCTTGGCATATGGCGTTCCCTCTTTCTGAAACATTCCCTTACGAACTACCCCCCACTCCCTTCATCCTTCAAGCCTCACCATAAACGGCATTTCTTCAGGAAAGATTCCCTTGGCACTCTCAGGCAAGAAGGCACCTCATGCTTTTCCTTCTTGTCATTTAGCACAGTTGTGATTCTATAGTTATTTGTGTGGTTGTTCCATGAAAGTAGCAACTAGGTGTTTTTCATTCATCACTCTTCCTGGTGCCAAATATAGTGCCTGGCATATAACAAGGACTCCGTAAGTATCGGTAGGAAGGCTCCAAAGACTAATGCCGTACAAAAGAAAAAGAATAGCGCTAATAAGTAATACTAAATAGCTACGCTGTGCTGAGTCACTCAGTTTTGTCCGACTCTTTGCGACCCTATGGACTGTAGCCCCCCAGGCTCCTCTGTCCATGGGGATTCTCCAGGCAAGAATACTGGAGTGGGTTGCCATGCCCTCCTCCAGGGGATCTTCCCAAGCCAGGGATCAAACCCAAGTCTTTCTCATTGCAGGCGGATTCTTTACTGTCTGAGCTACCAGAGAAGTCCAAGAATACTGGAGTAGGTAGCATATCCCTTCTCCAGGGGAGCTTACCTACCCAGGAATCGAACCCAGGTCTTCCACATCGCAAGCAGATTCTTTACCGTCTAAGCCACCAGGGAAGCCCAAGAATACTGGAGTGGGTGGCCTATTCCTTCTCCAGGGGATCTTCTCCATCCAGGAATCAAACCAGGGTCTCCTGCATTGCAGGTAGACTCTTTACCAGCTGAGCTAGTAATAAATGTAGCTAAGAAAGCTGGGCCATGTGGAACTATTTATGTAATAAGCAAAACAGCATTAGCAAATATTTCCCACATTACTTATTTTTCCAATAATTTATATTCCTAGTTTTTTTTTTTTTTTAACGTGGTTCAGATACTGTCAGGAATATCTCAGTTTCTTTTTCAGTTAGAAACTAGAATGAGGCAAATTATCTGTAGTATCCACTTTCTGTAAAGGGTTTCTAAGTTGAAGTATATCACATCAGTGATTTTGCTGACCCAGTTATTTATTTCCAACATATCTAGCTTTGGCATTCGTTACAACAAAGGCAGCTCAGCCATCAGTTCTCTCTCTCTTTTGTGAACTTGCAAAGCATCTGTGCTTCTTTGTATGGCACTCGTACCCTCTTCTTGGCATCACAGTTATTCGTGAAATGACTCTGTCCTTATCAAGGAGCCTGGAGCTCGTCACACAGCACTTAATATTGGGACTGTCAGCCCTTGGGCCTCTAGAGCCCAGATTCGTGCATAAGCGGCTTTATGTTTCCAGAATCTGAAATTACGGTATTTTATTATTCATGTGAACTTTTCTTGACCCTAGAAAGGTAATGTCAGGTCCTGGGAAGCATTCCTTCTTTTAAAATAAAAGGGATTCCTGTGTCTGAGACAATGTGAGAGTGATCACTGAGTGAAATAATGATGACCTCAGTGGCCTGAAAGTTGTTTGCCCAGAGGAAGTGTCCAAGTTACTGGCTCAGAGCAACCTGAGAAGGCTCAAATGTAAAAAAACATTGTGTAAGATTTTGAGTTTTAGTGAGGGATGTGCTAATTCAGTAAAGAAAAAAAAACTACTTTAAAAATGTTATAAAACTTTGAAATGACATTCATTGCTCCTCTAAGACAAACTCTTTTTGGACAATAAATACAATATACCAGAAACGACTACAGAAAGAGTATGCCTCTGGGAGTGTAGAAATTAAAGCAAGTGATATAGTTGTCTTTGAAATTACTTGTAGTTTAAAGTCCTGGGCTTTATTTACAACCTGTTCTACAGATTGATAATCATCACTTTGCTTAGTAACCACTCTTAGTAAAAAAAAAAAAAAAATCCTAAATTTTTTTTGGTTTTGGCTGCACCACTCAGCTTGTGGGATCTTAGTTCCCCAACCAGGGATTGAACCCAGAGCCCTGGCAGTGAAAGCACGGATTCTAACCACTAAGCCATCAGAGAATTCCCTAAAATCCTAAATCTACTTTCAATATCTTCAGTTCTAAGTTCTGTTTTAATTAAGATCTCATATTTGATTATCTTAGTTAAGACTGTCAGTTTTTCAGATAAGTTTAGAAAGTGTAGTCAGTCCCCAACTCTTAATCTATCTTCCTGTTGTAAGGAATCCAGCAATGTTGTCCAGAGTCTCATTTGTTAGAAATTTGTATTTGCCTATTTTTTTCTCAGTTAAATGTATTTCTTGTACATTATCTTCTGTGCTGTTCTTGCCTGGGGAATATATCCTTCCTTGTACGTTAAGAAATTTTTTTTGATAAAGCCATTTTGGAGTGGATACTTTCCCACTATCTGAACAGACATTTCCTGAATGTAGGTAGGAAGTGTTACTCTGTTTACATACTCCAATTTGCACTCTTTTGTCTCTTACCTTATGTTTATCTGCATTCAAAATATATTATTTCTAAAATATACATATATATATTATTTCTTAAGCTTTCTATGTAAAAAACACCTTAAAGAAGTTTTTTAGCCTTCCTTGTAATGAATTTTTTTAATATGCTGTCTAAAAAAAAAAAAAGAAACTCGTGACTTGATAGACATGAGTTTGAGTAAGCTCCGGGAGTTGGTGATGGACAGGGAAGCCTGGCGTGCTGCCATCCATGGGGTTGCAAAGAGTCAGCTTTGCACAACTGAGCAACTGAACTTAACTGTGATTTTCTTAAAATAACTGTTGATATAGCATCAGTTTGGGATCAGTCATTCTTAACCAGTATGCAGTCTAGTAAAGTTGATGTCTGATAAATCATTATTCAAATGCCCAGAGTATAATGGCTTAATATGTCTCTCTCTTATTTATCCAAAGTCTTTAGTAGACAGTATTGATGTATTTTCTCAAAACGTAATATTTTCTGACATTTTCAGATCAAAAAAATCTGTATTTTTAAATGTGTGTGCTTGAGTAAGTGAAAAAAATTACCTTTACTCATTTATATTAAAAATATGGTGCTGCTCTGTCAGAGGCTTGGGACACAGTGAGAAATAAAGCAGATCCTGTCTTTGCCACCATGAATTCTATAGTCTGAAGGCAGGCACTGAACAAGTAATAGCAATAAAGTATGATGAGGGTAATAGAGATGAAAGCACAGAGTTTATGAGAAAATAAAACTGGGACTGCAACCTGAACTAGGGCTAAGAAAAGCCTTCTTGAGGTTCTGACAGGTAACTGAGCTTCTAAGGAAATTAGAATTTAAACCCAGTCGTTTGAATCTTTAAGACTTTCTTGGGGGTGGGAGGCTTGTTAAAAATATGAATTCCTGGCCTTTTTATAGAGAGAAAGAAGTGCCGAGCTGCAGAGGGTGGTGACAACAACCTCACTGTCAGTGTGACTCACTCTGTCCATTGAGGTCTGCTCTGTGGGCCTTGTGCTCCGATGGTCCCTGGGTGAGAGAACAGAGGAAGGCACGTGGTGGCTGAGTTCTTGGCATCGCAGCCCCAGGAGATGAGGACCTTTGAGGACATGGCTGTGGACTTAGGGAGAGTGGGTCTGCTGGACCCATCTCAGAGGAAGCCATACAGAGACACGACTGATGGAAAACATTAGTCGTTGGATCTGCCTGGGGGATGAGCTCTGAAAATCAGATGTGCCTGCCCACTTGGTTCAAGGGGAAGAGCTGGAGTACGGGAGGGAGAGGACTTGCCCAAGGCCAGAGTCTAGGCTGAAAACTCTTAAAAGCTAGGACCTAACTTCCATGCAGAATATCTGTAGGAAGGAGCCATATAGTGTCAGGGTTCAGTTCAGTTCAATTGCTCAGTTGTATCCGACTCTTTGCCACCCCATGACCTGCAGCATGCCAGGCCTCCCTGTCCATCACCAACTGCCAGAGTTTACATAAACTCATGTCCATTGAGTCAGTGATGCCATCCAACCATCTCATCCTCTGTCGTCCCCTTCTTCTCCCGCCTTCAATCTTTCCCAACATCAGGGTCTTTTCAAATGAGTCAGTTCTTTCCATCAGGTGGCCAAAGTATTAGAGTTTCAGCTTCAACATCATGCCTTCCAATGAACTCTCAGGACTGATCTCTTTTAGGATGGACTGATTGGATCTCCTTGCAGTCCAAGGGACTCTCAAGAGTCTTCTCCAACATCACAGTTCAAAAGCATCAATTCTTCAGCACTCAGCTTTCTTTATAGTCCAACTCTCACATCCATACATGACTGCTGGAAAAACCATAGCCTTGACTAGACGGACCTTTGTTGGCAAAGTAATGTCTCTGCTCTTGAATATGCTATCTAGGTTGGTCATAGCTTTCCTTCCAAGGAACAAGAGTCTTTTAATTTCATGGCTGCAGTCACCATCTGCAGTGATTTTGGAGCCCAAAAAAATAACGTCTGCCACAGTTTCCACTGTTTCTCCATCTATTTGCCATGAAATGATGAGACCAGATGCCATGATCTTAGTTTTCTGAATGTTGAGCTTTAAGACAACTTTTTCACTCTCCTCTTTCACTTTCATCAAGAGGCTCTTTAGTTTTTCTTCACTTTCTGCCATAAAGGCAGTGTCATCTGCATATCTGAGGTTATTGATATTTCTCCCGGCAATCTTAATCCCAGCTTGTGCTTCCTCCAGCCCAGCGTTTCTCATGATGTACTCTGCATAGAAGTTAAATAAGCAGGGTGACAATATACAGCCTTGATGTACTCCTTTTCCTATTTGGAACCAGTCTGTTGTTCCATGTCCAGTTCTAACTGTTGCTTCCTGACCTGCATACAGATTTCTCAGGAGGCAGGTCAGGTGGTCTGGTATTCCCATCTCTTGAAGAATTTTCCACAGTTTATTGTGATCCACACAGTCAAAGGCTTTGACATAGTTAATAAAGCAAAAATAGATGTTTTTCTGAAACTCTCTTGCTTTTTTGATGATCTAGCGGATGTTGGCAACTTGATCTCTGGTTCCTCTGCCTTTTTAAAATCCAGCTTGAACATCTGGAAGTTCACGGTTCATGTATTACTGAAGCCTGGCTTGGAGAATTTTGAGCATTACTTTACTAGCGTATGAGATGAGTGCAATTGTGTGGTAGTTTGAGCATTCTTTGGCATTGCCTTTCTTTGGGATTGGAATGAAAACTGACCTTTTCCAGTCCTGTGGCCACTGCTGAGTTTTCCAAATTTGCTGGCATATTGAGTGCAGCACTTTCACAGCATCATCTTTTAGGATTTGAAATCGCTCAGCTGGGATTCCATCACCTCCACTAGCTTTGTTTGTAGAGATGCTCCCTAAGGCCCACTTGACTTCACATTCCAGGATGTCTGGCTCTAGGTCAGTGATCACACCATCATGATTATCTGGGTCATGAAGATCTTTTTTGTACAGTTTTTTCATGTATTCTTGCCACCTCTTCTTAATATCTTCTACTTCTATTAGGTCCATACCATTTTTGTCCTTTATCGAGCCCATCTTTGCATGAAATGTTCCCTTGGTATCTCTAATTTTCCTGAAGAGATCGCTAGTCTTTCCCCTTCTATTGTTTTTCTCTATTTCTTTGCACTGATCACTGAAGAAGGTTTTCTTATCTTTCTTGCTGTTCTTTGGAACTCTGCATTCAAATGGCTATATCTTCCTTTTCTCCTTTGCTTTTCACTTCTCTTCTTTTCTCAGCTATTTGTAAGGCCTCCTCAGACAGCCATTTTGCTTTTTTGCTTTTCTTTTTCTTGGGGATGGTCTTGATCCCTGTCTCCTGTACAATGTCAGGAATCCGTCCTTAGTTCTTCAGGCAGTCTATCAGATCTAGTCCCTTAAAGATATTTTTCACCTCTCCTGTCAGAGTAAATAGTTTGTATTTGAGGAAGAAAGGAGTAATCTGAACTCAAAACAATAACCTGGGTTCTTATAAGAGGACATTTGCATAAACATGGGCAAATATCAAGTGCTTGAAGCATAATGAAGGCCTCAAAATTAATCAGATAGCTGTGCAGTGAACATGCTTCAACACACCTTTTGAATGTAACCAATGTGGCAAAGACTTTTAACTAAAGGTTATCACTGAATGATCAGCATAGAATTCATATGTAAATGAATGAGTTGATGAATGGATGTGGGCCAGCCTTTTACAGCCTCTCATCAGTAGCAGAAATTTCACACTGGAAAGGAGTTCTTTGAACATACTGAGAATGGGGAAGTATTCACTCACAGCTCAGCAGTAACTTAACACATGTTAGCTCACACTGAAGAGAAACCCTATAACAAACGTGGAGAACACTTTGGCCAGAGAGTTACCTTTTCTTCATAACAGAGAACTCACATCAGAGAGAAACCCTTTGTGATCATTATGGAAATGCCTCCAGTAATAATTCTTCTTTGAAATGATATGAGTGAATTCATACTACAGAGAAACTATGAATATCATCTATGTGGTAAAGCCTTTAGTTGATGCTGTAACCTTAGTTATTATGAAACAACTTACACCGGAGAGGAACTCTAGAGAGTATGGAGGAATCTTCAGTCTCAGCACCAACCTTTATAAACAGCAGAGACCTCATAGAGGGGAGAAACCCTGCAGCCGTCAGCCAACGCACAAGCCTTACAGAAAACTCAAACAGGAAGGGAAGCAGCAAGTCTTTACCAGGAGAAAGACATTTGGAAACTACAAGATAGTTCATATCGGAGAAGCAATTAAGTGAAATAAACATGGGAAACCCATTGCTCATAAAGCAACGCTCCAGGACATGCGAAGATTTTCACCGTATCAGACACTCTCCGTGTTATGAATGAAGTGATCATGCTTTAGTCAGCCTTCAAGTTCTTACACTTGAGAATTCCTCAGGCCTCAAGTCAATGTAGAAATGCCTTCATCTGGATTTTATATAAGAAACTTCATACTTGGGAGGGGGGGGACCTATCAAGAACCCTTTGGTACAAAATTCAACATATAATTAGACTTTTGCCAAATATATTACTGAAAATAATGCCATGTAAAGATGTAAACTATGATGCATTCTTAGAAACGCTGAATACAGATTCTGGTGAGACGTAATAAACAATGAGAAAGAGTTGTTGATGAAAAATCTAATACATGGGTATTTGTCTTTAAAAAATCATGAAATGGGGCTTCCCTGGTGGCTCAGTGATAAAGAATCCATCTGCCAGTGCAGGAGACATCGGTTTGATCCCTGGTTGGGGAAAGTCTCACATACCATGGAACAATTAATCCTGTGCTCCACAATTACTGAGCCTGTGCTCCTGAATCCTGGAGCCTCAACTACTGAAGTCCCTGCTCCCTAGAGCCCAAGCTCTGCTACCAGAGAAGCCACTGCAGTGAGAAGCCCACGCACCACCACTAGAGAGTAACCCCTGCTCACTGCAACTAGAGAAGAGCCTGTGCAGCAACGAAGACCCAGCACAGCCAAAAAACAAATAATAAATAAATGTTTAAAAAGTCGTGAAACGTTATGCTGAGTAATGGAGGTGTATTCCTTTATTACATCACTGTTAATCGATTGGTCAGTTTCCATTTTTTTACACAGCTCTAAACGTATTTACAAAGTCTTTGTTTAATCAGACAACACCTTTTAATGTGACTGAAAAATGAAACATATAAAAAATGTGTTCTCATCACTCTATTGAAATACATACCTACTTGGCAAGGGTGAATGAAAACATGGACAAATATGCATACTTTATAAGTAATTCAAATATCCCAGGTGATACCAATGTTAGTGGTATACACACCATATTTTATGAAATACTAGAGAACTAACAAAGGCTTGGAACTGATAAATATGATGTGGAAAAGCACTCTATCGAGTGTATTGTTGTTTTTCAGTCACTCATTCGTGTCTGACTGTTTGCAACCCCATGGACTACAGCACACCAGGCTTCCCTGTCCTTCCTTCACCATCTCCCAGAGTTTGCTCAAACTCATGTCCATTGAGTCGGTGATGCCATCCAACCATCTCATCCTCTGTCATGCCCTTCTCCTCCTGTCCTCAGTCTTTCTCAGCATCAGGGTCTTTTTCAGTGAGTTGGCTCTTCACATCAGGTGGCCAAAGTATTGGAACTTCAGCTTCTGCAAGTATCAGTTCAGTTCAGTTGCTCAGTCATGTCCGACTCTTTGCAACTCCATGAACTGCAGCATGCCAGGCCTCCCTGTCCATCACCAACTCCTGGAGTTCACTCAAACTCACGTCCACCGAGTTGGTGATGCCATCCAGCCATCTCATCCTCTGTCGTCCCCTTTTCCTTCCGCCCCCAATCCCTCCCAGCATCAGAGTCTTTTCCAATGAGTCAACTCTTCACATGAGGTGGCCAAAGAACTGGAGTTTCAGCTTTAGCATCATTCCTTCCAAAGAACACCCAGGGCTGATCTCCTTTAGAATGGACTGGTTGGATCTCCTTGCAGTCCAAGGGACTCTCAAGAGTCTTCTCCAACACCACAGTTCAGTATGGCTGAAATGTTGAATTCTTGAGAGAGGAGAAATGGATAGGTAAATGACCCTCAAGGATAAGCAGTCTTTAGAGAACAAGATCCCTGTCTCAGACATGGAGCAGTTTTAGGTCTGACACATCCCAGGGTGTGCTCATTGTGGAGGAAGAAAAGATGAAGAGGCACCCTTCTGCAAGGCTGGGATACACAATCCATGGGAACAGTGGAGTCTCCATCAGTGGTGGTAGAACTCGGAGAGAGTGACCAAGGCGCCAAAGTCATCAAAAATAGAAAGAGAGTGATCAGGAGTTTGTTAACAAATATGAGAAACGGTCGAGGGCAATTACCCTCTACCATTGGCCCTAACCACTCCCTCATTCTCTTCCTGAGCCCCCCTCAAAAATATTCTCTTAGCAAATACTTTACTGGTTATGCAAATATGACTTCAAAACAAGTCTTCTAACAGGAGTTCCAGGGAACTCTGTCTGGGAAAAGGGGGAGAAGTGAGAGGTTGAGTCAGGGAAGAGAGAGCAGAGAAGAGCAGTATTGGGGTGAGTACCAAAGAGGATTAATGGTCTGCATGGGGTGCATTTTAGGCAGTGACAAGAAAGCGTGACTGGAGGTGGTGGTTTTAGGTGGTGTTTTGTTTTGTTTTTTTGTTTGTTTTAGCTGAAAGGCACTGCCAGTGTCCTTTCTATAAAAAAAAAAAAAAAAAAGAGGTAAATTAATTAAAAGACTGGGGTGGAATCCCTGGGAAGAAGGTAAAAAAAGGAAGGGGTGTGTGTGTGTGTGTGTGTGTGTGGTGTTACCAGTTGGGTTGGGTAGGAATTAGAGAAATTCTTTGTGGTGCCTCCAGAGGGCAGATATTGCTAAGCCATGAGCTTAATTTTAAACCTTTTATTGTAGTTTGAGTATATTTATTTCTTTAGGCATTTAATGGAAACAGTTCTTTCATCTACATCATTTGTCTGTAAGAAATTGGTTCCTAGATTTGAGAAAATGTTACTGAGCTCTGGTAGCCAACTGCCTATTTAATAGGCACTTATTTAAAATCTTCTAGGTGCCAGGCACTGAGCTAGCCCTAGGATTACAAAGTTAACCTTGAATTGTGGCTTTTCTGTAAGTTCTTTTCAATAATGCATCACTTACCTAGATTCATTAGTCATATTTTCTGAGTCTTCAAAAATACTGATTTCATAGAAGGTAGACTTAGCAGGTAGGCAGACTTCTAGTTTATCAGTCACTGCAGTAGAATCACTGTATTAAAGCTTATGATTAAAACTATTGAAGAACTTCCAGTTTTTTTTTTTAAAAATATAGCCAACGACTGCTTCCAAAAACTTTGTCCAGTTTTTCCTCCTCTGTTTTCTTTAAATATGTTAAACACCTTAAACCTTTTCTGATAGGTGGTTGGTAAGTATCTGTTAAACACAAAAAATTCATAGGAGCACCCTACCATCTGAATTTATTTCCACTCTTCATAACTTCCACATTTGTTTTAAGGAAATAATAACACACATAGAGTCCTATAAAACACATTCAGTTCAGTTCAGTCGCTCAGTCATGTCTGACTCTTTGTGACCCCATGAATCACAGCATGCCAGGCCTCCCTGTCCATCACCAACTCCCGGAGTTCACTTAAACTCATGTGCATTGAGTCAGTGATGCCATCCGGCCATCTCATCCTCTGTTGTCCCCTTCTCCTCCTGCCCCCAATTCCTCCCAGCATCAGAGTCTTTTCCAATGAGTCAACTCTTTGCATGAGGTGGCCAAAGTATTGGAGTTTCAGCATCAGCATCAGTCCTTCCAATGAACACCCAGGACTGGGCTCCTTTAGGATGGACTGGTTGGATCTCCAGATTTTAAATCTTAAATTACCTGATAAAAAAATAGGTAGTTTGGATCTTACCATGAAATCTTGTCTGGATCTTACAGAGTAATCTCAGAGTTGTTCAAATTCTGCTGCTAGGACTCAGACCTTTTCCACATGTTATAGTTGAAGAAGAAAACAATGTTATCATTAACACGGTGATGGATCCCAGTGTGTCAGCTTACTCAGAAGGGGCTCTGCTTCCTGTATCTACCACCCCAGACCAGCTGGAGAAAGAGCCTGGAAATAGCTTTCTGTATCACTTACATTCTCAGAGATCCAAATCATGCCTGGTGCTAAGACATGCACAGTTTCTTTGTGATGGTCTTTCAAAAAATACCCCCTTGTTCAACAAGTCTGTTTCAAAGTACCTAGAGTATCAGGGTGAAGTGTGAAATTTTATTGTGTATTTGTATTTTCTTTATAGGATAAAGATGCTCAGAAAGAGGTGAAAAAAATAAGCACTTCCTTGAAGAGGTAAATAAAAGAACTTGCTCTTCAACAAATCAGATGTGGTCTACTAAAAATTTAAACTAATCAAAGTTGTGTTTTTTTTTTTTATTATCCTTTTTTCTTTTTTGATGTAAGGGCAGTGTGCTCAGATCTGAAGGTAAAACCATGTTTCTGCAGAATGCATTCCACTGGTAGCACTACAAAACTAATTATGTTATTTGGAGAAATCTATTTCCTATAATGTCACTACAAAATGATCTTTAAACATGTATGCTTTATATTTTTCCTATAAATAATGAACTATAGTCTTCAGAATATTTCCTTAAATAAAATATTTAAATCAATTCAACAAAATGAACTCTAGTGAGTGTTTTATTGCTGCTTCAATGGCGACTTTATAAAACAAAATAATTTTACTAATGTGGTAGGAAAAGGGGGAAAAGGCAAAGGACATAAGTTGTTGATAAGAGAAAACAAAAGGGAAACTATAACTAGTAATTTTAAAAACGTGAAGAAAATTATAATAGAATACTGTTTTACCATCAAAATAGCAAGGACTTTTTTTCCTTAAAGAAACATTCAGTACTGACAGTGATGCCTTGAGGTGGACCATTCTCATGCACTGCTGCTGGGAGAGCATTTTGACCAAACATTTGGTAAAATTTAACCAGAGCCTTAAAAATATGTAAACTCTTTATCTCATAATTTTATTTTATAGAAAAAATCTTAAAGTGAAAAAGTACACTTATGCACAAATGTTCACAATAGCATTATTTTTTACAGTAAAACCCTATGTGAAACAGTAATAATCCAGTCAATCCTAAAGGAAATCAGTCCTGAATATTCACTGAAGGACTGATGCTGAAGCTGAAACTCCAATACTTTGGCCACTTGATGCGAAGAACTGACTCACTGGAAAAGACTGATGCAGGGAAGGATTGAAGGCAGGAAGAGAAGGGGATGACAGAGGATGAGGTGGTTGGATGGCATCACCGACTTGATGAACCTGAGTTTGAGCAAGCTCCAAGGGTTGGTGATGGACAGGGAAGCCTGGTGTGCTGGAGTCCATGGAGTCACAAAGAGTCGGACACAACTGAGCAACTGAACTGAACAGAACAGTAATAAAGCAGTTAACCATATTAGAATACAACTACAATAGAATATTTTTGACATTAAAAATAATTTCAAAAATGACATAGGGAAATGCACAGAGCATCTTAAGTTCAGGTACAAGACAAAATAATATATGCACATGATCTCAACTCTATGAAAATGTGCATAGAAGTTCATCTATTAAAAATGTTCATATTTCTGTAGAGTTGTGTTTTATTTCTAATATTCCCCAATTTTTAATAGTTAAAAGGATTTTTCAGTTGAACTTAACTAGCAGTGATCAATAGATTTCCCACTACCCTTTAACCATCTTTATCCTGGAAATCAGGTCAAAAATTGCTGGTTTGCTATCCCAAATGCATGGACACACATGCACACTTGTTACCTAAATTTCAAGCCTTGTTCTAGTGATACCAGTTCATCAAACTCAGCCAGTTTCTCCCTTTCATCTTTTATAACAGCCCATCAAGATACCTAAATCAGTCCAACTGATTCGTGCCCAAACTCTGACAACTAGTTTAACACTGAAAGTACTAGCTGAAGAGACAAGAGTTTTGCAGGTACACTTGTGTCCACAAAGCCTACCTCTGGCTATTCCTATACAGCTAGGAGAATGCACAAGTTGAGACAGGTGATTGATTCTAGCAGCAGAAAATAATGTAGAATCAGTCGCATTGTAAGCTTTGCTGGAGCAGCTCATTCAAGCAGTGCGTGCGTGCTAAGTTGCTTTAGTCATGTCCGACTCTGCGACCCTACAGACTGTAGCCTTCCAGGCTCCACTGTCCATGGGATTTCCCAGGCAAGAATACTGGAGTGGGTTGTCATACCCTCCTCCGGGGGCTCTTCCTGGCCCAGGGATTGAACCCGTGTCTCTTATGTCTCCTGCATTGGCAGGTGGGATCTTTACCACTAGCGCCACCTGGGAAGCCAGCAGAAAGTGGTACAGAGACTTCGGCTAAGAATTATGAGAAACTACAAGAACACTCTTTGGTAATGGTGGGACTTGGGATTGTAATTGAAACATAAGGCCTAATCAATCTCACTTGTTTTAACAAAAGTCCTATTTGGTCCCTGTAGTCCATAATGCCTTCATTGGACAAATTGATGTCTCGATTGAGTGATAAGTTTCTGAATAAGGACTTGACCCAACAGGAGTGTAACTTTTCTGAAAGTTATTTGAATCTTGAAAATATTGTGAATTTCTGCCACATTTGACAGATTTCTCAGTAAGATATTGATAGAGGAAATCTCTCTCCTCATTGTGGTAATACCATATCCTCTTCCAATTAACATCAGAGCCCTGCTGCCTGATCATAGCTAGTCTTCATCAGGTTTATAATCAAAGCATGTATGTGTGAAGCCAGCTAAGGACACTTTCCACATTAAATCCACCCTCCCCCCACTTTTAAAAGCTGAGTGGTATTTTTGGATGGCGGCATTATATGTAGATTATTACACTTAAACTCCAGTGACTTTCATACAAAGTGAACCATTATGAACTCTTTCCTCTCTGTAGTTGCTCACTCACCACTCATTCTACTGACCTTGGAGTAGACAGACTAGCGGCAGAGAGTTTTTGAAATGATTTCTCCTGGTAGGTCACTGAGGCCAAGGCCATGGTATACCCCCACCACAAAGTACACGAACTCCTATACTTTCAAGAGACTTCATATACAGCTTTGGAAAGGGGGAGTTCCAGTCCAGAACGTTTGAATGTGTTCAATTTCTGCATATAGTAAGGGGCATGTTATCATTTCTCGTAAAACATTCATGTAACTCAGTGTTCTGCTAAAATTTTAACAATTGTCATGTCTGGGTAATCTGCCATGTTATCTTTCTTACTAAGTATTGGATATCCTTCATGGTAAATGAAAATCTCTGTTGTGCCTGAAAATTGTCAAAAAGGTTTTCACTTAATCTTTGCATACTTTTAAAATATAAAAAGCTGTGTTAGGTGGATGGGACCATAGATCTTCTAGACCTGCCTTTTCATTTTACCAGTAAACAATTTTAGCTCTGATGCATAAGCAACACAGACAGGGTCAGAAAATTAGTGAGTGGCTGAGTCAGGACCAGGTTCCAGGTCTTGGAATCTCATGCCTTCTGCACACGTCTCTGAGGTCAGGGCCTTTTCCACTGAACTGAGTGGAGTCCAGTGTGTTTAGTGTTGATGGCGAGGAAGAGGGAAGTGGGAGGGAGGGAAAGAGTTCTGAAAATGGTAACACTTGCATGGTTTCACCTATTCTGAGTGTTTTCCCTGTATTAGTTCATTTCATCCTCACAGCAGCCCTACTAAAAACAGTTTTTAAAACAGCCCACTTACAGATGGGGGATCTGAAGCATGGGGTATTATTTTTATTTTTATTGGAGGATAATTGCTTTACAGTGTTGTGTTGGTTTCTGCTATACAACAGCGTGAATCCACTAGACATAGCCTCCCTCTTGGACTTCTCTCCCACTCTCTAGGTCAGCACAGAGCCCTGAGCTGAGCTCCCTGTGCTATATAGTTGCTTCCTGTTAGCTATCTATTTTACACATGGTTGTGAATATATGCTAATGCTACTCTCTCAGTTCATCCCACCCTCTCCTTCCCCCACTGTGTCCACAAGTCTGTGTCTCTATTCCTGCCCTACAGATAGGTTCATCCGTGCCATTTTTCTAGACACCATGCCTGACACAGTACTAGATCTGAACTGGGCAGCCAGCTCCAGAGTCTGAGCAGTGGTCCGAACCACCATAGAATCCTGCCGACAAACGTGGGGATGTGGGAATAAAAGAAGGTAGAAGGAGAACAGAAAAAAAAAGGGGGGGGTATTTAAAAAAGGATGGTAGAGAGGGATGGTAAAAGTGAAAAAAAGAAGGAAAAGAAAAGAGCAAGGAAAAATCTTTCCTTGTACTTACTCTTTGGGTATTGATACCCACCTTCTGGTATCATTGTTAAGTACCCAACAATCTATTGGGCATATGGTTGTTTAATTGCTCAGTCCTGTCTGACTCTTTTGCAACCACATGGACTGTAGCCCGCCAGGCTCCTCTGTCCGTGGGATTTCCCAGGCAAGAATACTGAAGTGGGTTGCCATTTCCCTTCTCCAGGGGATCTTCCCGACCAAAGTATTGAACCCACATCTTCTGCATGGACAGGCTGATTCCTTACCACTGAGCTACCTGGGAAGCCCACTGTGCATCCTGACTTATATTAAAACTGTTTTTTGTATTTCCACCTTCTCCCCACAAGATAAGGAAAGAGAAAGAGGAGGGGAATGGTGAAACTTATTTTAAATGACTCATTCCACTTGCTCTGGGTGTAGGGGAGAGCCTCCTTATGGACTGCATGAACTACTGAATGGGCAGTTAACAAGAATATTTCACTTCACAGTTAAAGATAAGGTCACATTTGTATAACCAAATATGGTTACTATCTTGATGTTCTATGATTTTTTTAGAGCTCCCAAACCTATATTTTGCTCTACACGTCTAAAGTCAAATCGTGTTTTAAAAATAGCTTTGTTGAAGTATAATTGATATACAAAAAATGCACAAAGTGTGTAATTTGATATGTTTTGAGATATATATATATACCACTATGAAACCATCACTGCAAGACAATGCAACCCTTCTCTCCCGACTCTCCCTAACCACCCCCCCCAATCCCCAACCACATATCTGTTTTCTGTCACTAGCAATTGCATTTTCTAGGCTTTTATATAACTGGATTGTATATTATGTACTCTCATTTTTGTCTGGTTTCTTTTACTCAACATAATTATTTTGAGATTCATTTGTGTCATTCAGTTCAGTTCAGTTACTCAGTCATGTCCGACTCTTTGCAACCCCATGGACCGCAGCATACCAGGCCATCACCTGTCCATCACCAGCACATCCCTGTCCATCACAAACTCCCAGAGTTTACCCAAACTCATGTCAATTGAGTCGGTGATGCCATCCAACCATCTCATCCTCTGTCATCCCCTTCTCCTCCTGCCCTCAATCTTTCCCAGCACCAGGGTCTTTTCAAATGAATCAGCTCTTTGCATCATGTGGCCAAAGTATTGGAGTTTCAGCCTCAGCATCAGTCCTTCCAATGAACACTCAGGACTGATCTCCTTTAGGATGGACTGGTTGGATCTCCTTTCAGTCCAAGGAACTCAAGAGTCTTCTCCAACACCACAGTTCAAAAGCATCAATTCTTCAGTGCTCAGCTTTCTTTATTGTCCAACTCTCACATCTATACATGCCCACTGGAAAAACCACAGCCTTGACTAGATGTTGAAGCTGAAACTCCAACACTTTGGCCACCTGATGCGGAGAGTTGGATGAGATGAGGATGAGGATGGTTGGATGGCATCACCAACACAATGGACATGGGTTTGGGTGGACTCTGGGAGTTGGTGATGGACAGGGAGGTCTGGCATGCTGCAGTTCATGGGGTCACAAAGAGTCAGACACGACTGAGCAACTGAACTGAACTGAACTGATTAGATGGACTTTTGTTGGCAAAGTAATGTCTCTTCTTTTTAATATGCTGTCTAGGTG
Source organism: Bos taurus (assembly GCF_002263795.3). Classification (NCBI taxonomy): domain Eukaryota; kingdom Metazoa; phylum Chordata; class Mammalia; order Artiodactyla; family Bovidae; genus Bos; species Bos taurus. The sequence continues at coordinate 20,431,830 of NC_037338.1, forward strand.
TGTGTAATAATAGTTATTCCTTTTTATTCCTGACTGGTATTTTGTTACATATGCCACAGTATTGTTGTTTTTCTCCAATCACCTGTTAATGAACATTTGGGTAGTTGCCAGTATTTGATTATTAGAAATACATCTATGAATCTTCATATAAATTATTAAAATGGACATATGCTTTTGTTTCTCTTGGATAAATATTTAGGCAGAGAGTGGCTGAATTTATATGGTAGATTTATATCTAGCATTTTTAAAAACTGTCAAACTGTTTTCCAAAGTATCATTTTACAGTCTCACCAGCAGTGTATGAGAGTTCCACTTTTTCTAGCTTCTTGACACTTGGTATGGTCAGTCTTTTTTTTTTTTTTTTTTACTGAAGTATAGTTGACTTACAATATTATATTAGTTTCAGGTATTCAACAGTAATTCAGTTACATATTTTCCATTATAGATTATTACAGGATATTGAATACAGTTCCCTGTGTTGTACAATAGAGTCAGTCTTTTGCATTTTAGCTGCTACTTTGGGTACATAGTAACCTCTACTTGGGATTTTAATTTCCATTTCCCTAAGGACAAATTATACTGAGCTTTTTTCCATGTGCTTATTTGCCATTTATATATCTTCTTTGGTGAAGTGTCTTTCAATTTTTTTGCCCATTATTTTAACTGAGTTGCTGGTTTTCTTTTTTGTTGAATTCTGAGAGTTCTTTAGGTATTCTGGATAGAAGTCTTTTATTAGATACAGATTTTGCCAATGTTTTATCTCCCTGTGGCTTGTCTTCCCTAATAGTGTCCTTCACAAAACAAAAGTGTTTCATTTTGATAAGACAATTTATATGTTCATGTATCTTGTTCTTGGTGCTATATCTAAATATTTTGCCTAATCCAAGGTCATAAAGATTTTCTCCTATATTTTCTTCTAAAAGTTTTTTAATATTTGGTTTTACATTTAAATCTGTGACCTGTTCTAGGTTAATTTTTGTATATGATCTGAGTTATGGATTGAAGTTCATTTGTTGTGTGAATGGATTTGCAATTGTTCCATCACCATCTGCTAAGAAGGTTATTGTTTCTCCTCTGAATTGCTTTTGCTCCTCTGTCAAAAGTCAGTTTTTCATATATATGTGGGTCTATTTATGTACTTTCCAGTTTTTTCCACTGATCTATTATCAGTAATAATGCCAATAGCTCCCTTGGTTAGTTACTTTAGTTTTCTCTTGTCTTGAAATCAGATATTCCTCCAAGCTTTTTCCTTTGCTAACTCTTTTTGACTACTCTAAGTTCTTTACATTTACATATGAATTTTGGAATTCTTTTTTTTTTAGTTTCCACAAAAAAAATCTACCTGGGATTTTGATTGGCATTGTGTCGATTAATTTGTCTCCTCAACTCAAGGAGATGCACCCACTATGCACCATTGCCTGGAAACTCTCTCCAGACAGTGACCTGGGGCAATTGTAGGGCTTAACTTTGTTTATTACCTGTCTCGAGAACCACTGTCCTTTTTTTCCTGCTGACCAATATCTTGAAAACAACTGATTCATATCCATTGTCCATGTTTTGGGTTTTGAAAGACAGAAATTGTTAATTTGCAAGTTGTAACTGTGGTGCTTTCCAGACTCTAACATATTGACTTTATTTTTTTAAAGAAGTTTCTATAACATTCAAATATGTCTATTCTATAAAATAAAGCAAATTGAGCAATTGCACTATGAAATTAATTAATTGGACTTTGGTTAGAACTCTGAGATTTTTTTGTTTTTATATAACATTGTTACATTTTGGTCATAAAGTTTGCATATGAAGAATTAAATTGTATCTTTCCTCCTTCTTAAATACTCTATTTACATTTCCTAATTTAAATTGGTAAACATGATTGGGAAAATAGTCTGCTGAAACGGCAGGTAGAAACGGCATCAGAAATTATTAATGGCACATAAATCTGCCTCTGGCAGAGCCCTCATTGGACAACCAGCCCCTTCCAATCTAGCAGACCATGGTGTAGTGTGGAAATCATCTGGTGCCTAACACAGTCTGTTCTCATTTTTAAAAGGTACCAGTCATGAAGATAGTGATTTTCCAGCCAACCTACCATTTAGTTGTTTATTTTGTCTCTCTGAAATGCATTTATTTCCTTAACGTTTTTCAGCCCTAGGAGCTCAAGTTACCCAATAATCATAATTAATCACATGTATATTGAGCTAACATGGAATTATCCAAGGGCTGATTGAAGTTTGTGTGCAAGTTTACACAGTGTGGAGTCTACCTCTAACGCTACCTGGGAAGCCCAAGAAAAAGAATAAAAAAATACAAAATTAGGTATGAAAGTAACTTTATTTAGAATGAAAGAGACATCACAACAAATATGAAGTTTTAAAAGCTGATAAATGCCACAAATATAAAAAAATTGAGAAAAATAACATGTCATTATTATTTATTAACTCTGAGGGACATCTCTGGGATATTGTTTCCTGTACTTTGTCACATACTTTGTTCTTTTTGTCATAAGATGTTAATTTTTAATGTCATTGTATATAAAAAGGATATAGGATAGTTACACTGGTCTCTCGCCTAGCATGATTGATTGACATGTATTAATATTTTTCATTTCGGATGGTTTAGAAGTGCCCCTCTCAGCCTCCTTTCTTATCACAAATGGCACGCAATGACTTCCTCCGCGGCACAGCTTCCCCAGGGTGAGTGAGCCTTGGGAGGACTCCCACCCCTGGAGCACTGTGAGCTGGCCTGGGGCGCCCTGTGGCAATGGTTGGTCCATCTCCGCCCAGCCTCTGTGCCTCCAGTTCCCAGTCCCATCACACCCCAGCCATGAGGGGGTCCCAGGAAACCTTGAAACCTAGATCATGGTGGGCCCTAAGCAGGAGACCAAGCAGCGCCTTGTCCACGTCCTTCTCCTTGGAGTCCAAGTCAGGGTCTAAAGCTCAGTGCAGGTCCCAGGAGCGAGCTGTCCCTGGGGCCACAGACGTGCAGGCTGGAAGTCGCCCATTGACCCTCCCGCCCACCACATCCATCTCAGTGTTCTCATGCCTGATATTTCAATGAAAGCTTTTCACTTGCTGAGATGGGTTGAGAAAGTGCTCCCAAAAGAGAAAAAATGTCTGCTTTCAGATATGAAGTGACAGAGAGAGAGCAGAGAAAGAGAGAAGAAGCCAGCAAAGAGAGGAGGCAGGTCAAGGACCACAGAAGAGGCAGCAAGCCTGAGGCAACGCCAAGACCAGCCTTTCTACTGCAAATTTAAAGTGCTCTCTTACTTCCCTAAAGACAATACAGAATTTTTTTAAATTTTAGTGGGTTTTTTTTGTTGTTGTTGTTGCCATAACCTTCATTCATTGAAATACAGACCCCATACTAGGATTAGGCATTGTGGCATTTCTATGACCCAATTATTTTTTTTTTAATTTTATTTCTAGACTTTAGTTTCTGATCTATTGTTTTAGCAATAAAGTAACTCCTGCAGTACCCCAGTGTGAAGCTTAAAATGATTTAGAGGACCATCCCCGACAGCATGGCAGGAGTACCTGTTGTTTTGGAGACTCTTTGGCCCCTGGACTCATTGCTAATGGATTGGAAAAATAAAAAGATGACCTATTATTTTTATTGCTTGAGAGACCTGGTCTTACAACATATATGTATAGTGATAGCACACGTATCATGTTTATAACATTTTAAAAGTTTTCTTTTAAATGCAAAACAAGCCATGCTTCATAGTCATATTAAACTTTTAATTTTTATAAGTGTTCTCATGTGTAATATTTCAATGAAAGCTTTTTACTTGCTGAGATGGGTTGAGAAAATGCTGCCATCCTCCTCTGACCATGGAAGAAACTGGAACAAAGGTTAGATTTGCTGGAGGTCACATACCGAGTTCAAGAGTGAGCAGTGGTCAGACCCCTGTGTCCTGACTCTGAGCCTGGGCCTGTGCAGTGATGAAAGACATCATAATTGGAGCCATACAATCCATCTTAAACCACGTAAGATTTAACATCCTTCAGGAACTAACTCTATTTCCTTTTGTTTTCATTACCAACCAAGTGATTAAAGCAGCTAAAAAGATAGATGTCTACAAAGATAAGACTTCTTAAAATTTGTATAATTGCTAACTTGCCAGAAATGTACACGAATTTCCCACAGTGAAGGAGATGGTTCATTGGATGGGAAAACAGTTATTTAAGATGGGCTTTGGATAGGGAGTTTAGGATATGTCTAAGATAAATTCATGGCAGTGGCCAGGAAAGATGCCTTCTTCTCCTTAGAGTATAATTTACTTACATCTGGTTGTGGTCATTTCTCCAAAAGATGATGCTCATAGTCATAATTTGTTTCCCTTTTAATTTTGATGTCAATATGTGATTTTTCACTGTTCCATAACTATAATTTACATTTCATAGCTTACTTAGTGGAGATTATGACCTATCTCACAGTTGCAAAACCCCCCTAAACATGGACTGCTTTATCTGGCTCACTGAGTTGACCAAGAAATCTCAATATGAGGAGTAAGCTTATTTGGATTTTTCCCAAACTCAGCTAGATACCACTAACACTGGGTTCCTTTATGAAAAGACCAGCTCGCTGGGATGTAGAAGAGACAGTGGCACATCCCCTCCTGACCTTCCTCCTCCTCCTCAGGCTAGGTGAGCTCTCAGAGCAGGGACCCTCTTGGGGATGTACAGGCCCTGGGAGAGAATGCTCTGCTGAATGTAATTAGCTAGACCCCACCTGAAGTTTCTAGATCAAGGGAAGAGCCAGTGGATGGAGTCAGGTCTCAGAAGAATCATCTACCCAAGCACACAGTGACCTACTGCTGCCAGCCTCTGACTCCGCCGCGGTCCTTTATTGAGGTATAAGTTACATACAACCAGATGCAATCGTTTCCAGTTGCACAGTTTGCTGCGTTTAGACAGATGTTTATGCCAGGGTCATTCCTACCACAAGCAGGGTATAAAATATGTGCATCCCTCTGGAAAGTTCCCTTGTGTCCCATCCCACTCAATCTCACCTGCCCCAGAACTAGGGAACCTCAAATCTTCTTCCTGTCACTATAGGTTACTTATTCTCAACAATGAATGAATAAATGAGCTCATTCTTCCATCAAGCACATTTTTGAGATTCATCTATAATATTTTTATTGGGTGGGTATATCAACAGTTCATTCCATTTTGTTGCTGTAATATTGCATAGCTTGAATATGTAGCAAATTGTTTATCAATTCACCTGTCTGAAAGTGAAAGTCGCTCTATTGTGTCCAACTCTTTGTGACCCCATGGTCTATACAGTCCATGGAATTCTCCAGGCCTGAATACTGGAATGGGTAGCCTTTCCCTTCTCCAGGGGATCTTCCCAACCCAGGGATGGAACCCAGGTCTCCTGCATTGCAAGCAGATTCTTTACCAGCTGAACCACAAGGGAAACCCAAGAGTACTGGAGTGGGGAGCCTGTCTGGGGTTGTTTGTAATTTGGGGTTAGTATGAATGAACCTGACCTGAATATTCATGTAGAAGTCCTTCTAAGGATGTGTTTTTATTTGGAAAGTGAAGTTGCTCAGTCATGTCTGACTCTTTGTGACCCCATGGACTGTAGCCTACCAGGCTCCTCCATCCATGGGATTCTCCAGGCAAGAGTACTGGAGTGGGGTGCCATTGCCTTCTCCAGGGGATCTTCCCGACCCAGGGATCGAACCTGGGCCTCCCGCATTGTAGGCAGACGTTTTACTGTCTGAGCCACCAGAGAAGTTTTATTGGAGGGTGGGGGTAAAAACCTAGAATAGGAATCGTTGTGTCATTTGGTAAGTGTCTGTTAGCTTTAAAGGAAACTGCCGTGCTGTTTTTCAGACACTTGCACCATTCTGCATTTCCACTAAAATGTCTGAAAGTTCCAGTTATCTACATCCTCACCAATACTTGGCATTTTAGCCGTTCTAGTAGATGTGTGGCAACATCTCATTGTGGTTTTAATTATGACTAGTGATTTGATCAGAAATTCTGTGCTCATTGGGTATCTCCTTCTGTGACTCAATCACTCTGACTAGCTCCATGATACTAAATTCAATAATACCATAGCCAAAGCATCCTTGTAAGTTGCTGGCAGGTTATTACTTTTTCTTTCTTGCCTTAATGCTGACAATACATAATAAATCTGACAGAAGCTGTCTCCCAGGGTGAGACCATCCAAGCAGACTTTCAGAAATGCCCTGCATTGAACACTGAGCAGGTAGATTGAGCCTATGGCATTGAAACATTGCTGGGAAAAGGGAAATATAAACCATGGGTCCGTCCCTCTAACTCCATTGCTCTTCTCTGCTTATAGGAACCACTGTTGATACAAACTCAGGACTACTCCTGATTTCTGTGACCTCTCACAATACAGTCTATGCCGCGTATAGTGTTATTCAATTTAAAATTCTTTTGAATTGTTACCTACTCCATATGCACATGTATTCATTCCCTAAATAAATTAAAATATACCTCATCTTATCTTTTGTGTGTTCTTGCCACCTCTTCTTAATATCTTCTGCTTCTGTTAGGTCCATACCGTTTCTGTCCGTTATTGAGCCCATCTTTGTATGAAATGTCCCCTTGGTATCTCCAATTTTCTTGAAGAGATCTCTAGTCTTTCCCATTCTATTATTTTCTCTATTTCTTTGCATTGGTCACTGAGAAAGGCTTTCTTATCTCTCCTTGATATTCTTTCAAACTCTGCATTCAAATGGGTATATCTTTCCTTTTCTTCTTTGCCTTTAGCTTCTCTTCTTTTCTCAGCTATTTGTAAGGCCTCCTCAGAGAACCATTTTGCCTTTTTTGCATTTCTTTTTCTTGGTGATGGTCTTGATCACTGCCTCTTGTACAATGTTACGAACCTCCATCCATAGTTCCTCAGGCACTCTCTCTATCAGATCTAATCTGTTGAATCTGTCACTTCCACTTTGTATAATCATAAGGGACTTGATTTAGTCATACCTGAATGGTCTAGTGGTTTTCCCTACTTTCTTAAATTTAAGTCTGAATTTAGCAATAAGGAGTTTGGGCAGACATCCTGGAATGTGAAGTCAAGTGGGCCTTAGGAAGCATCACTACAAACAAAGCTAGTGGAGGTAATGGAATTCCTGTTGAGCTATTTCAAATCCTAAAAGATGATGCTGTGAAAGTGCTGCACTCCATATGCCAGCAAATTTGGAAAACTCAGCAGTGGCCACAGGACTGGAAAAGGTCAGTTTTCATTCCAATCCCAAAGAAAGGCAATGCTAAACAATGCTCAAACTACCACACAATTGCAGTCATCTCACATGCTAGCAGAGTAATGCTCAAAATTTTCCAAGCCAGGCTTCAACAGTACTTGAACCATGAACTTTCAGATGTTCAAGCTGGATTTAGAAAAGGCAGGGGAACCAGAGATCAAATTTCCAACATCTGTGGGGTCATTAAAAAACCGAGAGTTCCAGAAAAATATCTATTTCTGTTTACTGACTATGCCAAAGCCTTTGACTGTGTGGATCACAACAAACTGTGGAAAATTCTCCAAGAGATGGGAATACCAGACCATCTGACTTGCCTCCTCAAAAATCTGTATGCAGGTCAAGAACCAACAGTTAGAACTGGACATGGAACAACAGACTGGTTCCAAATTGGGAAAGGAGTATGTCAAGGCTGTATAGTGTTGCCCTGCTTATTTAACTTATATGCAGAGTACATCATGCAAAATGCTGGGCTGGATGAAGCACAAGCTGGGATCAAGATTGCTGGGAGAAATATCAATATCCTCAGATATGCAGATGACACCACCTTTATGGCAGAAAGTGAAGAAGAACTAAAGAGCCTCTTGATGAAAGTGAAAAAGTTGGCTTAAAACTCAACATTCAAAAAACTGAGATCATGGCATTCGGTCCCATCACTTCATGGCAAATAGATGGGGAAACAATGGAAACAATGAGAAACTTTATTTTCTTGAGCTCCAAAATCACTACAGATGGTGACTGCAGCCATGAAATTAAAAGATGCTTCCTTCTTGGAAGAAAAGCTATGATCAACCTAGACAGCATACTAAAAAGCAGAGGCATTACTTTGCCAACAAAGGTCTGTATTGTCAAAGCTATAGTTTTTCCAGTAGTCATGTACGGATGTGAAAGTTGGACTATAAAGAAAGCTGAGCACCAAAGAATTGATGCTTTTGAACTTGGGTGTTGGAGAAGACTCTTGAGAGTCCCTTGGACTGCAAGGAGATCCAACCATTCAATCCTAAAGGAAATCAGTCCTGAATATTCATTGGAAGGACTAATGTTGAAGCTGAAACTCCAATACTTTGGCCACCTAATACGAAGAACTGACTCCTTGGAAAAGACCATGATGCTGGGAAAGATTGAAAGCAGAAGGAGAATGGGACAACAGAGGATGAGACGGTTGGATGACATCACTGACTGAATGGACATGGGTTTGAGCAAACTCTGGGAGTTGGTGATGGACAAGGAAGCTTGGCTTGCTGCAGTCCATGGGGTCGTAAATATTCAGACACAACTAATGACTGAACTGAAATGAACATCTTATCTTGCTTCTGTGTTTCCATGGTAGTGGTTTAGTTGGTAAGTCATGTCCAACTCTTGCAACCCCATGGACTGTAGCCTGCCAGGTTCCTCTGTCCATGGGATTCTTCAGGCAAGAATACTGGAGTGGGTTGCCATTTCCTTCTCCCAGGAATCTTCCCAACCCTGGAATCAAGCCCAGGTCTCCTGCATCGCAGGCAGATTCTTTACCGACTGAGCTACAAGGGAACCCCTTGTGTTTCCATGGTGCTCAATAAATACTTTCAAAAGTAAACTAAATTTTCATGGGGCTTCCCTGGTGGCTTAGATGGTAAAGAATCTACCTACAGTGTGAGAGACTCAGGTTCAATCCCTGGGTCAGGAAGATCCCCTAGAGATTTTCGTTAGAGAGAGTGAGACCGAGAACTTACTCTAGGTTTCATGTGAACCCAAGCTTTTTATCTACAGCACTTTATGAGATTCCTCCCCACCCACTCCCTTCTCTTGTTGACAGTGTAAAACAAACCAGTTAGCCTGGAAATTATCTTTATGAAATAAATCAGCATATTGTTTTGAGTTTTTGCCCCACATGTATTAATTCAAAAAGAACATATGTCTTGGTTCAGTAACAATTTGCAGAAAGCCAGACATCCCATAAAAAAGAATTTGTTTGTTGAGATGTTTATCCCTCCAGCTATCTTTTTCCTTTTTATGACCACAGAGAATACTAGTGTTTCTTCACTTTTCAGAATCATCTGCTCAGGAAGACTTCTGGCAGTGACTCGACAGGAAGTCCCGCTGTGCTAAAGCTGCGGGTCATTATGAGACCTGATTCCTTCCCACTCTTCAGTGTGCACATAGGTGTATCAGCTCCCACCAAGACACTGCCAGAAAGAGCATCTTTCAGTTGGAACATTACTTGTGTCACACGTGAGCCAGAGAGGCCGGGCCTAGACACACAGCTCACCCTCTAAACTGGCCTTTGTCATTCTCTGGTGCCTACATGATGGGGAGCTGTGGGTCCGGGGGCCCAGTGTACTGCTGCTTCACTACCACCATCTGACATTTTGTTGTCGTTGTTTGGTCACTAAGTCATGTCTGACTTTTTGTGACCCCATGGACTGCAGCACCCCAGGCTCCTCTGTCCTCCACTCTCTCCTGGAGTTTGCTCAAATTCATGTCCATTGAGTCGGTGATGCCATTTAACCATCTCGTCCTCTGTCGCCTCCTTCTCCTCTTGCCCTCAATCTTTCCCAACATCAGGGTCTTTTCCAATGAGCTGGCTCTTCACATCAGGTAGCCAAAGTATTGGAGTTTCAGCTTCAGCATCAGTCCTTCCAAAGAATATTCAGGACTGATTTCTTTTAGGATTGACTGGATTGATCTCCTTGCTGTCCAGGGGACTCTCAAGAGTCTTCTCCAGCACTACAGTTCAAAAACCTCAATTCGTTGGCCCTCAGCCTTCTTCATGGTCCAACTTTCAACAACCATATGTGACCACTGGAAAAACCATAGCTTTGACTATACGGACCTTTGTCAGCAGAGTGATGTCTCTGCTTTTTAATACACTGTCTAGGTTTGTCAGCTTTCCTTCCAAGGAGCAAGTGTCTCAATTTCATGGCTGCAGTCATGGTCTGCAGTGATTTCAAAGCCCAAGAAAAGCAAATCTGTCACTGTTTCCACTTTTTCCCCTTCTATTTGCCATGAAGTGATGGGACTGGATGCCATGATCTTCGTTTGTTGAATGTTGAATCTTAAGCCAACTTTTTCACTCTCCTCTTTCACCTTCATCAAGAAGCTCTTTAGTTCTTCTTCACTTTCTACCATTAGAGTGGTATCATCTACATATCGAAGATTGTTGCTATTTCCCCTGGCGATATTGATTCCAGCTCATGATTCATCTAGCTCAGCGTTTTGCATGATGTACTCTGCATAGAAGTTAAATAAACGGAATGAAAATATACAGCTTTTTTGTACTCCTTTCCCAATTTTGAACCAATCTGTTGTTATATGTCCGGTTCTAACTGTTACTTCTTGACCCACATATAGATTTCTCAGGAGACAGGTAAGGTGGTCTGATATTCCCATCTCTTTAAGAATTTTCCACAGTTTGTTGTGATCCACACAGTCAAAAGCTTTAGCATAGTCAATGAAACAGAAGTAGATATTTTTCTGAAATTTCCTTGCTTTCTCTATGATCCAACAAATGCTGGAATTTGATCTCTGGTTACTCTGCCTTTTCTAAACCCAGCTTGTACATCTGGAATTTCTTGGTTCACATACCACTGAAGCCTAGCTTGAAGGATTTTGAGCATAGTGTTACTGTCTGACATAGAGGAGGACATTGAGAGGGCCACAAAAATCAGACTTTTCCACAGGAGAACGAAGGCTTTTCAAACACTGAGCCTCAGTTAACTGATTTTCCATCAACCAATAAGATAATCAGTATCCATAATGATCCATAAAGACTTCACGATCTTGAAGTACCTTCTGCATTAAAAAGGAAAAAGTAGGGAATTCCCTGGCAGTCCAGTGATTTGGACTCTGAGGTTTCACTGCTGAGGGCCCAAGTTCAACCCCTGATCAGGGAAATAAGATCCCACAATTTGTGTGTTGAGGCCAAAAAAAAAAAAAAAGAGTAAATAAAAGAGTAAATTATATACGCTAAATGTTAATATTTTATTCCATGGCATTCCAGTGATTAGAACTCTGAGCTTTCACTGCTGAAGGTCCAAGTTCAATCCCTGGTCAGGGAACTATGATCCCACAAATTGTGTGGTAAGACCAAAAAAAAAAGGGAAGAGTAAATAAAAGAGTAAATCATATGTGTTAAATGTTAATATTTTAATATAAATGCTTGAATAATGAAAATCATGTTTGAAACTTTTAAAAATTGACATCTCCCAATATACTTACATTAATTCTCCAAGAATTACACTACTTTTCCAAGCCAGGCTTCAACAGTACATGAACCGTGAACTTCCAGATGTTCAAACTGTATTTAGAAAAGGCAGAGGGACCAGAGATCAAATTGCCAACATCCACTGGATCATCGAAAAAGCAAGAGAATTCCAGAAAAACATCTATTTCTGATTTATTGACTATGCCAAAGCCTTTGACTGTGTAGATCACAACAAACTGTGGAAAATTCTTAAAGAGATGGGAATACCACACCACCTGACTTGCCTCCTCAGAAATCGGTATGCAGGTCAAGAAGTAACAGTTAGAGCTGGACATGGTTCCAAATTGGGAAAGGAGTATGTCAAGGCTGCATATTGTCACCCCGCTTATTTAACTTCTATGCAGAGTACATCATGTGAAATACCGGGCTGGATGAAGCACAAGCTGAAATCAAGATTTCTGGGAGAAATATCAATAACCTCAGATATGCAAATGACACCACCCTTATGGCAGAAAGTGAAGAACTAAAGAGTCTCTTGATGAAAGTGAAAGAGGAGAGTGAAAAATTTGGCTTAAAACTCGACATTCAGAAAACTATGATCATGGCATCTGGTCCCATCCCTTCATGGCAAATAGATGGGGAAACAATGGAAACAGTGACAGACTTTATTTTTGGGGGCTCTAAAATCACTGCAGATGGTGATTGTAGCCATGAAATTAAAAGATGCCTGCTCCTTGGAAGAAAAGCTATGACCAACCTACACAGCATATTAAAAAGCAGAGACATTACTTTGCCAACAAAGGCCCGGCTAATCAAAGCTATGGTTTTGCCAGTAGTCATGTATGGATGTGAAAGTTGGACTCTAAAGAAAGCTGAGCACCGAAGAATTGATGCTTTTGAACTGTGGTGTTGGAGAAGACTCTTGAGAGTCTCTTGGACTGCAAAGAGATCCAACCAGTCCATCCTAAAGGAAATCAGTCCTGAATATGCATTGGAAGGACTGATGCTGAAGCTGAAACTCATATACTTTCACCATCTGATGTGAAGAACTGACTCCTTGGAAAAGACCCTGATGCTGGGAAAGATTGAAGGCGGGAGGAGAAGGGGACGACAGAGAATGAGATGGCTGAATGGCATCACCGACTCAGTGGACATGAGTTTGAGCAAGCTCTGGGAGTTGGTGATGGACAGGGAAGCATGGTGTGCTGCAGTCCATGGGGTCACAAAGAGTCGGACATGACTAAATGACTGAACTGAACTGAACTGAATTATGTAATTAACTAATTATGTAATATATACTCTACTGAAATGTTCATGATTAAGCACATAGCATACAGGACATTTTAAAGGGTAAGATTACCCCCTTTCTTGATTACAAGAGAAATTCTTAGCAAAGCATAAATAAAGGGATACTTTCTTAACAGGATGAAAGATATTTATCTCAGCACATCGTGCTTATGAACACAGAATTTAGGAGCATTTGTACAGAAGCCACAACCAAAATAAGGGTGACATTACCACTACTGTTATTTAATATTGTTTTGGAAGTACTATCTCTAATTAGAAAAGATACTTTAATTACAATACAACGTTTGAACTTAATATATTAACAAGGAATAATAAATAGCATTCTTTATGTAGGTAAATAAACTTCTATGCATGAGAAATGTGAGAAAATGAAGTTCAAAACTATTTTCGGTAATAGAATTTACTGAGCTAGTGCAGTAAAACATTAATGTGTAGAAGGCAATAGCCATTACCAATACAAATAACAAGCAGATAGAAGATGTAATAAAAGGTAATATTTCATTTACCAGTACCACAGTAAATCAAATATCTAGGAATAAATAAGTTTCATACCTGATACATAAGCAAAGAATCCTCCTGCAGTGTGGAAGCCCTAGATTCGATCCCTGGGTTGAGAAGATCTCCTGGAGAAGGGACCAGCTATCTACCCACTCCAGTATACTGTCCTGGAGAATTCTATGGACTGTAGAGGTCATGGGGTCACAAAGAGTCAGACATGACTGAGTGACTTTCACTTTCACATAAGCGAAAGTCTAAGCATTCCAAGGGTTTGAATAAATAGAAAGATATAGTGTATTTTGTCTAAGGAGACAGCATCCTAAGAGTCAAAAAAGGTTCCTCAGTAAATCTACGAATTTAGTGTAATTCCAATTAAAGCACCAACAAGACTCTTTTTTGTGTTCTAAGATTCAAATGGAAAAACAAACAGAAGCATCTTTGTGCAAATTCTGAAACAGTCAAGGAAAGGCAACCATACCGTGCAGATGTGAAAAATGTACTATAAATCAATGATAATTAATGCAGTATTGTGAATGAATAGGTAAACAGATCAGTGAAACAGAAGTGAAAGGTCATAAATACATCCACATACACATTCAAATTTAATATGTGCTAAAAGTGGTGTGTAAAATGGGTCATTCAAAAATGACCACCAGGCCATCAACAGATGAATGGATAAAGAAGCTGGAATACGACTCAGCCGTAAAAATGATGCAGTCTTGCATTCATGACAGCACAGATGGACCTTGAAGATATTATGCTAAGTGAAACCAGTCAGATGGAGAAAGACCACCTGATCTCACTAATATGTTGAATATTTAAAAACTAATAAACAAATAAAATAAATGAACAAGCCGAACAAAAACATGTAGACCCAGAGAACAGAGCAACGGTGACCAGAGGGGAAGGGACAGGGGAAGGGAGAGCAAATTGAGTACAAAGGGTCAACTGCATGGTGATGGATGGAAAATAAACATTGGGTGGCAAGCACATGGTAGGGTATACAGAAATAGAAGTATTATGTTATTAATCCATGTTACCTCAATTAAAAAAAAAAAAAAAGAGTCCCTGGAAGAAAAGGGAGGATGTGAAGATAGACTGTAAAATGAAGCGGCTGGTTTAGAACTGGTTTAACCAGCAGGAGGCAGCAGCATCTTGAGATCTGCCCTCGCACAGCAGCGTGATACTCAGAGCCTCTTCAGGGTACCAGCTGTGTTATACAGAGGCTTACCTTCCAGGTGTGCACAGCTGCATCTGCAGCTACATACTGTGACTCTTCGTGAAAAGTCCACATGCTCTTTAGCTCTGAATACCACAGCCAGGAAAGATATACCAACCAGGAAGGAAACCAAGGCTCTGAATTGAAAAGGATAGATGGAAAATGGGAGGAAAAGGGAGGGAAAGAATAGCCTAGCAGGGCACACACCCAGGGGACCCTTGTTGATAGACACCCAACTTGAAGATAAAGAGGTGCCTATGCTAGAAGAAAGCTGAGCGCCGAAGAATTGATGCTTTTGAACTGTGGTGTTGGAGAAGATTCTTGAGAGTCCCTTGGACTGCAAGGAGATCCAACCAGTCCATTCTGAAGGAGATCAGCCCTGGGATTTCTTTGGAGGGAATGATGCTGAAGCTGAAACTCCAATACTTTGGCCACCTCATGCGAAGAGTTGACTCACTGGAAAAGACTCTGATGCTGGGAGGGATTGTGGGCAGGAGGAGAAGGGGACGACAGAGGATGAGATGGCTGGGTGGCATCACTGACTTGGTGGACATGAGTTTGAGTGAACTCTGGGAGTTGGTGATAGACAGGGAGGCCTGGTGTGCTGCGATTCATGGGGTCACAAAGAGTTGGACACGACTGAGTGACTGAACTGAACTGATGCTAGAGAACCATGGAGATTTCATCACGGACAGATCTGCTATCATCCGGCGACATTCATCTCCTTTAGGACCTCCGTGCCAGGAGCCCAGTGTGACTCCCACCTGATCTTGATTAAGCCAAGTATCTGTTGCAGGGAACACTCGTGCCTGCTGTCCCCAGCTCATAGGGTTCACATAAGAAGGAGGTAAAATGACAAGTGTGGGTACAGTTTGCAAACTTTGATGGGAGGTAATCGTTCACTTTGGTACTTGTGACCTGCATCACTTTGCTGTTGTCCACATTTTATTTCCAAAGGAGCCACAGACTATCAGACCCAGCAAGAATTCAGATACCCTCTCCCAAAGGAAGTGAAGGGTCAGAGCCATGGAATAAGCAGCATCTTTTGCTGCTGTCCAAATTCAGATCCTGGAAAGGAGCATTTACCCAGAGAGCCTTCTGCTTCATTTGCCTTGATCTTGGCAGGCAGTGAGGTGTCCTGCAGAACTTGATGAAAGACACAAAGCTCAAGCCAGAACAGGGCAGCAGAGAGGGCTTTCCTGGAAGCCGAGCTCACATCACACGCTCTTCTTCTCTGCTGACATATGTAACTCTTTAGCGGTCTGATAACACACACAGAGATAGAATCTCAGGTTCCTGTGGGGAGAAAACAGAGCCTGAGAGATGTGTTATACTGAACTGTCAGATGCAGGGCTCTTTCTGGGAAAAGCCTGATGGGAAAGCAACTCAGCCAAAAATCCACTGTGCTGACCCAAGTGAAAGGATGACCAGGGCTGCCCCTAGGATCCTGGTGGCCTTGTATCTATTTCTAGAGAAAAAGTAGGAAGAGGTCATGCACAAAAAAGAAAACAAAACATGGGGAAAGTGCTGCCTTATCCCTGGAGTTCATTTATTTCCCAGAAATACAGGCTTCTTGGGAAAGGCAGCAGGAGAGAGAAATGAGTCCTGTGTTCAGACTCAGATTCAAATCCAGACTTTGGCAAGCAACTTAGGCTCATTGAGCCTTAGTTTCTTTGTTGTAAAATGGTGATAAAAATTCCTACTATGCAGGATTTTGTTAGGAAGTTTAAATAAACGTGCATAAAATAACAAGCGTGTAGAAATGGAGAATATTTCTCAGCTTCCCTCCTGGAGGGAATCTTCCAGCTCTCTATATCTTCCCTAGATGTTTCCACATTGCTTTTTATCCCTGCATCCCTGTGGCACCACTGATACTGCCCACAGATAAGAATTTGGTTAAGTGCTGGCTGAGGATTCTGGTTGTTTAATGACTGTCTCCAGAAACAGGCCCAGCCCTGAGCACACTGCCCATAATCCCCAAAGACGTGCATGGCAGCACGCAGGGGACTTTTGGTGAGTCCTGGGAGAAGAGCAGTTTTTCCACTCCTTCACATGTTCTATTGCCCCAGGACTGTGCTGCACACACACCGGATGGTGAACCCATGCCAGTTGTCCTGGTTTCACTGGATCTTAAAAGATAGTTCTAAACCCAAGTGAGATGTTCCTGAATTCACATTGTTTTATCTGACGGTGTTTTCCATTTCCTGTTGGGTCTGGAGAGCTTGGCAGAAACTCAAGGAAGGAATCCTACAAACTGCTGGTAGAAGATGCTGGGTGAGATGCTTTACAGCCCTTGGCTTGTATCATCCTCTCACGGGGTCACTATGCCCATTTTATAGATGATGAGACACGAGTGCCCTGAGGGTCAATAACCCAGGCAGTCTGACAGGGCTATAGGGAGATGACTCTCCCAAGCTGAGTCACATCCGGCACTTTCAGGAGATGATGAGAGAAGGAGAATTTTAAGAAAAGTTAAAAATGTACTTGCCTTCAGTCGTTTGTAAGCTTCAGAAGACTCTGAAACCTGGCAGTTGGTGCCTTTACTTGCATGTCCGAGTAAAGTATAGCCCAGGACTCTCTTTGCCTCCCTGCCCTCTTCCCATTTGTGCTCTCCCTCAACCCCTTCCCCCAAGCCCAGGGGAGGACCTCAGGGACTTGCCTCAGCCGGGTCTGCCTTAGTGGTGGGTGGGCGCCCTTCAGCAGCCCCAGGATCATCAGGCAAGGCAGGGCAGCTGCTAATTCGCGTCTTTCTTTGCAGAGGCTCTCTGCCCCTCTCTCCTTCAGGGTGTTTTTGGTTTCTCCCAACAATCAAGTAAGCCCAGTTCTGTGTTGCTGGTTCAGTGGTCTCGGTACCTAGGGTAAAGAGCCAAGAAGAAAACCAATGCCCGCACTGTATACACTGTTTTCTGGAAAATTCGGGTTCAGGGCTGTCACCACTGTCTGTGCTGCAGGGCCTCCTGTGCCTTTAGTTTCAGAGCCTCAGCATTTGGGAGCAGGGTCTGTGTCCACCTTTCATCTTCCTGAGCTGTGGTGCTGCCAAGCAGAAGCCACACGTCGTTGTACCCACAGCCTCTAGAATTAAACCTGCCATGTAGCAGGCACCTCAAGTCCTCTGGAATCGGAACGGAGGGGCAGTTCATTACACTTGGAATTCTCATAAGCCCACAGGGTTGGGACCAGTAGGTACACTATGGACAGGTGGAAGCAGAGGCACCTTGGTCTCGCCTGATCAGATTCTGGAGTCCATATCTGAGGACATTCCTTGGCATCTTGCGTCCCCACCCTGCCCTTCTCAGCACTAGGATGGCCAGGCCCGTGCGTCCCATTGAGGTAAGCCCCCTGGATGCCAAATAGAACAGGGAGTTCCTCTGAGCTCAGCTTGACTTCAGTTTCATAAATTATAGGGTAAGGGAGCTAGAGAAGGTGAGGTTCGGAAAAAGAACAAGACCAGCACTTTAGAGGAACAGATCACCTTTAATGAGGTGAGAAGGGGCAGCAGTTAGATTAGTGAGCTGCTGCACTAACAAGAAAAGAGTAAGTATATATAGGCATATACGTGGAAATCTACTGTCTTAAGGGGGCCTCTTCTTCTCCAAGGTTGTTCGGAGTAGTTATCTCTTAAACGGCTGGGGCAAGGAATTCGGAGATCGGCCAGAGGCTGGGACAGGCTGGGAGCTGGGTGTAATCAACCTTAATGTCCATTTTTTTCTTAGGGTGAGAGAGTCCTTTGTTTTGCATAGAATGGTGGGGAGGACCTGGAGGGGAGTTTTAACTCCAGGCTATTTTGAGCCGTGTAACTTTCCTTCCTAAATGATGATGAAATAATCATATTTTTTCAGCAATGGTTAAAAGCCAGATGTTATTCAATGTTTTATATATATATCACTTTAATCCTGCAAAGGACAGTCTTCATTTTAGAGTTGTCTTTTAAAATTTTAGTCATTTGAGACTGTCCTCATCATACAAATGAGAAAAGCATTGCCCAGAGTGGATAGTTAACTGACCTAATGTCACACAGCAAGAGAATCACAGAAATGTGATTCTTATTCAGACCTGTCTGGTTCCAAAGTCCATTGACTGGCCATATATGGAGGCTGGCATGAGGTCTTTTAAGATGTTCTTGAGTGCCCTGGGGGCACTGCGTGTTCTCACTTCTTCGATGGAAGCCCTGACATCTTCGTTTACTAAGAGACATCGTCCCTCCTATCTACATGCTCTGCTCCTCTGATATATCATGCTATTTCCGTTTCGATGGAAGCATCCACCCTCCCTTTTACTCTTGTTGTTAACTAGAAGGCCTGGCAGGGAGGAATTAAGTTTGAGGACAAATTAGGGAAGACTTCCTCTTCCTCCATTGCCAGAAAATCATCCTGTGTCTGAGGCAGACCTGTAGGTTCCCTGAGGGGTCAGGAAGGACAGCAAGAAAGAATGCTGGACTGGTCCTGTTCTCCCACAGCCCTAATATCTCCAGTGTCACCACGTGCCCCGGGATGTCAAAGGTCAGGCCTTGTTATGAGGATTCAATGGAACAGGAGAGTGCCCAGCACAGTGCCTGATCACACAGACTGCAATCCCCATGTGTCCCCTCTTTCAATTTCTTAGCATTTCTGTCTCTTTCTGCTGGACCTTTCTGCCATTCTCCCCATCAGGCTCCCTTCTCTTCACTGCAAAATTATGTTCCAGACAGCAGGAAGACTCCTGCCCTCTGGCACCCCGTGGCCAAAGAGCAAGAAGCAGTTTCAAGTTGGGGGAAAGGCAATGTGGGCTGGGAAGACAAAGAAGGCCAGCCCTAAAGCCCAGGGATGGGAAGGCAAGCTGGTAGGAAGAATGAGGATCTAGTTTTTTCACTGCATGTGAATAGTTCATGTGTGTGTGTGTGTATGATTCAGGTGGGTGAGTGGGAAGAGACAGAGAGAGAAATAATAGCTATAATTAACAGTCATCATGTTTTAAACATTTATAATCTAAGTCTGGGCTTGAGCTCTGGCCCGTTAATAACCATCTGTGTGACCTTGAACCATTCATTTAAATTCACTAGGTCTGTATGATCTTATGCTTTACAGTTGTGAGAGAGGTATTATTATTCTCATTTTGTTAATGAGCAGATTGGCTGAAGTCACACAGCTAGTGTAACCATTATGATTGCATACTATGTCAAAAGCTTCATAATGAGCATATTTTATGTACTGCACTACTTAATTTTCACAAAAATGTAAGAAAATGTTATATATTAACTTGTTAGCACCAAATCCATTGCAACTTAAAATTCAAGTGCAAGTACAAAGCTATGAGTTGGGAGCCTGAGATCAATTTGCAGTGCAATGGTAGATTTTAATATATGGCCTTAAACCCGGACACTGTATTAAAAAGCAGAGACATTACTTTGCCAACAAAGGTCCATCTAGTCAAAGCTATAGTTTTTCCAGTAGTCATGTATGGATGTGAGAGTTGGACCATAAAGAAGGCTGAATGCCAAAGAATTGATGCTTTTGAACTGTGGAGAAGACTCTTTAGAGTCCCTTGGACTGCAAGGAGATCCAACCAGTCAATCCTAAAGGAAATCAGTCCTGAATATTCATTGGAAGGACTGATGCTGAAGCTGAAGCTCCAATACTTTGGCCACCTGATGCAAAGAGCCGGATCATTAGAAAAGGCCCTGGTGCTGGGAAAGATTGAGGGCAGGAGGAGAAGGGGATGACAGAGGATGAGATGGCTGAATGGCATCACTGACTTGATCACCACATGATCATGGACATGAGTTTGAGCAAGCTCCGTGAGATAGTGAAGGACAGGGAAATCTGGCGTGCTGCAGTCTGTGGAGTCACAGAGTTGGACATAACTGAGTGACTGAACACAAAGAAATTAACTCATTCTGATTAAACAGGTAGTGAAGACCTGCTTCCTCTCAGGCATGATGTTAGAAGAAAGTGAAAGTCGCTCAGTTGTGTCCAACTCTATGCAACCCCATGGACTGTGCAGTCCATGGAATTCTTCAGGCCAGAATACTGGAGTGGGTAGCCATTCCCTTCTCCAGCAGATCTTCCCGACCCAGGAATCGAACTGGGGTCTCCTGCACTGCAGGCGGATTCTTTACCAACTGAGCTATCAGGGAAGTCTGATGTTAGGTGAGGAGGATAGAAAATAAATAAAATTTACCTGATGATCTTGAGTAGCTTGCTCGTTGACATGAAGTACCTTGCAGGTGTTTTGTTTTTTTCCCCTAGACTGTGGAATATAGAGAACACAGACTCATCTTCTTACCCAGAAACCTGCTTATCAAACGGAGCCAGTTCCTTCACAGCAGGAAGGGTTGTTGCTTATGACTTGGTGCCCTGGGCTTGAGCAAATCAGACCTGGAAAGTCAGCCTCTTAGGAGCAGCTCCTTCTCCCTCTGTGGGGAAGGAAGCAGAGAGTAGTGGAAAGAAGGATTGGGAGAGGGCGAGGTAGGGTCATAGGCTAGAGGCTGGCGAGAGCCAAGAAGCCCTAACAGTGGACCAACCCCTCCCGCTGCAAAGGAGAAAAGAGGAATAACAAGTGGGCACCTAAGGACTCAGTCCTGGGTCCTCAGGAATGAACCCCGCCCCGCCCAGTCCTTACTGGCCTCTACATCCCTGATGAGAGCAGAATGTGAAGGCTGTGGCGACAACAACTTAATTCTGCTCTGTGTTACCGTGGTTTGTTTATTTTTCTCACAACTCTCACAACGTTTTAACTCCTTGTGGGCAGACACCATGATTTAGACATCTTGTCGTCCTGCTTCCCCAGCCTCATATTAGCAATAATAATAGCTACTCTTCCGATTGGAGCTAACATCTACACATGGTACTTTATTCCAAAGACTGTGCTAAACTGGTTGCCTGCATTATTTACTTGAATATTCACAATCATTGAATGTGAAAGCTTATTCCTTCCGTCTTACACATGTGGGAACAGCCACTGACCAATGTTAACTTGCATTGATTCCACACATTTCTACAAACTGGTAGAGAAAAGATTTGAAGAAACCTCTTCACCTCACATTACGTGCACTTGGTGTACTTAGCACAGCATCCCAGGTCCTGTGCACCCTAACCCCCAGTGCCTGCTCAGGGAGTAACTCCTTCAACCAGCTCCTTTCTGTCCTGCTTCACGCTCTCCTCACTCTCTGTTGGACCCCTCTGTCCTGCAAACACACATCACCTGCTTTGAAAAAATGTCTCCCTCGACTGTACACCTCCTAAAATGTATCCGCTCACATAGCCCAAATCTCTGTGATTCCCCTCGAATGTTCCTGAAAAAACCAGCAATGTAACCCACCCAGCATGTTATTTTCAGATCTCAGATGTTTTTGTGGAACCTTAAAAAGTCCATAGTGTTTATGCCCTGCCTGCCTGGAATGCAAGCTAGTTTTTAGTTGGGCAAAAAGCTGGCCAGGATATCCTACCATGGATCAATTTCTAACAGACCTCCTGATCATCTCATTAAGAACTTGGGATCAAAAGAAAACATGATTCTGTATGAAATCCACATTTATTTCTTAATGTTAGAACAAAGAATCATTTCACTGTACAGCTCTGAATGATTGCTTCAACCTCCACATCTATTGAATTGGTGTAATAACGTGTTATTTTGTTGGATTATGATGATTAATGTTATTATCTGTCTGGAGGAAGGCATGGCTCCACTCCACTATTCTTGGCAGTATTCATGGCAATCCACCCCAAGAGTATGCATGGGGACTCCAATGGACAGAGGAGCATGGTGGGCTACAATCCATAGGGTCGCAAAGAGTTGGACACGACTGAAGCAACTTAGCATGCATGCATACATGTTATTATCTGTAGGATCAACATAAATAGAAAACCAGGCAATAAAAGTAAAAAGACCTTAAAAAGCTTGAAGCACTCTATGAAGGCAAGATACTACTTAAAAGACATGAGCTTAAGAAACTGAAATAAGTTCTTACTTCATGTGGGATGATTATTCCTATGATTTTTATTTATGAGTTGCTCCTCATGTGCTTTAAGAGAAGCATCACAATTTGAAATTCATTAGCAATTCTTTTTTTCCCATTTTTTAAAATTGGAGGATAACTGCTTTACAATGATATATTGGCTTCTGCTGTACAACAACATGAATTAGCCATGTGTCTACATATATCCCCTCCATCTTGAGTCTCCCACACCCCCACCCCAATTTGGAGAAATCCAAGTGCTCAAGATAGAGCCCACCCATCCTACCCCTCTAGGCTATCACAGAGCACTGAGCTGAGATTCTTGTGTTAAACAGCAGCTTCCCACTAACTGTCTCTTTTACACATGGTAGTGTATATACGTCAATAATATTCTCTCAATTTGTCCCACCCTCTCCTTCCCCCGTTGTGTCCGCAAGTCCATTCTCTGCATCTGCGGGAATAGAGAGTCCTTTCCTGCAAATAGCTTCATCAGTACTATTTTCCAGATTCCATATATATGTTAATGTCTGGTATTTGTTTTTCTCTTTCTGACTTACTTCAGTCTGTGTGGTGACAGACTCTAGGTTCATCCACCTCACTACAATGGACTCAATGAAGTTGATTAGTAATTCTTAATATGCATCTAGTTTCCTGGCTATGAGAGAGATTCACTGAATTTGGAAACTCAAGTTGGGCTCCCCCTCCATCTCCTCCCCCCATGTGGTTGATGCCTGAGAACCAGAAGGAAATGAGAAAGGGAAGCAGCATACAGAGAAGGCTCATGAGTAATCCTTTGCTTTCAAGAACCTTCCACCTGAAAAAATTACCTGGAAAGTATCACGAAGGGCACATGATCTCTAAGTGCCAGAATCAGAGTTGTGGAGAGGGGAGAAGCTATTATAACGTGGCCTCGTGCGGCTGGCTTGGCCCCAGGAACAAGTCTCTTCAGGGAAGACATCACCAACACCGGTGACAAGGATTAAGACTTACTTGAGGGCATGAAACCTCGTTAGCTCAGGCTTCATTAACCTGGAATTTATGCCATGAGACTGAGTCTGGTTTGATGTTTACCTTGGATTTGCCAGTCCTTTTTTCTGGGTCATGCAAATTCACAGAAGAAATTCAAATTGTAGGAGAGTGCTCAAGATAGAGTCAACCCTTCATAGACAACAGGGATATGTCCGCGGGGGCTTGTGAATGCTGAGGAGACTTTGAATTCCCCCTTTTCAAGGCAGTCAAGTGGAAATGAAAGACTTCAGTGATCTTCATATTCCTAACGATCCTCCATAGGCATTTCCAAACCTGCCTAAGAATCCTTTCTGAAAAGATTCCTTTCTTTTTACTGTCATGGCCAGCAGTTGCTTTTTTTCCCCTGTGATCGTTTTCTACAAACTTAAAAACCAGTGCTTAAGAATTACCGGGTCTCCGAAGTCAAGTAGAAAACTTTAACTCTACTTTGGATGCCTTCCCATGTTCTGGCTTTATTATCCACAGGATTCGAATTTGTGCCTCAGTGATTTATTGTGTGGGTGGATCCCAAGTCACTAACCCCATGGTTGCCAAATCTGCAAGTGTCAAGGTGTTTTAGTTCAAAGCGGTGCTTCTTTTTTTGAACTTTTTATTTTATGTTGGAATATAGTTGATTAACAATATTATATTAGTTTCAAGTATACAGCACAGTAATTCCGTTATACACATACGTGTATCAGTTCTTTTTCAAATTCTTTTCCCTTTTAGGTTGTTACATAATACTGAGCAGACTTCCCTGTGCTATACAACAGGTGCTTATTAGTTATCCATCCGTCGACAGAGGAATGGATAAAGAAGATGCGGTACATATGTATATGGAATACTACTCAGCCATTAAAATGAATTAAATAATGCCACTTGCAGCAACATGAATGGACCTAGAAATTGCCATCTGAGTAAGGTCAATCTGACAGAGAAAGGGAAGTATTGTATGATATCACTTTTATGTGGAATCTTTAAAAAAAATGATACAGATGAACTTATTTATAAAACAGAATCAAAGCAGTGCTTTTAAACCCCAGTTCTTATCTTTTAATTCATTGTGAGACTGAAAGTCATTTGCTACCAAAAATAAAGAGCCAACAAGTGCAAATAATGTACCTTAAAAATAAACGAGAGTGACTGATATAAGGTAATCCCATGAATTGATGGAGAAGGCAATGGCACCCCACTCCAGCACTCTTGCCTGGAAAATCCCGTGGACCGAGGAGCCTGGTGGGCCGCAGTCCCTGGGGTCGCTAAGAGTCGGATAAGACTGAGCGACTTCACTTTCACTTTTCACTTTCATGCATTGGAGAAGGAAATGGCAACCCACTCCAGTGTTCTTGCCTGGAGAATCCTAGGGACGGGAGCCTGGTGGGCTGCCGTCTATGGGGGTCACACAGAGTCGGACACGACTGAAGCGACTTAGCAGCAGTAGCAGCAGCAGCATGAATTGATATATACTCTTTTTGAGTGTGAGAAAAAGTCATGCCTTCCAGTTGCCAAAGGCCCATAGCCTGTCTTACCTAAGACCAAACATTCAACAGCAAATGGCTACTACGACATATCATTAACAGCTGGGCACTTCAAGTGTGAGTTGAAATTTCCTGGTAAGTTTTCAGAGGTTTCACAAGAATGTCAAACACGTGCACATTGTCCACCAGAGCAGGAGAGAGCTTCAGAAATGCTGCTAAGAAAGACTACAAGCTATTTCCAAGGACTCCAAGAAATACCGTTTATATACCCACAGATACGTGAAGTATTAAAAGACAATCTTGTCTAGTCCCTGAAATGGTTCCCCAATGGCACGTTAGTGAGTATACAGAGTATACATACACATACTCCCCACTCTACCTCGATTATCACCAAACACATCACAGTCATTCATTCATCTGAAATCTATGGAACAGGCATAAGATGGCAGTGCTGGGCCACGCGTGGGCTTCCAGCAGGAACAAAGCAGATGGCCACACCTTTCTGTAGCTCAGGGCCTTGTCTGGGATCCTCTCATCCCCTCTCGCAGGTCTGTGTCTCTCTGGTCAACTCCTAATCACCTGCCCAGGCCCAGCTCACATGGCATCTCCTCTGCGGAGCCTTTCCTGATCCTCA
The DNA here is from genome assembly GCF_002263795.3 of Bos taurus. Classification (NCBI taxonomy): domain Eukaryota; kingdom Metazoa; phylum Chordata; class Mammalia; order Artiodactyla; family Bovidae; genus Bos; species Bos taurus. Next base: position 20,457,334 of record NC_037338.1, read on the forward strand.
TCTCCTCACATTCCCTAGAAGAATCAGGAGTTTCCTAATCTTTATTCCCATAGCACTTGACGGGTATCTCTGTTACAGCGTCTGTCACGCTGTGTCAGGGGAGTTCAGTGTTTTTCCTCAAATGAACACCTCTGAATCAGGAAATGTGTCTGTTTTTATAACAGTTTTGTTTTATAACAACCTAACAGTGCTTAACGGTGTTTAAGAAACATAAATCAGATGCTGAATAAATGATGATCTGGCTGATCTGAACGATATAAAATTATACTTGATTTATGGTGTCCTGCATTTAACAACATATAAGAACTCTTCAAAAACACATTTCAGAGTGTTCCCTGTGACTATCTGAGAGGATGAATTTGTTTATTTGATTGTTGCATTATCTTAGGCTGTGCAGAAGAATTGTGACCCTATGGCACACTCTCAAACAATATAAAATTACAGAGACCCAATAGTTCAGGAAGAAGAAAAAAACTGAGTCAAGAATTCAACGCTTGAAGCCACAATCTGTTTTTCGATTTCGTTATAGTGTCTCTAGTCTATGAGAAAATGCCTCCATTTCCAAACAATCTGGAATATTGCCTTCGTGAAAGATGCCTCTGACCTGTTTCTACCCCCTAATGACTTCACTTGAGGTTTCAGTTTTGTGAGTTCTCTGTGAGGCAGGATCAGCCTGCCAGGAGTTTATTATCACTATTAGTTGGTGCTTGAGAAGCTGAGGGTATAGACCAAAGTTGGCCAACTTTTCTTGTAAAAGGCCAGAGAGTAAATATTTTTCGCTTTGCAAGCCCTGTAGTCTCTGTCACAACTGCTCAGCTTTGCCATTGCAGCAGGACACCCCATAGACAATCCATAAATAAGCATGGTTGTGCTCCTACATAACTTTATTTCTGGATCCTGAACTTTGAATACCATAAAATGTTCATGTATCACAAAATATCCATCTTCTGATTTTTGCCAGCAATTTAAAAAATGTAGAAACCATTCATAGCTCACATAGCTGCACAAAACCAGGCAGGGGGCCAGATTTGTCTTATGAGCCATAGTTGGCAGCCTCTGCTGTGAACCGTGGAAGAGTCATTACCAAGATGGCCAGTGGCCAATGGAGCCTACTGGGGCTATCTGAGCAGTCAGAACAAACACTCAAGAGATACTGAACTTTTATTAGTGGCATTGGGGAGCCTCACAGCTCTCAGCAAAGCAGTGTCTTTCTACAGAAATAATTGTGCTTCTCACATGCCTTGTTTCCTTGATCCGAGTTTATTTTCCACTGGGAGTATTGGGTTCTCCAACTATGGGTGAAAGTCAGGTTAATACAAGTCAGCTCCAATGGGTTCAGAGAGAGGGATACATGAGCCCAAGTGGAGAATCTCAGGTATGTGAAAATCACATCAACCATTCATCACCCCTTAATATAGCTCTTTAGATCAAGACATCAAACTTTATCCTACAAGGAGAAGCAGCTTTAGGAGATTCTCTTTGGATTGCAATGACCAGACAGAAGGGAAAATTAGAGAAGCAGCCATCCAAATTGTTTAGTTCTCACCAGCTAGTCTCAGCCCTGCACAAGCAGAGGACATCAGGACCAGAAGTCGAGGTTTCTGTAAATGTGCGGGCTTGTTGTTCCAAGGTGGAGGTGAGGGAGAAGTAAAAATGGAGTTCCAAAGTCTTGGAGCCATAGTCATTAATCTCCTCGTTTGGGACTTCCCTGATGGTCCAGCAGTTAAGAATCTGCCTGCAACTGCAGGGGACACGGGTTCAACCCCTGGTTTGGGAAGATTCCACATGCTTTGGGGCAACTGAGTCCATGTGTCACAGCTGTGAGCCATGCTGTAGGGCCTGCGAGCTGCAACTACTGAGCCCTGTGCTGCAGCTATGGAAGCCCAGAGCCTCTGTGTCGCCACAAGAGAAGGCACCACAGTGAGAAGACCGTACACCAGTGTTAGCGAAAGCCTATGCCCAGCATCGAAAACCCAGTGCAGGCAATAAATAAAATAAATAAAACTTTTAAAAAATCTCCTTTTTGGTGTTAATTTTCCCACCAGAATGTTACTTGGTATCCTCTAGCTATCTTGAGGTGTTGAGTGTGCTGTGCTTCAGGACTGAGGTAATAGGCACTTTTCTGTTTTAGACCCACTTCCTCCAAGAAGCTTTCCTTGATTTTCTACCCTCAGCTGGAAAATACAGATCTCTCCCTCTTTTGAATTTCTGCAGCACTTCATCTGTGTCTTCTCAAGGCTCTTGATACATATCTGCATATTATATTTATCTTCAGACCCACTTGCTGAAAGAAGCAAGGTCTCTGAATCATTCCTATGCAGTTATCATGGTGCCTTACTACAAGTCAGTATTAAATATTAAATACATAGTTACAAACTACATGAAAGTAAAAATCAAATAAGTTGGCAAATTGATTCCTCCATAGCACTGCGATAGAGGAGTAGAAAGTCCAATAGAACTTTCTGCTGATGGGCGTGTTTTTCATCTGTGCTGTCCACAACTAGCCACTTCCTACATGTGACTACTGAGCTCCAGAAATATGGCTGCTGTAAACAAGGAACTGAACTTTTAATTTTATTTAATCTTAATTTAAATTGCCAGATGTGACTAATGTTTACCTAATTGGGTAGCACAGGTCTACACAACAAAAAGTACTTTCTTTTTGTGAGTGGATTATTTAGGCAGTGATCACACCATCTGAATTTAAAATATAATGCAAATCATTCATTGGGAATATTGTGTAAGGAATGCAGCAGAATGATTGAATATTCCACTTTTCAAGCAACATAAAGATGCCCAGCTCTGTGGCATTTACATCCTGGAGAGTGGGGTCTGGTGAAGAGAGACAATAAAACATGAACCAGGAAAGAAATTAAAAGACTAATTTTATGTTCTGTTAACAGGAAATAAGTCCTATGAAAAAGAAAAGCAGAAAAAGGCAGAGCAAAGTCAGGGAGTTGAGTGCCTGGGCCAGACTGAGTATTAAACAGAGAGGCCCAGACAGGCTTCATTAAGATGAAATCTGAGCTCTGACTACAGGGAGATGATGGGAGGTTCGAGCCAAAAAAAAAAAAAGTGAAAAAGGTACTAAACTCTGCAGAGCAAACAGCAGATCTATATTATGAACTGAACACGTTGTCACAAAGAAAATGAGCCTAGTGGGGCAAAGAGGAAGGAAAACAAGGTTTTTTTGTTGTTGATTTGTATTAACCAAGCCTCCATAGAAGTTTCCAGAACCAAAGGAATTAAAACTAAGTGGTAGGCAGGCTCATTCTGCTCTTCATTGCAACAAGTTTCTGGAAACCATATTGGAAAACGCAGCAGTAAAAATTCAGCCTTGTTCTTTCACCTCTTTGTCCAGCCTGTGTTTTCCCACTTTTACCCTCAATGTCAAGGTCAAGTGCTAGGAAACCAGAATGCCAGCTGGATCTGCTTGGGGGCTGTGGAAACAGCAGAGGCTTAAGATTGAAGTAGTGATTGCGGGGAAGGGCAGTGGGAGCCCCGAGGTACCTACAGAAGGGGAACATCAGTGAAATGTGAACAGCGAGGTGAGCACCAGTGGAGACATCAGCAGGGCCAGTACAGAGCCTGCCAGACCCAAGGAACACTGGCCACTTTCTCCAAGTGTGGGGAGGGAACCGCATGGAACTCTCAAAGCAGGGTGTGACCTGAGCCCTGGTGTTCCTAGGCCTTAGACATGAGCCAGAGTTGTTAAACAGTGAAGCCAGGCACAGCAGAGAAAGCACCACCGGGTGTGCCAAACAACATCAGATTATGAGATCCTGGAAAACGCAACCTGAGGCTTCTCACTTTTCTCAGCAAGTCCACTGAGATTAGGGTGGAAATCCTCCTCGATCAGATATAACAGAAATTTCACTCAAAGGTCAGAGGTCGAAGTATCTCAGAAGAAGATCCATTAAGTGCTCCAAAGAATCAATTGGAAGTCCTTTGGTGACCATAAAGTTGAAGAATCAGCAGGCCATCATAACTTGTATTGTTCAAAGCATCACTGTCAACTCTGTGAGTTCCAACATACTTACATACACAGAGAGCCTGCTCTCTGCTAAATTCTTCAGGAATTGTTTTAGTGCTCCCAGGGGAACATGATTGAGCGTGAGCCTGAGAGTCTGAGGCAGGAAATAGTCTATACTACACTCAGGCCTTTTTTTTTTTAATTTTTATTGACGTATAGGGTGCTTGACCAAAATGCCTACCCCTACATGGTACCTCCTTCAAAAAGGCTTCCCTAACTACTCATTCTAAAGTGTTTCCCCAACACACACACACACACACATATTCTCTCTCTCTCTTCTATTGTTTACAGCACTTACAATTAACTCAATCTTATATCTTTATTTCCCTTCTACTCACCCTTCTAGGGGCTTCCCTGGTGACTCAGTGGTAAAGAATCCACCTGCCAATGCAGAAGGCTCAGTTTCCATCCCTGGGTCAGGAAGATCCCCCAGAGAAGGAAATGGCAACCCACTCCAGTATTTTTACCTCGATAATCCCATGAACAGAAGAGGACATGACTTAGCAACTAAAATAAAACAACACCTTACTAGAATATCAGCTCTAAGAGCTCAGGGACTGGGTGTCTTTATTGTCATATCCCCAGTGCTAATTACAGTGCCTTCCATTTAGGAGGTGCTCAATTAACACTTGTGGCATTGAATTGAAATTCCCCTGCGGGGCAGCTTTCAGCCCATGGCTTTTGTTGCTGTTGTTATCCCACAGGCTGGTATTCTACTTTCCTGTCCTGCCCTGAGAACCTAGTACCATCCTTCTCTCCCAGCCTACAGGAACTCAACCTCAGCCATCATCCTGGTTCACACATCTGGTCTTGAGCTGATTGGTTCAGTACTTCTTTGTCTGCCAGCAGTTTCGGTGCTATTTGTCAACCTCAATTCAACTTCATTTAAGCTCACTTGCACCAACTATCCTTTAAAAGCATTTTTTCAATCTATTTTAACAAAAAGTTTTATAAATATTAACTCAGTATACATCCCTCTAACCACCATCACAATCAGAAAACCCCCCAAAATTCCATCATGCTTCCCTCCTCCCACCCTTAACCCTTGGCAACCAGTAATCTGCCTTTAATCTTGACTTTTTGCTCTAACTGCTTTAATCTTAACTTTTTGAGACTGTCATATAACTGAATTCATATAGCATATAACTGTTCAAGGTTGTTTGTTTTTTTTTTTTTTCACTCAGTATTACTTTCCTGAGATTCATCTCAGTTGCTACATGGATCAACATGTCATTCCTTTTACTGCTGAGTATCATTCCATTGCATGGATATGCATGTTTTTAGCCAATCATGCGAGATATTTGTGATGTGTTTAGCCAATCACTTGTTGAAGAACATTTAGGTTGTTTCCAGTTTTCAGTAATTATGAATAGAATTGCTACAAATATTTATGTAAAGCTTTTATGTGAACAAGTTTTCATTTCCCTGGGATGACTATCTAAGACTGGTATTGTTGGGTCATTCTGTACCATTTTGTATTCCCCACCCTTACCAATCCCCAGCAATGTTTGAAAGTTCCGGTAGCTACACATTTTCTCCAGCACTTATTTAACTTAGCCATTCTAAAAGGTTTATAGTGGTATCTCATTGTGGTGCATTTTTTAAGGAAAAATAAGAAAATAGATTTGAAAACAGACTGCATCACAGCAAGCAGTGTTAGAAACTGATCTTATATATAAGTATGCATGCTAAGTTGCTTCAGTCATGTCTGACTCTGTGCGACCCTATGGACTACAGCCTGCCAGGCTCCTCTGTCCATGGGATTCTCTAGGCAAGAATGCTGGAATGGGTTGTCGTCCCTGATCTCCAGGAGATCTTCCCAACCCAGGGCCTGAACTTGCATCTCTTACATCTACCTGCACTGGCAGGTTGGTTCTCTACCACTAGTACCACCTGGGAAGCCCTATATGCTGTGCTTAGTCACTCAGTTGTGTCCAACTCTTTGCAGTCCCATGGACTGTAGCCCACCAGGCTCCTCTATCCATGGGGATTCTTCAGGCAAGAATACTGGAACGAGTTGCCATGCCTTCTTCCAGGAGATCTTCCCAACACAGGGATCAAACTCAGGTCTCCCACAATGCAGGTGGATTCTTTACCATTTGAGCCACCAGGGAAGCCCCTATATAAGTATATATGTATGTAAATATACACGCTCTCAAACGTGTATGTTTGAGAGCTAAATGCACATTTTATACTGTGGGTTATGGTAAAAAAAAAAAAAAAGTTTGAAAGCCACTATTCATACCAAAGGGTAGAAACCCCAGGGATGACAATTTTACTTGTTTCACAGTAAGTTATAGGAAACTTCCCACCAAGGAATCATAGGAAACTTAGAAACCTTAAATTAGCTCAACACTACAGCAAGGAGAAGAAACTGAGATGGACTTCAAGGTCACCAAATGAAAACTGAGTCAGGGAAAGAGTACCTCATTCCCGAAGAGAAACAGGGGTAACAGAACTCACCCTCTGCTCACGCCTACTTCCATATGCATAAGATCTTTCAGTAACAAGGACCAGGGACCCTGTCCTGCCTTCAACAAATGTGGCATCTCCGAGAAGAGATGCGATATGAGCACAAATATATCCATAGGGAAAATGATTGTTGATGTTTCTTTTAAAAAAATCTATTTACTGCATTACCCCTTCCTAAAAGGTATATATTTCATTCAAAAATAATGAGATGCTTAGACTTCTTTTTTTCTGGTCATATGACCAAATGGTGAACCCGGGCCCCTGCATTGGGAGCATGAAATCTTAATCACTGGTCAGCAAGGGGTGGGGCGGGGGGCGGGGGGGGGGAAGTCAATAGCTTGTATTTTAACTCACCTTAAAATGTTTTTTGATGAAAAGATATTTTTAGTCCAGTTGAATTATTAATTCTTTATTTGTTTATGTTTTTCATGTCTTACTTAGGAAATCTTCTCCTACCTAAAGAAGTAAACATACTCTTCTATTAAAAGAAAATAGAAATAATGAGATCATGCCATGTGTCAATGTGGATACAGGTATAAGGAACCCTTGTACGCAGCTAATGGGAGTGTGGGCTGGCATTCTACAGAACATGCTTACAGCACTTACATTATGTAGACATAGATCTGCTTGTCCAGCACCTCTAATCATGGGTATGGTGTGCACTGCAAATTTTTTATAAGTTGGCAAGGGAACACATACAAGGATGTTCCTTGAAGCTTTAGTTGGGGATGCATGGGTTTGGGGGCCACCTAGGTGCCCATTCTCAAGAAAGTGGCTAGAGAAAACGTGATGGATGAATACCACGGAATTTTAGGTAGTAGTTAAACCATAAGATCAGACAGAGATGGGTCTTTAAAATGATGTGATAAGAGAAGATTGAGCAACAGGATAAGATAGGAACAGCATTCACACAAACACATGTATACCTTAAAACACATGTATACTTCCCAGATGGCATTGGTGGTAAAGAACCTGCCTGCCAATGCAGGAGACTTAAAAGACTCAAGTTCGATCCCTGGATCAGGAAGATTCCCTGAGAATCACTCCAGTACTCTTGCCTGGGAAATTCCATGGGCAGAGGAGCCTGGCGGGCTACAGTCCATAGGATCGCACAGAGTTGGACACTACTGAAGCGATTTAACATGCACACACGTGTACAAAATAATCATACACATTTTGTTGGAACACATACAAACAAAAAAAATGCATATTAAACAGTACTGAGATGGAAAGGGAAAGAAACAAAAGTAGGCACCTAGGAATAAAAGCAGAATTAAACATTTTTTAAAGAGGCTGGAAGATTTTTCAATCTGGTGTAGAGACTCTGAGCCCTGACCAGCCCGCCTCTCAGGGGCTGTTAGGTGTGTGGGGGAATATTGCATAATTTGTATAATATCGTGTTGTTTATTTAGCATAATATATTTAGTTTATTTAGCCTTTTTATCACTTAAAGGGATCTCAAGCAGTCCAAAACCAATTCCATTCACTCCAGCCACACTCTTCAAAAGCAGGCTTCCTGTTAACATGCCTGTCTCGTTCATGCCTCAGTTTTGCACACTTTCTCTGGCTGGAGAGTCTCGCTATCCTATTGAATCCTATTCAATGTCTCTGAGAGCAGGAAAGGTTCTGATTGGTCATAAGAGCCAATGTGGAGTGTGCTGCACTCTTCCACTCCTATCAGGGAGAGTTCTCAAATCAGGCCACTTCACAGGCCAACCTATGGATGAACTTCAGGCAAAAATTCCTGACCACAGATTATGGGAAAGAAGTTTTAATATTACAAAACAAAATATGACCTCCCCCTTTCTCTTTTTAAAGTTTTCTTGCTTGCGGAAGCTTCTCTTCGAAAGGAGGATTGTTGTGAGTCTTCTTGGCACAGGATACTGTCAGTGTGGCATGTGGCTGAGACAAAGGAGGAGCAGGGCTGGTGAAAACCCAGGATCACAGGGACAGAAAAATGAACAGACTGGCTTGTGTGCCCAAACATGGGGGCGCTGGAAAGTGACAAGCCCGCCTGTTGAAAGACAGTGAGCTCTTGGGTCAGTTCATCTCCAGGGAACATCTGCAATCTGACACTTTTCAACATAGAATTTTGGCCCATGATATTACTGTCTCCCTCACACCATATTTTAGCTTCATTTTTTCTCCTTATTCTTGGCTCTGGTTGAAAAGTGTTACTGAAGACCACATAGCCTGTGTGTGAGTGAATCAAGGCTCAACAAACAAAGCTGCTATTTACCTACAGCTTGTGTCTACCTGTTTAAACTAGATTATTTTCCTCTGATCATTCCCATTAAAAATAACTGCTTCCAGGGGCTTCCATAGTGGACCAGTGGTTACGAACCCACCTTCCAATGCAAGGGACGCTGGTTCGATCCCTGGTTGGGGAACTCAGACTCTACATGCTGCCGGGCAACTAAGCCGGTGTACCATGACAAGAGAAGCCAGCGCACCTCAACTAGAGAGAGCCCGTGCACCACGATGGAGACCCAGTGCAGCCAAAAAAAAAAAACCGTTAAAAAGAATTGCTTCCAAATATTTTTGAATATATTAATTTCTTTTCTTTCTCTTTCCTTCTCTGAGAATTATAATAGATCAAAACTTGAGAGCAGAGAGTACGTGAGTCACTAAACCAAAATAAGGGCGAGGTAACAGCCAGAACTGCTGTAGCACTTGTGCAGAAAAACTGACTTTGAAGTCATAGAAACAATCTTTATGAGTTTGCAAGAACCATGCCTGCTTTATGTCCAAAACTGTATTCATTTTCCACCCTGCATTCTAGTCGTATATGCTACCAGGTTGATTAGGTGGAATACAACTCTGCTCGACATTGCTGCAAACACCTGACCCCAATTACAACTTCGTTAAAGACATTTTTTTTCTACGAAAATATTTATTTCACTTGTCCTGAACCTTTAGGACAATTTTCATGATCCTAGATTAATACATCTGGAAAACAAGCAAGTATTCTCTTAAACCAATTTCTAACCGTATCTTTGGGCTGCTAAAGTGATGTTCTCAAGTCAAAGGCTCAATGACATTGTGTGCAATTATACCTCATAATTACTTTTCCTGATTTCACAATAATGGGAGTTAAAGTCTGAAAGAAATAAGGGGCCTTGGCATTGCATGACCCTGCCATCTGTGAGGGTGGGGTAGGGAAAGCCTGGAGAACCCCAGCAGGACCCTGGGAAGTCAAATCTTTACCAGGTAAAAGAGTCGGCAGAAAAATATTTCCACATAGTATATTACAGAAAACTCTCATCTGTTCCATTTTATTGGACATTAATTACACATATTAAATAAGGCACATGTCCCTTACAAAATGAATGAATGTTTATCATCTAAATTAAAAACAAAAGTTTTCATGACAAAAGAAAACAAAATGAATGAATGAAATACTCAAGGAAAAGGACCGGTATGCTGTTAAAGGGGAAAAACATCCTATATTTTTTAGATGAAGCAGAACTACAAGGTCAGAGTCTTAAAATCTCAATCTATTCAACCTCTCAAAATCAGAAACTAATTCCTACTTTACCAGGTGTTTGCCATTAAAATTTAATTGCCGAGTTGGTTCTTATAAATTCAAAATTTTTATCATCTATGTAGGATTTGAAAAATAAAACAAGTGAATATTGTAACAAAATAGAAACAGACTGATAGATACAGAGAACAAACTAGTGGTTACCAGTGGGAAGTGGGAACGGGGTCCAAAATAGGGGTTGGGGATTGAGGTACAAATTACTGTGTATAAAATAAATAAGCTACAAGGATATATTGTACAACACAGGGAATATAGCTATTATTTTGTAATAACTTAAAATGGAGCAGAATCTATAAAAACATTGAGTCTATGAACTATGCTATATTCCTGAAACTTATTGTAAATCGACTGTATTTCAACTAAAAAATAGAGACAGAACAAGAATTTGGTAGAGAACTGGATGTTGAAAACCTATTAAAAAGAAAAAGGCAAGCTGCCTAAAATGTAAAAAGGCCAAAGAAAATATTCACAATGCAATATTTTAAGTCAAGCACTTATAAATAGTAGTTAAAATGAATAAACACATTAGATTGTATTTGCTACAACATAAAGAAAAACTTCCTGACAAGATTATGAAAGTGATTTTTATTATTTTGGCAGTGGTGTCCTATTATAGGTAATTACAGATATAGAATTTTTAAAATTTGGTATATCAAACCAATGCTATGTCCCCACAAATCTATTTCGTTACAACCAAGTATTATAGTTGCTGTGTACAGATGGAAAGCATACATGATAAAATACAAAAGCAAGAAAAGGTTAAATAAGAGGTTATCCTTGAATTATAAACGTCTACTAAAGTATACCTTTGTATTATACAGTTGTGTCAAGGCTAAAAAGCATACAAATCCATACATAATGCTAGGCAACTATTTGATCTAATATAGATCTAACATGGAAGTGTTAAGGCAGTAATAGCATTTCACAGGTAAAGGCTAAGTTCTGAGACATGAAAGCTTTCAGATAATCCATAAAACAAACCTGAGACATCTTCCTCTTGTTTTGGAAAAAAAAAAAGAAAAGCAATTTTCTTACTGAGTCAAAGCTTTAATATATCAATGAAGCATTTCATAAACAATATATTTAACTACTGCAATAACCTGGAGTAGACATTCTGACTAAAATGGTGACCACCACCAAATACATTCTTTCTCTGGCAGAAATAAAATTAGATTTTCTGATTGAGCCTGTAACCTGATTGCAGCAGCCCTCAAATTTGGTTTTGTTTTTTTTTTTTTTTTTTGTCTGTTTTTGGTTTTTCTTTCCTTCCTTGAACTGGGTTACAAACATATTAAATAAACCAGGAAATCTCCCAGTACTCACCTCATTGTCTTCTTCGTAAACCCGGCTCTCTCATCACTGAAAGTGCCAGAAGAATTGAGCCTACGTACATAGAAACAGATTACAGAGCATCTGGATCTGGTTGACTTAATGAGGCATCCAGATTGGTACACGATTACTTTTGCTGCCACAAGTCTCTCAGAGTAAGTAGGCTAGGGCAGCCCCAAATTACAGTCTCAGCCCTGTTCAGGGCACAGGGAAGGGTAGATAACAATGTTTTGGAATAGCCAGTGCCAAAAAAATTGAAACATATTGGGTAAGCCTGATTTCTACTGTTGACTTTGGGGCCTTTAAAAATACTGGCACAGATTTTTTCATATTCAAGAGGTACATCTGTGAGATTTTCTTAATTAAAATTGTATAAAGTGTTTATTAATAAGAATTCCACATTATAATAGTGCTGCTATGCTGTGGATTTTTAAAAATCTGCCTGGGATTCAACACTAGCCCATGAAACACTTTTTTTTCTAAATATTCATACTACAAATTAATTAATTCTGAATGAGTGGGAGAATGTTTAGCCATCTTTCTTTCTTTTCATATTTTTCACTCCTTTCTCTTACCCCTGCACTGCCCGTCCCAACACACACCACAATCATACACTCTTTCTTTTATAATTTTGATACAGAGATTCCAAAAAGCTTAATGAAATGTAACAAGCAGTAAGCTTTTAGGACACTTCACAACTTCCTTTGTACATTTATGAGCAATGAAAGTTAAAACTCCAAACTTCACTTTGTACTTTTGCAACCTTCCATCACTTTTTGAAAAAAGGTTTTCAAGTTATTTACATAAACTGAACATATATATTTTGTTCAAGCTTTAGGTCTTCACAGTTACCAAAGTGACCGCCTGCTTAAGATCAATAGGCCGTCTTAAACAGCACAGCCGATCTGATTGGTACCACTGAAATCCAATGCCATCCTCAAAACAATCTCCCAAGACTAATTCTGACTTTCCAAAACACAAACACCGCTGCTATCTAAAAAATTATTTAAAAGGAAAACTAGGTCCATTATAATGGGACTTCCCCACCATATTATTTAATAAAGAACATCAAGATAGTTCGTGGCATTTTTCACTGTTCACCAGGCAGACACAGATTCAGTCTCCCTGCCTTCCACAGGCTAATAGCCAGATTTCCAGTAACTTCCTGGAACTCAATAATCAGAATGGCTTTAAAACTAAATTAAAATTTTAAGCACAACAAGAGTTTAGAAATATAACATATGAACTAAATCAGTTTGGAAGATATTCTGTACTGCGAATATAAGTTTAATAAACATGTTGTAAAGTGATAAGGAACACATCTTTCGGATCCAATTTTAAGATTTTTCAATTCAAATTTCCAATGAGAGAAGAGACTTTGCTTCAACTTGGTTTTCATGATGTCAAAAACAGGTATTTGATTTAATCAAGCTCATACTATGTATTTGAATTAAAATTGGATAAATTGGTTGTACTTTTGTATATGCTGTGATATTATAAAAGACATTGTTCAACCTTTCCTTGACCAAAATAACTAATACCATTTAGTGATAAAATAACTAATACATATTGGTACTGAATAATTATATAATATATACATACATCTTGAACACTATTTGGTGATTTTTTTTTTAACCTATGAGATTTATTGAAGTCAGTATGTTATAATCACAAAACTTAAAGTTTAGCTGAGCTGATAAATTTTTTTTCTTCATAATTGAAATTCTGTACTTTAATAACCAAACGAGGTATGTCTTCAGCTTGGAATTTTTTACGATTTAACAATTTATAGTTTAAAATTCATGAAATCACTGAACCCCACTAAATCAACTACAGTTGATTTCCTTCTGAGCAAATAACTTTATGACTCATCCCATAAAGTAAGAGGAAGCACATCAGTGGGCAAAAAAGATAAATCCACCCATAGATATTAGAGCCTAACTAAGCTATTTTATTGAAAAAGTGAGAAGAGAATTTCTGGTCTTTATTTTTTCCCTTATTAGCCCAGATCACATCCAATCTTACACTGAAATTATTCATCTTTGCATATTCAACAATATTTCCTAAAACTGCTTAATACAATTTTCTATAGAGCATACAGAACATAACCTTGGACCCCACCAAGCAAGGCATGGTTACTGAAATGCCTCTTTATTAGGTAGTTCTGTGTATATGTATATGTGTGTTTTAACTCCAAAGAAAGCTCCCTCAAGAAATTACTATTGGCAACATTCAATATATGTAAAAAAATTCTTTGGGCCCTTTAGCTCTTTCACTCAAAATGTCTCCTGGAGCCCCTACACAGCCCAGGGCTCGTGAGGTACTATTTTGAAGACACGTGTGCAAAGCACATCATCTGTGGGTCAGTTGGTTTACGCTCATTTTAGAGACTAATTGAGAAAGTGGCACAGAGGAGCTAGGGGGGAAAAAAAACTGTAATTTTACTCCCATCTCCCGACTTGCATACTTATAAAATTTCTGCTTGCCTCTGGCTTCTCACTGGCACTCTTTCTCCACTTGTAACTTTTGGACAGCACTATCAAGGAGCTCCATAGACTCTCTGAGAGTCACATTGATTTTAAATGACTTGGGTTTAATGGTCAGGCCGTAATTAAAATCCATTTTCGAAGGCTCGTCTGGATTGGCCTTGAAATTGCACTGGTGAGCAAGGATGGAGATGAAGAGAAACAGCTGCATCTTAGAAATCTCTTCCCCGATGCACCGCCGTTTGCCCACAGAAAAAGCCATCACGCTGCCTGTCAAGTCCTTGTTGATGAGGCCATCCTTGTCCAAGAATCGGGTTGGGTCAAAGTCCTCTGGGTTCGACCACTTCACCGGATCATGATTCACGGACCACTGGTTAACAAACACCACCGTGTCCTTGGGGATGTGGTAGCCCAAGACGGAAGCGTTAGCCGTGGTGGCGTGCGGAATGGTGACAGGCACAAAGCTGGAGAAGCGCATGGCTTCATAAAGAAAGGCCATGACGTAGGGCAAGCGGGGCTGGTCCTCCAGGGTGGGCAGCCGGTGCCTACCCACCACTTGATCCAGTTCTGCCTGTACCCGCGCCTGCACTTCCGAATACCTGTTTGGTGTTAAGGGCAGAGAGAGAAAGTCAATGAGGAACACTGATCCTTCTTTCATCTAGAAAGCCCATTACAATATATTTTTATACCACCATTCTTTAAACTGGCTATCTGAATCAGTAATTGAATTAACATTTCCAGAAAAAAAAATCCAAAACAGTTTCCTAATTTATCACTTTATTACAAGATGGAGTATAACAGTTATATTTCCTATAATAAGTCTCACACAGCTCTAACTCTCTTCCCCATCATAAGTTAAAAAAGGGTCTAAGTTTTCTCAGCCTGAAAAAGCATGACAAGGGTAAGGATGACTTCTCTCCACTGGATACAGCAGAAAGTGCCGGGGACATACAATACTTTTTAGGAACTCATGAAAACTCATTTCTTTTAAAATCAGAAGAATAAAAGCTTTTAGGCCAATGAAAATGTTTTATAATTTTAACATGCTAATCTTTATACCAATATAGTCATAAAGTTTAATTTAAAAAAATTTTATGGAGTAAGGTGTCCTCAAAGGCAAAAGCACTTGGGGCCCACAAAAATTAAAATGTAACCCTGAAAGTGAATTCTTTTTTTCTTCATCTCCCTAGACAATTCCAGAGAACACAATGTTCTCATTTTATACAAAGATCATTGGTATCCTGATAGATAAAGGTACATATCTTCTAACTTTAAAAGCAAATCCCTAATGTTCATGAGATTATGGTAGACTGTAACATTTATTCACTGTTGCCGATAAAACTAGTACAATCCTATTGGAAAACAAAATCTTATTACAAAGCAAGATCTGTAAGGGTAATTTCTCCCCACTCTTTTAAAAGCCAGTGATCCATGTCTGGAAATTTATTTTCAGGAAATAACTTAGCAGGTATAAAAAAAGTAACCATGATAGCTAAAATTTTAAATACAGCTGAAACATTAAAATATAGCAGAAACATTAAAATAGCTCACTCTTTAAAAAAATATTTAGACAAACATGATAAATGATTGTATATAATGATCTGTTACTATGGCAAAATATTATACAGCCATAAAAATTACTAAAATTGTGTAGTAAAAAATTACTAAAGTTTAAAAGACAGGGAAAAAAATAAATAAATAAAAGACAGGGAAATGGCCACTATAGTAAGTGGAAATGTCAGAAGTAAAAAAATGTATAATTACTGCAACTTTGAAAAAAAAATTTAAGTGTGCCTGTGATGACATTATGGGTGATTTTTCAGAGATTTGCAAACTTTTTTCATAGAGGGCCAGAGAGTAAATATTTTAGGCTTTGTGGATCAAGCCCTCTTACCTCCCAGCTTGTGCTATGGGGTAGAAGCAGCTACAGACAATACATAAATTAATGGGCATAGCTGCATTTCCATAAGTTACATAAAAAATAGGAAATGCAATTTGCCAACCCCATCATATTGTCTTTTCACTAAAAAGAAGAACTTTTCATCAGCTATAGTGAATTGAAAGTGACCCCCAAATTGTTTTATTCCCTTTTGCTGCCCAATTGGAGTACACGGAAAACGATTTACAATTCGGTTTCTGGTGAAAAAAAGAAAGACAGGCAGTTTCAAAAGATAACACGCTTATCTGGGGAAGCAAAGGATTTATTGATCCCATTTTGGAATTGTCCTCTTCCTGATCTATTATTGACTCTTATTATGCGATTTCTGCCCCTCCTCCATATGTGTTTCCATGATATTAATACTGAAAAGTGATTTTAAATATACACCGCCCCCCCCAAATTGTGAAAGCAGTATCTAAGGAAATACAGGATTCTGATGCAGTGGATTCTAACAAAAGAAGTTTTTACTTTCCAGCTTCCCCTACCTGTGCGCCAGATTGCATAACCAGGATTTCTGGTCTCTCAAAGCAATCAAGACTTGCCTTGAATGAGACATTTGCCCCTGGGGTAAGGATGCCAGATAAAATACCGGCCGCCCATGTAAATCAACGGCTCGTCTTTTAATATAACTATAACCTATGTAAAATTTATGTTATATTTGCTTGATCTGGGGATACCGGAGACATGTTTAATTCGTGCGTGTACAAATTTAGCAGAGGTCCGCGGTTGAGGATCAACTTAACCCAGCCGAGCCCAGGGATCCGAGAGGTTAGCAGGTGCCACCCAGATACTCAGCTTCCCTTTCTATAATAGATGCAGCTCAGCGTTAGCTAAAGTTATGGCTTCTCCTATTCTTTACACCGACACCTCTACGCCTAGAAAGGCGGTTTTATACGCCTAGAGCGGCGGTTTTATACGCCCAGCACAATCCGCTGGTTTCTGGTTGCTTTCCTAAAGCTTTGGATTATCGGTCCTTGAGGCTCCGCCGCCGAACACTAGCTGTATCGCGATACAAAGCCTTGAAGGGCGGTTGGCTTTTGGCTCCGAGGCCAGACGGCCTCCAGTCAGCGCTGAAGACCAGCCGAGCCGATTAGGCGTGCTTACTTAACATATTTTTTACTACGCTGCCCTTTCCTTTCGAACATTTCCAATTTTGCTTCTCCGTGCCAATGTGGGAGATCGGGGGATGATCTTGGGCACTTAATCTTGCTATTCCAAGTGGTTTCACACAAATTTATCCCCTCTCGGAGCGGTGAGCTCCAAGATCAGCGATGCCGAGCCGTCCCGGCGCGGTTGGGTGGAGCGTGCAAAACGCACGGTGCCTTCCAGAGACGCGCTTTCTGGACTCGGTCTCAGCTTTGGCAGGTGGGGACCCGCAGCGAAACCCCAAACCCTCCTTGAGCGCTAGTCGCGACCTCAGCATATTCTAATTCCACTCCACCTTTTACGGAGGGAGGGGGGAAGGCCGACCCAAGCCTCCTGGAGGCTTTACCTGGTGAAGAGAACGAGCAGCCACTGCAGCGCGGTGGAGAGAGTATCCTGGCTGGCGCCGAAGATGTCTGTGACCGTGGCCGGCACGTAGTCTACGTCCAGGCGCGGGCCACCATCGCCAGAGTCAGCCCCCGCCGAGTGGATGAAAGCGTCCATCATGTCGCGGGGGGCGGCCCCGGGCCGGAGGCTTTCGCGGTGCCTCAGGAACTTGTCTAGAACGAAGTTGCTGAAGTTGCGATTGAGCTGCTCGAATTCACGGAAGGCAGTGCGCACGGGGTTAGGGAAGCGCTGCAGCCAGGGCAGCACGTCCACCAGGCTGCCCGCGCCCACAGTGCGCCCAAACTCCTCGTTGTGGCTGAGCAATTCGAGGAACTCGGCGTCGTCGTGGCTGTAGCGGCAGCCGAAGCACAGAGCGCTCATGACGTTGGCCACGGCCACCAGGGTCAGTGGCCGCGGGTCTAGGAAGGCGCCGCCCGCGCTGCGGCGCACCAGCAGCTCTACCAACTCCCGCACCTCGCCTACCACGTGGCCCTCGAGGACCCGGCGGCCGCGCGGCTGGCGCGTGGAGAAGGCTCGCATCGTGCTGTGCGCCGCGCGCCGCTGCGCCTTCCAGCTCTCCGAGTACTGGCCGAAAGCCAGGCTGCGGCCACCGGACACCAAGCGGAAAGAGGCGAAAGGCGGCCGGTCGGCGAAGGCCGCGCTCTGGTGCACCAGCGCCTGGCGGATGGCGCGCTCGCCGTTCAGCACCACCACCCGGCAGCTGCCGAGATGGATCTGGAAGACGTCGCCGTAGCGCCGCGCCAGACGTGCGAACAAGAGGTGCGGCGCCGAGCCCATTGACGCCGCATTTCCGATCAGCGGCCAAGCAAAGGGACCGGGGGGCGCGGAGCCCGGCTGCCGCCGCCGCTGCCTCAACAGCCACTGGCCCACGTGCACTGCGGCCAGCACCGAGAGCAGCAGAAGGAGCATGGTCTGCTGGACCGACAGAAGGGTCGGCGACAGGTGATCGTCCGGGCTGAGGCCAGTGGCCATGCTGGGGAGAGAAGGGCGAAGGCGTGACACTCAGGTAGGCAGAGAAAGAAGAGGGCGCCCCAAGCTCCTATCCACCTGCCTCGGGCTACCGTGCACTGTTGGGTAGGCAGGAGGTAGCGCGTAGGTCAGATCAGGGCTAGCTCACTGAAGAAGCAGTTGAACACGCCTCTTGCCATCCCAAACCCATTGCCCAAAAGCGAGGGGAAGGGTCGTGTTTCCGCCTCTCTATGACCCGATTCCCCCGACCCCGCCTCAGCCGCGTAATGGTTCCTGCAATTCAAGGACAACACAGCGGGCATCAAGGTGTGGCGCTCAGTTCCCTCTAAATGCCTACCACCCCGGCCCCTGCGACCCCCGCCACTTCTGATGTGTGAGAACCCACGCATCACAAGAGGCCGCAGGAAGGCGGCTCAGCTGACACACTGACCTGCGAGGAGGCGCGGTTTCCAGCAGCGCCAGACGGCCGGCTGGGAGAACGGACTGGGGCCCTTGTGGGGTTCAAGACCGCAATCTCAATGTCTCCAGAAAATCAGAAGCCGACCCTGGACACCTGTTGCCAGCTCTGGGAACTTCAGCGCCCACTCTGGAGTCTCTAGGGGTCGTCAGAGCCGGGGGCGCTCGGTCTGGGATAGGGACGCAGAAAGGAGTTTGCTTTGCCGAGCCTCGCTGCACCTGAGCCTCGGCAAAGTCAGGGTTTTCTCACCGCGTGAGAGTTGCGATTGAGGGTCGATGAATGGAGTCAACTGCCAGCCCTCACAACCCCCTGCAAGGCTCTGACAGCTGGCGTCGCAGAGGCGTGGTCGGTTTGCACAGTCACTCTGGAGAGTAAAGCGCGCCATCCCGCCTCTCTTTTTTAAGGTCTGTGAGTGGGGAGGAGGCAACCGGACCTGGCAGGGGCGGGGCTTGCAGAGGGAAGGCGGGGCGCTCTGGAACAGGCCTCTCGGACTACGACTGGGGTCACCGCGCGCTGGTGGTCACGCGAGGCAGTCCCTGCGCGCCCCGACGGCCTTGGAGCAGTAGCTGGTGGCTTTCCTGGAAGCGGCGGCGAGAACTTTGCGTTTCCCCCAAATCACCCTTCCTCACAGCCACTTCCGATCGAGGCCGCAGTTTCTCTGGACGCTCGCTCGGGACACCACCTGAGCACCACTCCTGCGCTTTCGGTGGGAGCGCGCTCCACGCCCCGAGCGCACAACCTCTCTACCCTTTCCGTGGCCTGGGCTTCCTTCCCCGAGAGAAAATCGCTCGAGATCCTCGGGCGCCCTAACCGGGAAAGCAAACCTGTCAGCTTGGAAAAGAAAACTCGGTTGTGGTGAAGGTTTGCCTTACTGCATCCCGAGTTGCTTTATTTGTAGTTTAACGTTCTCGCAAGCATATCGACCCATCAGGTCAGGCCCTTTGGCGCGCAAAGTTCTCCTTCCACCTTGGGCGGAGAGATCAAGAAGCCCTGAAGGACACAGCTCCCCGCCCCGGGACCCCGACTTCCTTGGCATACAAAGGCCAGAGCTGGCGCGCCACAGCTGCCTGGAGGTTTCCCGCGTAGAAACTCCTCCAGGTGGCGCCGCCCACTGGAGAACGCGGAGCAAAGCTGGCCGCGTCGGAGACCGGGGGCGCCCGGCGGAGAGCCGAGCTGGGACGAACCCTGCGGAGAGCAGGGGAGGGAGGGCGCTCTGAAGATTCCTGGAGGAGTGGAGGGGGTGGGGCGGGAGCGGGGTGAGAAGGAGGAGGCCAATCTCCGAGAGCCTGCGAACTTTATTGGGTTGAAAAGTTTCTTCTGCTGTCGCCTCCCCCTTGCGTGCGGAGCTGTGCCTTGCGTGCGCTGCTTCTGGAAAGTCGGCTCTAGTCATATCCCTCGGCGCTTCTCACGGCACCTGACACGCCGAGGCGGCGGCGGGGGCGGCGGCCGAGGGCGGGATGCCGACCGCCACCACCCTGCGCGGCGCACGCACAGCCGCGCCCTCCCGGCCACCGCTCCAAGGCCGGGTCTGGGCGCGCGCGCGCGCGCTCTGAACGGGACTCTCCTGCCCAAGTGGAAGCCCCAAGGCGCAGCACCCTTTCCTGCCGGCTGGTACAAAGTATTTTAAAGACCCTGGAGAAAAAAAGATCTTTTCCGAAAGGTTGGGGAAAGGGCGAGCCCGGGGGATGAATGGTAGTTATTCAGGTAGGAAGTGTGCTTCCGAGCCTCGGGGGTTATCAAGAATAAGTAAAGAAGTTGGGCGCTTACCAAGTACCAGCCGTGTGCTTTGAGGTTTACCGGCGCGGCCAATCTCTACTGTTTGCCAGTTTACAGATGAGGAAACGGGTTCAGAAAGGTTATATGATTTACCCAAGTTCACACGCATACATTTACAATCATATGATATAACCTTAAATGATTTCTTTTTCCGAGTAAATGATTGAAATGCTTCCCTCGGCAAAGTGAGGTGGTTCTGTACTCCCCCACTCTACCTTTTATTAGCTAATAAGAGGTGGACCCAGGATTTGAACCCACGAAGTTGCACTCCAGCTCCATCATACTCGTTTATGCTGAAGAAAAGCCTCAGATAAATATAGGCACAAATGCATTCTTTCCTGCCTGCCTAAAAAAAAAAAAAAAAATCAGCTGGAAGAATTTTTTAAAATAATTTCTGGGGTTTTTGGCGGGGGTGGGGCAGGGAGATTTGTTTTAGAGAATTGAATCTTGAGAATTCTAAAGAAATAATATGCTCATCTTTTGCAGGTAAATTGGTTTTGAATGAAGGAGGCCTGTGGACTGTGCTTCATAGCTGACTTTGAAATAACTGGTTAAATTCTAAAGAAAAATAAACTTCTTAAGAGTTTGACTTTTTGAAAGGTTGAAACCAACATTAAAATATCTTACTTGATAAGAAAATGCCTTTTTGTAAAATTCTGCCTTCAGTAGCTTTTGAGAGGTTCTCTGGAAATGAATTCATACTTTATTATGGCGTACTCAGTTCTGTAATAAAGTTAGTTTTTGAGCAACTGAGTAAATAGGAATTGGTTTCCCAGGGCTCCGCTGGCATATATATCATTTGAAATGAATTTCATAGCAACCTTATAATATCTAAGTTTAGCAAGACCCTTGTCTAATAATTGAAGATTGCTGCAGGTATCAGTCTCTCATCAGACTTGAATTTAGTAGACAAGAATTGTGTATGGGCTACTACCAATTTTGAGCTGGCAACGTTCCTGAAAGCTTTTATCACAGTATTTCTACCAGAATCAGAGGAATGGAGGTGCTTTTAAACCAAGTAAATACCTATCTTAAAAACTACAAAACAGAGCTGTTTCTAAGACCTCCTATATAGCTTTTAGATAAACTAGATACATACCTGCCTGCCACAGCAAATAGTTCAACGTACCTTTCAAGCCATGATGCCCTGGATTCAGCTCTTGTTGCAGGACAAGGCTTTAAAAGGCAGAGGAACCAGTTAGGTAAATGCTGTCAGAAAGATAGGCTTTATCAGTTAGGACAAGCCAAAAAGACTGGCTGTGGTAACACTGGGCTTTGGCTTCTCCCGGGCTTTTTGGTGTAGACCTCTGTTGGAAGGCCCATCCAATACCTGATGAAGACTCAGGATAAATCCAGAGAGGCCTGCGGGTACCCTTGACGTAGCTCATGGTGGAGCCCTCACTCTAGTGAATATCCATACCAGACTCTAAGTTATCAGTTGCTCAAAGCCAGTGTCTAAGGCCCAGGGATCTCTTTTCAGTCAATAACACACAATATGGGGATTTTGCCCACCCCTAAACTCAACATTTGAATTGTTTGGTACAGATAACTTTCAAAAGAACAGCGAAGCTAGAGAGATAGTTCAAGGAAGAGATTTAAAATACCTTGTGTTGTATTGATTCCATAGAAGAGAAATCCAGCTTAAGCGTGTTTAAGCAGGACAGAAATGCACTGGCTCACATGAAGGAAAGGATAAAGGTGGTACCTCACAGGATGGAAGGACCTGGGGCTGCTCTCCCACTGTCTAGCATGCTAGTCTCTGCTTGGGTTTCATCCCATATACTCTCTTCATGTAGCAGGAAAGCTGGCCATGGGCAGCCTCAAATTAACCACCACCCCCCAAAAAAGAGAACATGTCCTTTTCAGGGTCATTTTTCAAGCCCCTGGAAGGATTCCATTGTGCCAGCTTGGCATCAGGCCACCCCTGTGGCCAAAGGGCTAAGTCTGTTTTCAGAAAAAGAGAGATGGAGGTAGGGAGAACATGCTGCTGCTAAGTCACTTCAGTTGTGTCCAACTCTGTGCAACCCCATAGATGGCAGCCCACCAGGCTCCCCCATCCCTGGGATTCTCCAGGCAAGAACACTGCAGTGGGTTGCCATTTCCTTCTCCAATGCATGAAAGTGAAAAGTGAAAGTGAAGTCGCTCAGTCGTGTCCAGACTCTGCTGGGAAACAAAAGGTAAGAGGCCCCTCTGTCCTCAGGTATCCTGCTTCTGTCCTTCATTTTGGGTTGAAGGATAACCCAAAATAATAATAATAATAAATCAGCAACTGAGATAGATGCTTTTTTAAAAAATTATTTATTTTTTGCAGTGCTGGGTCTTCACTGCTACATGCGCTTTCTCTAGTTGCAACAAGTAGGGGCTACTCTCTACTTGCAATGCGCAGGCTTCTCATTGCTGTGGCTTCTCTTATTGCAGAGAACTGGTTCTAGACTTGTTGCAGAGCACTGGCTCTAGGCTTCAGAAGTTACAGCACGTGGATCAGAAGTTGTGGCTCCCAGGCTCCAGAGCACAGGCTCAGTAGTTGTGGCTGGCGCACAGGCTTGGTTGCTCCAAGGCATGTGGGATCTTCCTGGGTCAGGGATCAAACCTGTGTCTCCCACACTAGCAGGCAGATTCTTTACCACTGAGCCACCAGGGAAGCCCCAAGATAGATGCTTTTTGCCTGGAACCCATAGCCAAGAAAGCTCAGCCCTTAAGTCATCAGTATAGAAGTTGGTTTTCTTCATGGGATTTTGCTTTAGCAGCTCTTCAATATGGCTACGTATGTACCTAAAACTAAACACAATACCCCAAAGATGAGATCTTGTCCAACCCCGAGAGCTGTGGTTACTTCCCACCAATCATGCAGTGTTTCTTTTTAATGCAAACTAAGTTTTAGGGCTATTTTAAAGTATCTAAGCTTGTGATAAATTAAGGTCTTTATCTTTTATCTTGAGACTTAATACCATTCTGAGTCTTTCATTGCACTTGTACAATTGATTTAAAAAAAAATATGAGATTTTCCATTTATTTCCATTAAATACATTTTGAAGCTTCCAGCCCATGGAGGCCATGTTGATACTCTTATGGCCTCTGAGGCCAAGATCACAACAGAAGCTGGAAAGTAATATGGGGAAAACAAGTCTAGTGGCCAGGTGACCACTGGCCCACTCTGGACTACTTCTATGACAAAAATCTTTGGACTTTGGTTTATATTATATATCTACATTATTATGCATACACAATATTTTATATATATATAAATATTTAATATATCATGTTACAATATTCAGTTCAGTTCAGTTGCTCAGTTGTGTCCGACTCTTTGTGACCCCATGAATCGCAGCACACTAGGCCTCCCTGTCCATCACCAACTCCCGGAGTTCACTCAGACTCACATCCATCGAGTCAGTGATGCCATCCAGCCATCTCATCCTCTGTCGTCCCCTTCTCCTCCTGCCCCCAGTCCCTCCCAGCATCAGGGTCTTTTCCAATGAGTCAACTCTTCGCGTGAGGTGGCCAAAGTACTGGAGTTTCAGCTTTAGCATCATTACTTCCAAAGAAATCCCAGGGCTGATCTCCTTCAGAATGGACTGGTTGGATCTCTTTGCAGAGTCCCTTGGACTCTCAAGAGTCTTCTCCAACACCACAGTTCAAAAGCATCAATTCTTTGGCGCTCAGCTTTCTTCACAGTCCAACTCTCACATCCATACATGACCACTGGAAAAACCATAGCCTTGACTAGACGGACCTTTGTTGGCAAAGTAATGTCTCTGCATTTGAATATGCTATCCAGGTTGGTCATAACTTTTCTTCCAAGGAGTAAGCGTCTTTTAATTTCATGGCTGCAGTCACCATCTGCAGTGATTTTGAAGCCCCCAAAAATAAAGTCTGACACTGTTTCCACTGTTTCCCCATCTATTTCTCATGAAGTGATGGAACCAAATGCCATGATCTTAGTTTTCTGAATGTTGAGTTTTAAGCCAACTTTTTCACTCTCCTCTTTCACCTTCATCAAGAGGCTTTTAAGTTCCTCTTCACTTTCTGCCATAAGGGTGGTGTCATTTGCATATCTGACGTTATTGATATTTCTCCCAGCAATCTTGATTCCAGCTTGTGCTTCTTCCAGCCCAGCATTTCTCATGATGTACTCTGCATATAAGTTAAATAAGCAGGGTGACAATATACAGCCTTGACGTACTCCTTTTCCTATCTGGAACCAGTCTGCTGTTCCATGTCCAGTTCTAACTGTTGCTTCCTGACCTGCATACAAATTTCTCAAGAGGCAGGTCAGATGGTCTGGTATTCCCATCTCTTTCAGAATTTTCCACAGTTTATTGTGATCCACACAGTCAAAGGCTTTGGCATAGTCAATAAAGCAGAAATAGATGTTTTTCTGGAACTCTCTTGCTTTTTTGATGATCCAGCGGATGTTGGCAATTTGGTCTCTGGTTCCTCTGCCTTTTCTAAAACCAGCTTGAACATTTGGAAGTTTACGGTTCACGTATTGCTGAAGTCTGGCTTGGAGAATTTTGAGCATACAATATTAGGGCTTCCCAAGTGGCGCTATTGGTAAAGAACCTACCTGCCAATGTAGGAGACTTAAGAGATGCAGGTTCAATCTCTGGGTTGGGAAGATCTCCTGGAGTAGGAAATGGCAACCCATTCCAGTATTCTTGCCTGGAATATTCCATGGACAGAGGAGCCTGGCCCAGTGCCGTCCATAGGGTCACACAGAGTCAGACACGCCTGAAGCGACTTAGCACTCAGGCATGTTATAATATTATACAATTTGTATATATTATTTTTCAGTTTTGACCAGATATAAATTCTTAAAACACACCCACGCATAGTATACAAACATGCTCTTGTTGCAAAAGATTCAATCAGTATATAAGAATATGCAGAGAATTAGGAAAGCCCATGCTCCTACCCCTTCTCATGTGCAGCCACAAGAATCATGTGTCTTCCACTTATGTATAGCATATGCTTGTGCATATGTATATATTTTTAATACAAATGAGATCATACTAAAATTACTGTTCAGTGATTTTTTTCAACTTAACAATTGTCTTGGCAACTTCAACAGAAGGTATAGATCTACCTACCACATGCTTTTAAACTACGGCGTAGTATGACTGTAACATAATTTATTTAGCCATTTCTCTTTGAAGACCGTTTGTGTTCTTTCCAACTTATTTGAGACTCCATTGTGGTGACTTCACTTTTCTGTGCAATTCTGTATACATTTGCAAATGTTTTCCCAGTGGAGAATCTTGAATCAAAGGGGTATGCATTTTAAAGGGTCTTGCTAACACCTCCTTGTCTTCCACAAAGACGGCCAGTTTGCATCTGGAACCTGGGATTTTGTACCCAGTAGCATGTACCAACAAACTTTTCCTTCTATAAAGAATGATTGCTTTAATTTAGCTTTGCAAATATAGAATGAAAAGAAAACAAAGGGATTACTTGTCTTTCAGATCTGTTCTTTCCTTTAAAGAATTGGTATGCTTGTGCTCAGATCATCTCCTCTTCTTGACAGGTGAGGGAAATCCCCAGATTAAAGCTGATAAGACATTAGTGGGGGGAGCATTCCGGATTTCCATATCTCTATGGAAGACATCACAGAATCCAGGGTAGGAGAGTGACCTCAGCGTGCCTCAATGTCCCCTCCGAGATGATGACAGGCCCCTGGGCACAGGCCCAAAAAGCCTTCTAGGTTTGTCCAGTCTTCCAGAGGAGATTAAAAGCAGTAAAGCCAGCATAACACATCATTAGGAATTTGGCTTCTGGAGCCAGGCACTCTTGGGTGTAAGGCCCAGCTCTCTGACTTATAAGCAGTGACCTTGGCCATGGTAGTTAACTCTTCTTAGCCCAAGTATCCTCATTTGTACAAAAGGGATCATAATATCCCAGCCACAGGGGGTCACTGTGAGGATTAAATGAGATATTATGAGGATACCAATTAGCACAGTTGATGGCAAAGAGTGAGTTCTCAATAAAAGCTAGCTGTTATTTATTATTGTTACCACTAGTACTACGCCCTTATTCCTGTCCAATAAAATCAGAGTCACGCAAGGACTTGGACCTCACAGAGATAAACATAGCCTGCTTGGTTCAGTGTGACGCTTTGGGGTGACACACCCTCACCCAACCGCCTGCAACCTCCTGGAAGCCTAAGGTGACAACAGCCACAGCCTCCTTTTCTTTCTGAGGCAGCACATGAGTGGTCAGTAGCGCCCAACTCCAGAGCCCGCAGGGTTCTGCCTCTACCACTCATAACCGAGTGACTCTAGCTGCTGCAAATAGCTTTCTGGGTCCAGTTCACATTTGGGTAAAACAGAGACCACGCCAGTACCTACTTCAGGACTAAACGAGCTAATACATGTACAGCTTTAGAAGAACAGTGCCTGGTACCAGGGAGGGGCTCAGACGCATCAGTTATGATCATTACTCTGAGGGAAGCCATTTGCCGCTGCCTGAAAAGGCCAACCTCAGAGCCATCTGCTCTTGGCAGAAGGGCTCAGCATCAACAGCCAATTTGCGTTTTCCTCCAGCTCCCAGATGGAGCCATGCAGTACTTCTTTCTCACCTTGTTTCAGCTCACCCAGATGGACACGCTCCACTTCAGGACCCTCAGAGCAGAGGCAGCTCTTTAGGCAGGAGGATGCCACGCTCCCAAAAGGTCCCGGAGGAGGCCGAGCCGGGTGCCTTCCTCCAAGCCAGGCTCTGGGCCAGTCCCTCCCACAGAGCAGAGGCTCTGGGACAGCACTCGGGCCATCGCTGCCAGGGAGAGTTAAGAAAACGACAGTCCACGCGGTGCAAACAGGAGAAGGCCCCAGGAAGTGCTGTCCTGGGACCTCCAGGGGTTGGCATGAATGAAGCCATGCTCCCTGGCTCCCCAGAAGAGACCGCCTACTTTCCTCCCAGTACAGGTCTGGATGAAAGTGGGCTGTGGCTCAGACCTGCAGCACCCAGAACACTGAGCAGCTGCACTGAAGAAGCTCAGGCCGTCTGGCAGCCCGGACCAGAAGGCTGGGCGAGGAGTCTCTCTGCCCTTCCTTGTTAACTGCCAGGGAGGAAACGCTCCCCTGGCCACAGTGGAAAGTCGAATTCAGCCATCTGTACTGTGGTGGTGACTAACCTTCTTTCCTTGAACTATTGTGCCGAGTCAGCCTGTGGCTTATTTGTTTTACGGGTTGGATTGCAGAAGGAAGTCAGGACTTCTCAGTTCTGAGCCTTGGTAGCAGCACCTACACCTGTGTTCAGGTGCAGCTGGTGCCTCTTACCAGGCCCCCAGGGCACTGTCCGCGGTTTCAGGGAGCATCTGATACACTCACCTGAGCTCCCAGATCGCGGGGTTACCTCATGGAATACCTGGGGCTCTGGGGTAAAATGGAAATCTCCATCCCATTTAAGAACACATGACGGGCTCTGAACCAGTGGCAATCCTTGTGCCTTTCTCCTGCTGGGCTCTGGGTATCATACCTGCAGCTCCCGGAGGCAGCTCAGAGAGGTGAAAATCAGATTACAAGTGTCATTTCATTTAACATGGAATAACTACAACAATTTTGAGTGCCACATGCAGAACTCTGTGCCCAGTGAAACGAGAGGATGATCCTCCTCTCCGATGTTGTAGTTGTGAGGTCAGGCCAGGGCTCACTCTCCTCTGGTCTGTTAGAGTGCTGAACACCACAAAGCAAGTCAGGACACAGAGAGGAAAGGAGTTAATTTTCCCTCCAAATGCCGGGCACTGTATTCAGTGCTTGACAACTTCATTTACTTCTCCCGATCATCCTAAATGTATAGCCATCATTAGCCTGCTTTACATATAGGAGGATTAAGGTTCAGACACGATGGACTATTTGCCAAAAGTCTTACAGGTTGCAAGTGATTTTTTAATTTTTAATTTTATATTGGAGTATAGCCAGTTAACAATGCTGTGATAGTTTCGGGTGAGCAGGAAACGGACTCAACCATACATGTACATGTATCCATTCTCCCCCAGACTCCCCTCCTATCCAGGCTGCCACATAACATTGAGCAGAGTTCCCTGTGCCATACAGTAAGTCCTTGTTAGTTATCCATTTTGAATATAGCAGTGTGTACCTGTCCATCCGAAACTCCGTAAGTATCCCTTCCCCGATTCTTCCTCACTGGTAACCGTAAGTTCATTCTCTATGAGTCTATTTTGTAAATAAGTTCATTTGTATCATTTTTTTTTTAGATTCCACATATAAGGGATATCATATGATATTTCTCTTTCTCTGTCTCACTTACTCACTCAGTATGACAATCTCTGGGGGTCAAGATCTGTACTTGGGTCTACAGGCTCCAAAGCCCACCCAGACCATAGCGATCAACACACGTGAACTGACTGCCAGTGTCATAAACTGTCCAGCAGCCCCTCCCTTCTGACTCCACACTGTGTGTATACACTTCCCCGGCACCCACATGCCTGTGAACGACCTGGGTGATCCCAAGCCTCTCCCCACTCCCCCAGGAGAGCTGACATCCTCCTGGAGGCCAGGACCCCAACAGGAAAAGCCATCTTGGTTCCCGTGTGAGATGCAATTCAGACCTGCCCTCTCCTCTCCTAGTGGAGAAAATTGCTATCTGTCCTGCACAGTTCAGGCTCTGTAATTTACAATCCAGTCTTGGGAGGGTTTTGAAAAATTTTCCTTTAAAACAGTGGCTGGAATGCAGCCTCCACATGGCCTTCATGACTAGATCTGCTACATTCAAATGCATTATATTGAACTTACTATAAAATTCACACTATTCCAGACTCCCAGAAATGACAGTTTTATTTAGAAGTAAGTGAGCAAAGTGATGACTTCATTGGTCCCAATGCCAAAATCTTAGCTCAGTGTTTCTCAAATGTTTTGTGTTCAGGACCTCTTTCTACTCTTAAAAAATGTTACAGAAACCAAAGAGCTATTGCTTCCTCTAAGTTTTATCTAAATTCCATGGACAGTGGAGCCTGGCAGGCTATAGTCCGTGGGGTTGCAAAGAGTTGGACATGTCTGAGGATCTGAGCATGCATGCACGCATTTACAATTTTAGAAATGAAATTTATCCATTAAAACACAATAAACCTAAAACATGTTTACATAAATAGCATATTAGAAAATATCTCTGTTTTCCAAAACAAAAAATATTTAGTAGGAGTGGCATTGTTTTACATATTTTACAAATCCCTTTAATTTCTGATTTAATAGAAGACAGATGAATACTCATATCTGATGCTGTAACCAATCTGTAGTGATATTGAATGTCAGGTAGCCCCTGAAAGATCCCTGGTGATCTTGTGAGAGAAGAATGGGGAGAAGGGCAAAGACTACTTTATGACCATAGTTTTAACCTTATGGACTTCCTGAAAGCATCTCAGGGACCACCTACCCTCCCAAGAAGTCCCCGGGCCACACTTTGAGAATCACCTGCTGCTGCTGAGTTGCTTCAGTCACGTCCGACTCTGTGCAACCCCATAGATGGAAGCCCACCAGGCTCCTCCATCCCTGGGATTCTCCAGGCAAGAACACTGAAGTGGGTTGCCATTGAGAATCACCGTCTCAGTTCAAATGTATGATTTTTCTTGTGAGAAAAATCCACCCAGAAGTATTAATATCTAAAGAATATAAAGACCATAATATCTATGGTCTTGATATAGGAACTTGGTGGCAGTGAGGGTAGATTTCAGAGGCAAACATGTCCCAGTGACTGATTTTTGGAGGAAAGCCCCTGAGACACGTGTGGGCACTTCTAAACAGCTGGGCTATCACAGAGGTACCACTCCCAGATGATGGGTCTAGTGGGGATGGTGCAGTTTAACCCCCAAGCAGGGCCAGAAGGAAGAGGCAGAGTGGTACCCACATCTCTGCTGCCTGGAGCCCAGGTGATGTCTGAGTCAGCGACCGGGAGAGCGTGGCTTAGATGAAGGGGGTGGGGAGCTCCTGCTCAGGTGTGGGGCCAGAAGGGCATCTGAGCCACATCCTGAGATCACAGCGGCTCTTTCATTAGCAGCTGTGCCAGTAATAACAATGGTAATAGTAATAATGTACTACTAATAATGGAAGAACTACCATTTATTGAGCACTCTGAGCCGGGCGGAGTGCCAAGCACTTGACATGAATCATTTTATTAATCCTTCACAACCAACTCTCTAAGGTAACTATTAACCATAATCCCTTTCCTACAGACAAATAAAGCAAGACAGGAAGAGTTGGCGTTATCAACCAAGGCCACGCAGCTCCTGTGATAGCTGAGCTAAAATGTGAATTCCGGTCTACCAGATCCTGGAGGTACCCTGCAACCTCTGCTCCAGGCCGGGTAAGCAAAACCGTAAGAGCAGGAGACATGAACATCACTGCTTCCTATTAGATGAAGCACAGGGACAGAGTGGACACCTTCTCCCACTCCAACCAGCCTTTTGGAGGCTTCGGAGTTGAATTGTAGGGATTTCCTGGTGGTCCAGTGGTTAAGACTTTACCTTCCAATTCAGGGGTTCATTCCCTGGTCAAGGAGATGGGATCCCACATGCCTCTCAGTCAAAAACAACAACAACAGCAAAAAAACAAAACATAGAACAGAAGCAATGTTATAACAAATTCAATCAAGACTTGAAAAATGGCCCACATTTTTAAAATCTTTTTTTTTCTTTTTAAAAAAGCTGAATCATAATGGGGTCTTCAACAGTGAGGGAGGTGGGGTGCTGAGGTGACAGCTTTTGGTGCATGGGTCCTTCCCTTAGTTATAGGGCCCCACCTGTGCCCCTCCCCACACAACTCTGGCCTTCCAAGGGTCCTGCCACTGTTGACACCAGCCAGGAAGCACAGGCATTGGCCCACCCACCTCTACTCCCCCCACGGAAATCTACAAGATGTACCCCCTTTCAAAGCTCCGACATGAGGTCCTGCAGACTCCTGCTCCCAGCAGACCAGCTGGCACAAAGCCACCTCCACATCCCGCCCCTTCTGAGCTCAGCTGCCCAGAGGTGTGAATTTCCCATAAGCAAGCTCAACCCTCCACCCCCATTCCCTGAAAAAGCAAACAGAGATCGTGTGAGAATTCTCTTCCAAGGCATCATACCTTCTCCCTAACCAGAGGCTCCAAGGAGTTCAGCTTTGCACGAGCTTTTAATTTGCGTGCAGACAAGCACAAAAGACCCAACCGGATATACCTGTTATTTCCCAATGACCTGAGAGCCCGAAGTTTATGTTAAGCCCTGGGTTAGGGCTCGGCTTGCACGCAAGGCTAGGACTCCTGCAGGCAATTGAGAGGTGGTGGTGGAGAGGACAGAGGAACAACTCTGAAGTGACAGCACATAATTTAATTCCCCCTAAGCTTTCCAAGCATGCAGACTGTTCCTTTTTTGTCAGCGTATAACCTAAGTGATTTGTTCTACTCAGGCAAGAAATGTCTAATTTAAACCATATTGCAGCTAAGCCCT
This sequence comes from Bos taurus, assembly GCF_002263795.3. Classification (NCBI taxonomy): domain Eukaryota; kingdom Metazoa; phylum Chordata; class Mammalia; order Artiodactyla; family Bovidae; genus Bos; species Bos taurus. The sequence goes on from NC_037338.1 coordinate 20,489,321, forward strand.
CAGTGGAGAAAGAGAGCTCCCTGCAGCTTGGCTTGTGCATGGTGGGGCCGGATGGCAGCTGAGGCAAAGCAGACTCCTGCAGCCCCTGTGTTTCTTACCCAGGTCACGATTGGAGAAACATGCATTCCTGGGCTTTAATCACCACACTCACTCTTCTGTCTCGTGCTTCACCCCTCGTGAATGGGTTTAATTTTAGTAAGAATGTTTACAGGAGAGTGTTGGCTTGATGTCTCTGATGTCTTCGGTCTGAGTTCCCTCTGAGCCACCACTGGCTATGGGACTTCAGGCAAACCTCTTAAACTCCAACTGCTGTTTCACTGTTTTCCCTTCTCTGAAAAAAAGCCAGGAGGGTGCAGGTTGACACGTTTTAGTGGAAAGTGACCAGGTCTAGAAAGAAAGAGATCTGTGTTCCAACCCTGCTTTGCCCCTAAGCAGCTGTGAATTTGAGACAAGGGACTTTTCTGTAGGCTTCTCGGGTGGTGTAGTGGTTAAAGAATCTGCCTGCCAATGCAGAAGACACAAGAGATGCAGGTTCGATCTCACGGAGTAGGAAATGTCAATCCACTCCAGGTTTCTTGCCTGGAAAATAACATGGACAGAGAAGCCTGGTAGACAGCAGTCCATGGTGCCGCAGAGTCAGACACAACTGAGCATGCACGCACTTTGCTCTGGTCATCAATCTCCTCATCTGTTTTTTAAAATAAGGGAATTGGCAGGGATGGTCTTTAAAGTTCCTTCAGCTCTAAAAGATTATGTATGTCCTAAACCACTTCCAGCTTGACAAAATAATCACCATTATTATTATAATTATTAGTAGTATCTGATTCCCTTCTATAATTCCAAAGATTTCACTAGCCAGGAAAATCTTGTTTTACTTTTTTTTTTTTTAAATACTTTTATTTGCCTAACTTATATGGAGGATACTTTACTGCCCTCTCTCCTGACTATAGGATTTCATGTGGAGGCTCTGCGTCTGTCTCATTCTCCATTGAATTCTCGAATTTCCCCCACAGCCATGCCAGACTATTAAAAAGTGGTCTCTAAACACAGGCTCCATTTCAAGACTGTTCACTCAGCCAAAAGTGCCCCCTCCCATTCACTACTATGAAAATTCTCTTTCCTTTTCCTCCACTCCCCATCATGAAATGAATTGTTTTCCCCTCTGGATCCCTTGAGCAATTTGCACTGTGATTGCATTGATTTTATTCTATCTGGTGTTATTTTTGGTTTCCTATCCAGCATATCTTTGCTCAGCTAGACCCTCAGGACCTGGAAATCATCGGGGACTTGGTCACGTGTATAGCCCAGCCTCCCCGCTGTCCTCTCCCTTCCCCTGGCACCTGGTATACATTCAGTGTTCATAGAGGAATTAAGTTGTTGAACCCTGTGGATTTCATCCTAATGGGATAAGAATGCTCCTTGGGTTAGAAGTTCACAGCCAGTCAGGGTTGAGCAGTGCAGATCCCCACCCTCCCCCCATGAAAACTTACATAGGCTGGTGATAAGAAGGAGGCTGTGGACTGAAGGTGATGCTTGGAGGTCCCAGGAGAAAGCTGGCTTTTGGGTGGTAGGCAAAGTTGGTCTAGCCTCACTTGGTAAAAGGGGCCACATATGCCCTTATCCTTCGCCAGGCTTAGAACCAGCTGAATGACCCTCCTGTCTGCGTGTTTTGTAAATAGGACCCAACTCAGGTCACTTGGGAGCTTTTCTGAAACTTTAAAAAACAAAAATTGCTATTTAGCTATATTTGCTTATACTCCTCCTTCTTCCAGTATATGGTAGCTTCCTATTTTTTTTAATTTACTTTTCTCCCCAGTTTACTTACTTATTTAATTTTGTGGCCATGCTGCACAGCATGTGGGATCTTAGTTCTCTGACCAGGGCTCAATACCCATGCCCCTGAATTGGAAGCACAGAATCTTAACCACTGGACCACCAGGGAGGTCCCCGTAACTTCCTTTGAACATTTCCACTTGCCCTACCCAGGAATACATCTAGGTCTTTTCTGCCTTTGGTGTAAAGTCTTGTTTGAAGACATCAAGTTCTGTGTGATTTGTTTTTTCTCACTAAACATGAATTCTAATTTAAAACAAATTCCTTACTCTTTACTAGGTAGAGATTTTGCAGAAAACCAAATTCTCATTTTTAAATGAATGAGGATTCAAAAAGTTAGCCTAATGAAAAAAAGTTTAGGTTCAGAGCCTTTACACACAGTGGTGGTGGTTGTTAATTCGCTAAGTCATGTCCAACTGTTTGCGACTCCATGGACTGTAGCCCTCCAGGCTCTTCTGTTCTTGGGATTTCCCAGGCAAGAATACTGGAGTGGGTTGCCATTTCCTTCTCCAGGGGATTTTCCTGGATCAGGGATCAAATCTGCATCTCCTGCATTGGCAGGCAGATTCTTTATTGCTGAGCCACCAGAGAAGCCCTAAGCATTTGGTAGAGAAATGGAAAAGCCATGTTGTTGGAAAGGTGATTTTAAATTCAACAGAGGTTTTACAATCAAAATAGAGAAAATTTGTCATGAAGAGTGACATAACAAAGAAACAGATTCTGAGATTCACCTTTGATTTTAGTGCTTCCGGGGAAGGATTCTGCACATTTTGAGCAATTTCTTCAGAAAAGGATCAAGTTCATTGAAAAGGCTCACCATCTTGCTAAAAATATATAACTATTGAAAGAACCAAAGGTCAAGATAACTGTGTTCTCAGAGGTACCTTTTTCTTAAAATATGTGAATTATCTCACCAAAGATATTTGAAAAATCTGCGTGGTTGGTGCACACAGTCACTTTTAGTGGGCCCCAGCTCACTAAAAGCCCAGAAGAGGAGGAGAGGTCATTTCTGGTGACCAAGAGGGCAGTAGGTTGGGAATTCACTGGAGGGTAGTTAGTGTCCTTTATCTTTAACATTGGGATGAGCATGACACATGCAAATTCACAAAGCATTCTCACTGAGTAAGAAGAGAGAGAAGGCTGAGACAAGTTAAATAAACACTTGAGAAACGAAGCAGATAAAACCTGTTTGCTGCCACAAGTGCCGTGGGGGAGCAGCATTCCTGAACCAGAGGGGAAGTGAATGAAACCTCAGCTCTCAGAGGGGAGAGGCGGCTGAATGCTGGCCTTTCCCCTCCCAGCCCAGTTGGAATGCTGGCTTAGAGAAAAAGGAAGGGTTGAGGGGGTTTTACTTTTTAATAAAACATCTCAGAAATGACCACGAACAAGGCAAAGCTGATTCTCACAGATAAGCCAGGGACCGAGGAAGGTAGTTAGTGGTGGTTAGAAGCTGGTGGGTGGTAGAGGAAAGTGTCTCCAGCGTTAGGTCAATAGACCAGAGCAGAGAAATCAAAGTGCAATAAGAACATCTTTGGGGAAAAGCCAGCCAGTCGTTTTCCTTTCTGAATTGAGAAGGGACATTTCAAGTCTAGGAAGGGTAGGGATGAAGGAGAGGAAAGAGCCAGAAATGTGGGGAAGCTATATGATATCTGACCTCATAATCTCCCCCAAACAATTTCTTTTTAAAAAAAAGTTTTTATTTTATATTGGAGTATAACTGATTAACAATGTTGTGATAGTTTCAGGGGGACAGCAAGGGGACTCTGCCATATGTAAACATGTATCCATTCTCCCCAAACTCCCCCAACAATTTCTGTAATGATTGTGACACCAAGTACATAGGTACCCCTTCACCTCTGCTCTAAAGATGTCTGTTCATCAGCACGAGGAGAATTTGGTGGCAGAATTCCATGACTTGCAAGGTGTTTGTGACACAGGGAGAAGCAGTGTCTTCCCTGAGTTCCGAGGGCCCTGGTGACACTTCTTTGGACTTAAAACTTTTCCTTGAAACTCTTGAGCATTGTGAAATGAGAGAAAATGTTAATCTTGGAGTCATAATAGCACCAGCCACAACCTCAATGGCCAAAGGTTTAAATCCTCTGGAATAATTAGCCTAGAAAATGCAGGAGTCAAAACAGCTCTACAAAATCTGAAGGGAAGGGAAAGATGAACCACAAGGCCAGTAGAATGTGTGTGTATATGTGAAAAACGTTCCTCACCTGTGGTTGTTTGGGGGGCGGGGTGCAATCATCTATGTGTGTGTCTATGTGACATATTTTTACACATTTACAAATGTGTTTTAAGCTGTGGTGGTGGTGGTTTAGTTGCTAAGTCATGTCCGACTCTTGCGACCCCTTGGACTGTAGCCAGCCAGCCTCCTCTGTCCATGGGATTTTCCAGGCAAGAATACTGGAGTGGATTGCCATTTCCTTCTCCAGGGGATCTTCCCAACCCAGGAATCGAATCCAGGTCTCCTGCATTGCGGACACTTTACTGACTGAGCTATCTGCAAACAAATCCAGATCAGCTCCCACCCCCAGCCTTTTTTATCCTAAAGGCATATTACATGGATATCCAAAAGTTCTGAAAGGAGAATCTTAAATACACAAAGCATTTCCCAACTGATCACCATGTGAATGATGTAAACAGTCACCTGTAGTACTGAGTCATCATGTGCCCTTTTCATGTGTAAGGAATTGTAAGTTAATTTGTGGCAGTGGTCTTAGATTTCAGACATTAATAGCAGCAAATTATAGAAGAAAAGCAAGATGGTATGATTCATGACCTAGAAAGAGCAGCTTCTAGTTTCCACTTATCCTCTGTGTCACGTGATATATTTCAGAAACTCACTTAAAATTGAGAAAATAAGCCATTCCTAATTGTGCTTGAGGAAATAGCTCATTTACGAATCTAAGAAGATTAGAGAATCTTTCGTGTGTTTGTTTAGAACCCAGGCCAAATTTTTTTTCCAGAGGCACAAACCTGATTTTCCCTTTTCCTTAAAAAAAAAAAAAAAAAAAAACTCTCATAAAGTTAAAGTGTTTTTAAAAAAATGTGGGCTTCGCATGCAATAACCCATTCAAGGACTTTGATGATGGACTCACCTCTGCTATGAGTATGGAATTTTTGCATTTTTGAGATGGATCTTTTTTTAATGAATACACCATTGTATTTTTGGAGTTTCAAATTGACTCAATTTAAAAAAAGATGATTTTCCAGCCAGTTGTTTGAATTCCCATAAAACTCGATTTCCACAGGTTAGCTCAATAAAATAAAAAAAAAAAACAAAACACTAAGTTCTAAGCATGTTGCTTGAAACTCTTTAGTGTTTTCCCAAAGAATCTATAATACATTCCCACCCCCAAACTGCCACCCTGCCCATCTGGACCCTTCTCACCTTTCTTCACGCTCTGCTCTTACTCTGTGGTCCCCTTGCTGTGCCTCAAATGTCAGAGTTCTTTCTTGCCTCACGGTTTCAGGGCTTACTATTCTTTTCTGCCTGGAAAGTTCCTCCTTGGTCTTTGCATGGTTGGCTGCATCAGATATGTTGTGTTAGAGCATCATTCTTTGACCCCCTCTCTAGAGCAGGGGCCCATCCGAGCTCCCTTGCTCTCAAGCCCATCACTGTCTCTCTGTTCTAACTGGCCTCCATTGCAGTCTGCCTGGTTATATCTGTTTCTGCCACTGGATTTCAAGTTTCTTGGGAATAGAGACTTTGTCTATCTCATGCACCTTTCTCTTCTGTCAGTGCCCGGCAAATAGTAGATGTTCAGTAAATACTTACTGAATGAGTAGATGAGTGATAAGACATTGATCTGTATCTATTTTTCTTTCTGGGTTGTTGTGAAGGGAACCCGAGAGAATGGAGTGAAGGCTGGGCTCAACAGAGAGTTTTTTCCTTCATTTTATTATTTTTTATTTGTTTGTATTTTAAGATAGGAGATGAGAAGATTTTTTTATGCTTTTGAGAATGATCCAGGAGAGAGAAAGAAAGAGATGATAACGAGGATGTAGCAGAGAAAGAAAATATTGCAGGAAAGAGGTCCTTGAGCAGTTATGCTGATGTGGTTCAAGGAAAGTGCTAACCATTGCTAGACACGTAGAGCCTTTGCCACAGTGAAGGAGGAAGACAGAGAAAGCAAGTTCCAGTTTACAGTGCATGGTGTGTGTGTGTGTGTGTGTGTGTGTGCACACGCACGCACGCTTGTATTGATTTGGGGTAGACAGATAAGCTTGCTGCCCTCAGGAATTCCCTGGCAGTCCAGTGGCTAGGACTCTGCACTTCTGCTGCTATGGGCCTGAGTTCAATATCTGGATCCCTGACTGGGGAACTAAGATCCGTCAAGCTGCACAGGGTGGCTCAAAAAAAAAAACGGGGGATTGTTGCCCTAGTGTGTATAAATTGCTCAGTCATGTCTGACGTTTGTGATCTCATGTGTCATGACTGTAGCCTACCAAGCTCCTCTGTCCATGGAATTCTCCAGGCAAGAATATTGGAGTGGGTAGCCATTCCTTTCTCCAGGGCATCTTCCCAACCCAGGGATCAACCCCAGGTCTCCCGCATTGCAGGCAGATTCTTTACTATCTGAGCCACCAGGAAAGTCCATTGCCCTAGCTTCTAATTTTTTAGAATTGGACATACATAAAACAGGACAACAGCTGGTCATGTGAGAGAGGAAAGGGATGTGGAAAGGTTAAGGAGACATGAGATTTCAAAAAATTATCTTAAAAAAGCAGAAGAGCAAACTATGTAGGGATGTGTAGAAGGATTGTAGCGCTTCCTGTCCATTAGAGTTTGATCATCATGAGTTTGAACTGAGACAGCTGGCTGTGGGGATTTTCTCAATACTTGAAGTGGGAATGTAATTGTTACCAGTTTTCTGGAGGGCAGTGTCCTTTGATTGAGCCATTCTACGAATTCATCCTAAAGATAGCTGGACATCTTTTGAGAAGATGTATATACAAAGATGTTCAACAAAAACTTTATAATCGATAGCAAATAACTGGAAAATATCTAAATGTCAGCAATAGGAGGTTGGATAAATAGAGATATCTGTACAATGGGATATTTTGCAGCTGTTAAAGACTGTATGTCTATATTCAATGATATGGGGAGATAACCATGATGAGTTATTGAGTGAAGAAAATGCAGTTTTCAGTTTAGTTCAGTTCAGTTGCTCAGTCATGTCCGACTCTGTGACCCCATGTACCGCAGCACACCAGGCTTCCCTGTCCATCACCAACTCCTGGAGCCTACTCAAACTCCTGTCCATCACGTTGGTGATGCCCTCCAACCATTTCATCCTCTGTTGTCCCCTTCTCCTCCCACCTTCAATCTTTCCCAGCATCAGGATCTCTTACAATGAGTCCATTCTTTACATCAGGTGGCCAAAGTGTTGGAGTTTCAGCTTCAGCATCAGTCCTTCCAATGAATATTCAGGACTGATCTCCTTTAGGATGGACTTGTTGGATCTCCTGCAGTCCAAGGGACTCAAGAGTCTTCTCCAACACCACAGTTCAAAAGCATCAATTCTTCGGCACTCAGCCTTCTTTATATTCCAACATATATTCCATACATGACTATTACAAAAACCATAGGTTTGACTAGATGGACCTTTGTTGGTAAAATAATGTCTCTGCTTTTTAATATGCTGTCTAGGTTGGTCATAGCTTTTCTTCCAAGAAGCAAACGTCTTTTAATTTCATGGCTGCAGTCACCATCTGTAGTGATTTTGGAGCCCCAAAAAATAAAATCTGACACTGTTTCCATTGTTTCCCCATCTATTTGCCATGAAGTGATGGGACCAGATGGCATGATCTTAGTTTTCTGAATGTTGAGCTTTAAGCCAACTTTTTCACTCTCCTCTTTCACTTTCATCAAGAGGCTCTTTAGTTCCTCTTCACTTTCTGCTATAAGAGTGGTGTCATCTGCATATCTGAGGTTATTGATATTTCTCCCGGCAATCTTGATTTCAGTCTGTGCTTCCTCCAGCCCAGCATTTCTCATGATGTAGTCTGCATAGAAGTTAAATAAGCAGGGTGACAATATACAGCCTTGATGTACTCCTTTCCCAATTTGGAACCAATCTGTTGTTCCATGTCCAGTTCTGTTGGTTCTTGACCTGCATACAGATTTCAGAGGAGGCAGATCAGGTGGTCTGGTATTCCCATCTCTTGAAAAATTTTCCACAGTTTGTTGTGATCCACACAGTCAAAGGCTTTGGCATAGTCAATAAAGCAGTACAAAAATAAAATCCCATTTGTTGAACTCAAATGCAACTGATCCTATAGGGTATCCTGGAGCTGGAATGGCCCTTTGAAATTGTTCAGAATCAAAGCAAGGGCCCGGGAAGGGAATGAAATCTTGGGTGAGGCAGATCGCGCCCACAGAGGACAATTCCCACTGAGGGATTCAGTTGTGGCCAGCAGTGGCCAGCACTCTCCACAGCCAGGGGAATGAGTTCCTCCATCCTGCAGGTACATCTGAGTAACAGACCGCAGCGTCCACCAGGGCCTGCAGTTCCTGGTCCGTGGTTACCGAAATCGCCAGAACACCTGTTCACTGTTGTCTTCAGGCTGTGAGAAGCTGAGGTAAAGGATATGAAATTGCTTTGTAAGCCATAGAGCACCATCAACTGTGATGTGTTGTTGGTCATTATTATGTTATGGGTTCCCATCCTGCTTTTCCTCACTTTCCCTAGGCTTAAACAATCTCATTTTCTCTTTCTTATGTTTATGGACCAGAGGAAAAAATAAGAAGAAAAAACAGGGAAATATTCTGAAAAAGAAAAGGTCCTCTGGTTTTCTGTCCTGTGTATGTACAATTCTCAGCAGGTCTTGTCAGGAGTTTGGGCCTCCCCTTCTCCACCGCCCCAGCGCCAGGGCTGAGTAGGCTGGACTGTCTGGGTCAGAAGAATGACCCCATGAAGGACTTGAGCCATCTCTTCCTCTCTTCCTCTCTTCCTCCCCCATGAGACAGAGGCCCACAGATTATCTCGGGAATTAGACCAGGGAAGAAAAGAAAAGCCACCTCGGGCAACTGCATTTCTTATTAGCAAGGGGAGATTGTGAGGAAAAAGTTGAAGCCCAAGGGAAATTCTGAGACACGGTTTACAGAGACCACAAACACCTTCTTGTGGAGAATCAGTGGAGGGAAAGCAAAGAAAACTAAGAATATCTTTTTAACTCTTCTAAGAAGATTTATCCCTCCTATGCAGCCAATTAACATCTCTAGAGAATGTGTGTGGTCACAGAGTTGAAGGGTTGAGCAAATTGCCTCCCTGCCTCCAGATGGTTTTAAATGGTAGCCGGTAAGAGGAGGGCTCACTGCCCCACAGCTTCCCCACCCCCACCCCCACAGTCAAGCTTTTTCTGGAACAGTGAGGGTAGCTTTCAGACCCAGGGAATGCCTGCAGGCTGACACCAAGAAGGAGACATTTGTAGTTTTCCTAAAGGGGAAAGCACCCCCATCGTTCCCCGCCCCACCATTATGGTTCTGAACCACTCAGAAATGCTAAAACAACACACATGGGGGTTCCTGGCAAATAATAGACTACAAATGAGCAGAGAGAGAGGGAAAACAAATCCAGTTACAAGAAAGGAGAAAATGGTCACTCCTCCCAGAAACACTCACAAGAAAGAGAGCACACAGGCAGCCTTGCACTGCCCCCCACAGTGCTCAGTAAAATACTCGTGTCTTGGGATTTGGGGGGTCGTAGGGCACAAGTCAAGATCTAAACAGTTCTCCTTATATCTTGAGCCAAGGTTATGAGTAAGTGCATTTATCCTGAATGTCTGACTGGGTCCACACAGACAGGGAACACTAGAGCAGCACTGAAAATCATGGGAACGTGGGGGCCCATTCACAACACATCCTTAACTTAAAATAGTCCACAGTACATTGTTAAGATAAAGAAAACAGCACATTAAGTAGGATCCCAATTTTGAAAAACAGCATAAGGAACTTTCAATCTGCCAAGACCGGAATGCCAGATGTAAAATACCAAATGTTTCTCTCTGTGATGGGATTGTTTTTTTCTTTGTGCGTTTCTATGTTTTCTGTCTGCTTTCCCTGCCCTGATCAAATGTTTCTACTGCAATTTGAGAAATAAAAAGCAAGAATAGTTTGGTGAGATGAGCTGGTTTCATGATTGTGAGCACCTGTTCACAAATGTACACGCACACACATACACAGTATGAATGAATTTGTGTGTGTTTCAAAGCTCTAGGCTCCTCCTTCTATTTCAACCAGGATTCCTTTTGTCACTGGTGAGTTCTCAAACCCAGTGTAACTTCAGTCCACATTTCTGGGGAGACAGTCTCCTAATACTGCTACCAAAGTAGCTAGTACCTTCCACCAAGGTTTCTGAAAAGCGGCCCCTCCCAGTTCCTCTCCCTCAAATAAGACCACCAGGGACCCTTCCCTTGCTCTCCACCATCACTCTCGGAATGCGGAGAAAGGAGTGAAGGGAAGGAGCAGGATGGTTTGCTGACCTACAGCTCTTCTCAAATGCCCTTTGGCAGAAGGCTCACAGGTGGTGTGACATTCTGTAGCAGTTAGAGAGAACACCTCCAGTGAGCTTGACCCAACCCCTGATGAGCTCCAGGGATAGGAGCGAGGAGAGGCCTGCCAGCCAAGTTCCCTCTGGCTGTTAGCTGAGGGTAGAAACAGGGACCAACTGCCTGATTCTGCAGACTTAGGTTTCATCCTTACTTTCAGAGATCTGGATTTCTTCTGACATTAACTGCTTCCTTTCCTCGAAGGTTCCTGCCAGCCCTTTTGTCTCAACATCTTAAAAGGCTTAAATGGAACTAGGCCAGGGCTTGTATGTTTACATTCTCCTGTGCCTGTTCCCTCTGTGTCCTGGTGGCACTGCTCCCATTCTATTGTTATTCTCTTTGTTACAGCCCATAAATTCTGTGCTGCCAGGGCGTTGTCTTTGGGGGTTTAACTCTAAGCTTCACCACATACCTGTAAATGATTAGTAAGCAGTGTTTGGTTAATAAATAACATTCAGGTCTGATATTAATAACAGACTTCTTCAAGCACGACACAGCTGGTGACGATTTAGTGACACAGGGTCACCTTAGTTTTTTGGAGCGTTAGCTTGGAGGAGAGACTGAATGCTGCCAGATGTCACCAAGCTGAAAAAAAAATAAACATATCTGGGTCCTGAGAGAGAACCCTGGAGGATATGTGCACGTGTGCACACCCCGCCCCCCCCGCTCCACACACACACGGAAGGAGATTCCTGCTCTTTTCAACGTCATATCTATTGTTGCCTCCCAAGATCCTGTGGGTCCATCTCATGCATTATGATTCTTCCCATCCCTAGAGTGAGCACATTTTCTGAGCTAAAAATCAGTGTTCATTGGTTGGCCATGAGTCAGAAATTCAGAATGGTCTGGAAAAGTTGGGGAAAATAGGTTTCTCAATAGTGAGGCATCCAGCAGCCTTCCTTATGGCCATAGTTGTTCAGTGCTATTGAAAAACTTACTCACTCTCTAAGTGCTTCCAGAGCCTGGAGTTACAGAGAAGAAAGCTGTCCTCCTGAAACTTTGCTCCTTTATGAAGACACTCTGGATGGGCGCTCTATTCTGGCTTATTCAAGTTCCAAGCAAATGTTTGACCTTGCTTGGCTATTGTCACAGCTGATGCCCACCCCTCCTCCATTCAATCCCTCCCCAACACAGACATCACTTCTTATTTCTTCCTTTTTAATGTTTTTTTTAAAATATTTATTTATTTTTGGCTGTGCTGGGTCTCCGTTGCTGTGAGCAGACTTTCTCTAGTTGCAGCGAGTGCCGTCTACTCTCTAGCTGAGGTGCATGGGTTTTCATTGTGGTGGCTTCTTTTGTGGCAGAGCACAGACTCTAGATCGCAGGCTTCAGCAGTCGTGGCGCACAGGTTTAGTAGCCTCGAGGCATGTGGAAGTTTCCCAGACCAGGGATCAAACCCATGTCCTCTACATTGGCAGGCAGATTTTTAACCACTGGACCACCAGGGAAGTCCCTTCTTATTTCTTTCTCCTTATCTCAGTAGAGACTGGCGGTCTTGCTCTGAGTTCCTTCTGCCAGAGAAGGAGGCCATTTGCTTACTTTCTCCAGACCCTACTCTTGAGTTCAGCCCAATGGGAAACCTCTCCTGGCTTCAGTGTTCACAGAGGACCTTCCTCAAGTCAGGCCAAACCTCCCACTTCCATCCGTCAAACCAGCTCTTCCCTCATTCATGGATCAGCTGCTTATCAAGAACCTCTTCTTCATCTAATTGTTCCCAGCATAACAGTGACTTTGTAACCATCTTTCAGGTTTTTCTTGTCATGACCTCCCTGTCATAATTGAAGATCCAGAAAAGCTTTCTGTATTAATATGCAGAAAGAGGAATTCCTGTCTTCAGCAAAAGAGCAAGAGGTATAGAGACCTGTGTCTGGTCCACTTTGCCCACAAATGCTGACCTTACAAGCAACAGGGGGGAGAAGCAGTTAGGGTAAGGTTCTAGCCCAGAACCGCTACCTCGTAGGAGGTCCACAGTTTGTCTATTTGCAATTCAAAGCCCCTGCAGAATGACAGTCCGGTTAATTACTTTCCTCTTTTGAAGACAAGAGACTCTTCTTTAGCAAGAGCAGAGAATTCACAAATTACTGTCCTAATTCCCCTTCCTACCCCTGTGGAATCTCATCCAGCATCTCAAAGAGCTACTCTTTGCTGCTGGGGAGCAGCCACTGCCAGGAAAACATGCCTGGTGCCTTCCCCTTTCTCTGTTACCTCCTTCCTAGATCAACATCCCTTTTCTTCCCTTCCCACGTGCTACCTCTTCCTTCTCTTAGGAAAGACTGTGAGGTTTGATGGGCGTGTTGTCAGGCATCTGAGCTTCTAATTATAGCTCTTTCATTACCAACCTGTGAGTTGGGGAACAGAACTGTAGCCGATAAGAGATGGCAGATTTCATTGTGTAATTTAGTTCTTCATATCAGTGTGTCATTCTGACTCCTTTCAATTTAACCAGATGTTTTGCAAGAAATTATCATTTAACCATTTGAAGGACTATGACTAAAAGCATGTTAAAATTGTTTCCCCTTTAGCCTGAACATTCAATTTTTGGTAAACTTCCTAGCACTGTTTCCCTGGAGACCTGATAAAAGAAAGTAAAAAAATGGCCCTGATTGGTAAACTGTATCTGGACTGGGACAATGTAAGTACCAGGTTGGAAGCTCTTTTTCTGGTTTCCCCTAAGGGCAGTGACTTTTATCACTGGCATGACACTCTGGGGACCATAGAAGCTATGCCCATGGGGCTCTTCCAAAAGATATTGAGTGCTATGGAGCACAAGTCTTCCAATTCAGGGTGGCTTCCATATCCTCCTGATGTGAGTCTCACTGCTTTACATCTGAGTCTCACCTGGGGCCCAGGAGAATAACTGGCGGAAATAGACGGATGGTTTTGTGGTCAGCTGCTAGGTCCTGCAGGAGAGGAATGCCAGACGTGTCCAGCTAGCTCACTGTGCATCCTGGCCCATGCTACCTTCTGAGTCAGATGGTACCCCATGTGACATGGCAGTCTTGTGAGTCGGCATGTCTAGAAGAGGCTTAGAAGAAGAGCTCCTGGTGGGCTCTGCAGGTGGGGTTTTGACTTGCAGTGAACAAGAGCATTTGCCTGTGAAGCTGTCTGCATGAGTCAACAGTCCAAGTCATATGAACGAAGGGGGTCAAAAGGTACAAATTTCCAGCTGTAAAATAATAAGTCATGGGGATGTCATGTATAGTTTCAGTTTTGCAAGATGCAAAGATTTCTGGAGATTGGTTGCACAACGACGTGAATGGACTTAAAACTCCTGAACACTTGGAAATGGTTAAGATGATAGATGTTATGTGTATTTTACCACAGTTGAAGAGAAATTGACAGGTTCCTCTAAATGTCACACTTAAATTGTGTTTTCAATGGCTGGGCTAATGCTAATGTTTCTAGTTTTTACTATTAGTGGTATAGGAAGATTTCTGTGTCACTTTTCCACTTCTGTCTTCCAGTTGTGGTTAAATAATCATCTATATTTCACCCCTTATCATTTGACCAATTGACAATGTCAGCCACAGGTCACCACAACTTCCCATAAAAGTGGTGACTGTGCCCCTCACTAATGTGAAAATGCAGTCTAGAGGCCGACTGGGGAACGAGCAGCTATACCTAGAAGAAGAAGAAAGACCCTGTCCCTGAGGCCTTCTACTTCTTGGTAGAGCAGTTGGAAAGGGAGGCAATTCTAGGTACCATCCTTTTCCTACCATTCTTCCAGTCAGAATAGTTTCAGAGACCTTTTTTCTATGAAAAGAAAGATCTCCCAATATTTACAATACTTGAGGTTAGAATAAATAATCTTTTTATGAGATAGAGCACTAATATCTTGCTAATAAAAGCTTCAACTCCTAATCCTTTGTTATTCTCTTAAAAAATATAACATCAACAGTGCAATTAAGGCTAAAAATTCTTGCATAAACTCATGTACCCACTTAGGAATGTAATAGAGCAGTTTGTGAGAGTCACTGGATGATTTTGTTTTTGGTAAATCATGAGGTCAGAGAAAACTAAAACCTAAACAACTTTAGAGACCAGCTGGTTTAGAGACCAATGCTTTTCAACCATTATGGGGTCACAGACCTCTTTGACACTCTGACAAAAATTAGAGGATTTTGATCCTATGTGATTTTATACAAAATTTTGACTTACAATTTACAAGAGTTCTTGTAATTTTCAAGAGTGCAAGAAACTTACAATTTTCAAGAGTTCATGGATGCCCAATCTCCACCCTTAACTTTTCTTCATACATTGAGAATTCCTGCTCTAGTCCCACCCTGTAATTTGGAAACGAGGTTTCTGAGAAACACCACATGTGAAGAAGCAGCCTAGCCGAGCTGGATCCTGGAGAGAGATGAAATCCCATGCAGCTTGATACTGTGTCAGAACTAGCCCTGGTAAAACCCAGGCCCGGACTGCACATGTTCTCTATGGAGGATCAGGCTGAGTAAGACAGTAACAGCCGCCCCTTGGAGCTCCAGCTCTGATGGGGGAACACAGTCAGAATGAGCAGCCATGAGAAACAAGACTGAGGAGGAAGAACACAAGTAGTTGGCCATCCTGGGACAGTCAGAAGAGCATGGATGTGACCCATGGACTGAATAGAGATGATATTGGGGGCAGCTGGGAAGGAGCATGGACTGTGACCCAGGAGTACAGAGAAATAGTAGTCAAAGTTGCTGATGGGCAACGATAGGTGTAGACCAAGAACGAGGCATTGTAGAGCTGCAGAAAGAAGCCTGGATTATTTGTGAGATCCCTCCTTGGGAATTTCTAGAAAACATCACTAGTAAGGGACTAAAAGAAGACTGGACTTCCAGTGTAGTGGATAGGAGCAGTGCTCTTTGGGCTCTTACTACCAATGGGATGGTTTGATTTGGCAGGACACAAAGGGTGTGAAGAATTAATTATGGTCCGTTTTTGCTTAAATTCCCAACTGAAACGTGGCACGAGTCAAACGGACACTCCAGTTAAGACTCTCGCAGCTGCTGCCCGGGGAGCACTCGTGGACTTTATAACAGATTATTATAAATCTGCCTAAACCTTGGTTTTCTCATCTACAAAATGGGATCACAGGATCAGGACCTATTGAGCACTATGTTTCTTTCCAATGCAAAAAAAATCTGACTCTGTAACCAATCAGAAAGCCAGAGTTGGGCTGTTTCAGCTCAGCAGATTTAAATGAGTCATTTCTGAATTGCTGGCCTAGCCACTATCCTCTTCAGTCACATATTCCCTTGGGACTTGATTATTTTGGAAAGTTGGGAAAGGGAGGATACAAGAAGCTGAAAAGAAACCTATAAGAGATTATTAAAAAACATTTTCTATAAGAAAGAAAATAAAAAGACGATAATCAGGATTAGGGTTATAGTTCAAGTTGACTGATTACAAGAGCGTACACGACTGGAACTGGGTCTCAGTGGGCAGGGCAAGTGGTCTTCAAGACGGACCCTTCAGGGGCTGCAGCCCCACTTCCCCATTATGCACAGCATGGCCTCATCTGTGTTCAGTTTTAATTCTCAGGCTAGGGTAGGGGTGTCTACTGCAGCAACATGGTCAAGCCTGACATTTGCCCATAACTATGTCCAGGGAGAGAGACTGTCCCTTCCTCCGGCTCTCCTAAGGATGGGGAATTTTCCAGAAGCCCCAGCAAACAATGGGGTATAGGATCATGTTCGCTATTTTATAGACACGGTAATTAAGCTCGACGTCACACAATTGGGTTAGAGCTGGCAACAAAGGCCTTACTCATTAGAATCCAAAATTTCTCTATGTATGTTCCAGCCTTCCTAGGTGGTGCTGGTGGTAAAGAACCTGCCTGCCAATGCAGGAGAAATGGGAGATGCTGGTTCAATCCCTCAGTCAGGAAGATGCCTGGAGGAGGGCATGGCAACCCACCTCAATGTTCTTGCCTGGAGAAACCCATGGACAGAGGAGCCTGGCCAGGCTACAGTCCATGGGGTCACAAAGAGTTAAACACTACTTAGCACGCAAGCAAGTATGTTCCAAAAGGTTTAAATTTGGGGCTTATTCTTTTATCCAGACAGTCTTTTCTAGGGATTAAATGGGAAACTTATGAATGGGGCAAGAAGGAATAAAGAGTTAGAGATAACAATATTTATCATGTGTGTTTGTGTGTGAAAAAGACAAACATTCCAAAAGCCCAATAATATACAGCTAGTTAGATCAATTTTGGTACATAGATACAATGGAATATCATGCAGCTATTACAGTTTTATTGTGTTAAAAAAAAAGCCGTGGCTCGCAGTAATGTTCACAATATACTGTTACATTAAAAAGCAGGCTATCCTGGCACTCTAGAACCCATGATAGCAACTACTGAAGCCCACGCGCCAAGATGCTCCTCACAACAAGAGAAGCATCATGACTAGAGAGCAGGCCCCGCTCACTGTAACTAGAGAAAGCCTGAGTGCAGCAACAAAGACCAATTGCAATCAAAAATTTTAAAAATAAAATAATTAAGTAATTTAAAAAGCAGGCTAGAAAACTGTTGTAAAGGAAAATCAGATCTAGATAAATGCAGAGGTGTACACACCCACCAGAGAAGGCAGTGGCACCCCACTCCAGTACTCTTCCCTGGAAAATCCCATGGATGGAGGAGCATGGTGGGCTGCAGTCCATGGGGTCGCTGAGAGTCAGACACGACTGAAGCAACTTCACTTTCACTTTTCACTTTCATGCATTGGAGAAGGAAATGGCAACCCACTCCAGTGTTCTTGCCTGGAGAATCCCAGGGATGGGGGAAGCCTGGTGGGCTGCCGTCTATGGCGTCACACAGAGTTAGACACGACTGAAGTGACTTAGCAGCAGCAGCAGCAGACACCCACATTTTTATCAGTGCTTATCTTTGCATAGTGGAGAAAGGATGATTTTCATTTCCTACTTTGTACTTATCTTTATTTGCTAAATTTATTTAGTGAGAATATATAATAAAGGATTTCTTTGGTGGGAACATTATAATCAGAAAAAAAAGTGTTTGTTAGTTTTAAAAATATTTTCATTTAATTGTCTTTCACCAGAGCACTGGTGGTCACTGTGGTCACTGTACCCATAGCCAATGAGTGAAGCACCATAGGTGCATTGGGGCTTATGGGGGAGAACAAAAAGCTGCAGATCCTTCTTAGCACTTAGGATATTAGTTATTTCTGAAAATTGAAGTTTCTGGCACAGAGTCAGTGCCTAATAAATACTGTGCAAGTACAGACCAGTTAGGCCATGAAAAATGATTGGAAAATATTAAACAGTGAAATTACCAATTTATGAATGCTCAGCACAACGCTTTCTACAAATTATTTTTGGTAGAGGACAGAATGAGTCTCACACACTCTGCTTTTTCTGGAATCATTCCTGGCTCTTCTGACCACCCAAGTCTTATGGAGCTCTCCCACATTTATCCCTGTTGTCACAGAGGAGAAGCGCTTTCTCTTCGGTTGACCTTCCACGCTCTGGTGAGTCTGTCTCCTGCATATACGGAAAGTACCCAGGAAACAGCATGAGCAAAAAAGTCACATTTTCAGTCTCAAAGTAAAGCCCCAAAAGGAAAAAAAAAAAAAAGCCCAAAGCCTGATGGATTTTAAGGACCAAAGTTATTCAGGTCAGAAGCTAAAATGAGGTGGCCCACCCCACATTCTTTAAATAGGTGAAGGTTGGAGGTTGCCAGGTCCTGAGCAAGCATCATTACAGAAGAGCCATCAAGGGTAGCCCACTGTCTACTCTGCTTTAAAGACAACAGCCCCTCATAATTAGAAACAGCTTTAGTCACATGCCAGATGGTCCGTGCTTCTCTTCCAATTATTTTCAGAAACATCATAAAGAATCATTAGTGACAGTGTGAAATGTCCTTTTTTAAAAAAAAAAAAAGCTATCCAACCTTATGAGTTTAGTCTGATATGAAGATTACAATCTGTTTATTCCTAAGGGTTGGGTTGGTTTTTTTTTTTTGGCAGGATAAGAATCTTTTTGACTTGAACTTTTATTAATATCACCAGAAATACCAAAACCACATATCTGGTTTAATCACAAAGACCAGACAGTCTTAGAAAAATTTAGCCAAATATCTTCTTATATCACATACACGAGCATGTGCACGCATGTGCATACACAGACACATACTACATTATATATCCTGAGCACTTCCTAAGAAAAAGATGAACAATCAGAAGTTCTGGGAAGCACAGGGTCCATACGATGAAGTAATAGTTTTGAACTCTGTACTGGTCAGACCACTGGGGAATATAAAGTCAAGTTCTGGAAACCATATTTGGAAAGGAGGGCTTCCCCAGTAGCTCAGCAGTAAAGAATCTGCCTGCAATGCAGGAAATGCAGACAGGAGATATAAGTTCAGTCCCTGGGTTGGGAAGATCCCCTGGAGAAAGGAAGTGGCAACCCACTCCAGTATTCTTGCCTGGAAAACCCCAATCCATGGGATTGCAAAAGAATCCGGACGCAACTGGGTGACTAATGACAACTAACAGATTAGAGAAACTCTAAAGAGATTAGCCCAACTAGCATGGTCTTCAGGCTTCCTTAGAGCAGAGTCTGGTTCATACCCTCTCTTCTGCCCACTGTCCCTTGGCACAGTGTCTTATACAGAGAACATCCTCAAAAATGTGTGCTGAATGAATGAATGAAAGAGTAAATGCAGCCATATTTTATGCTTAATTTTTGAAGAAAGTGTATATGCTTAGCCTAGAAATTAAAAGCCATGAAGACTTAACGGCTCATTTCAAATACCTGAAGCGTTCTCATAGAGAATGGGGCAGAGATTCTCTCTTCTTCTTAAGACGCTTACTTCTTGGAAGGAAAGTTATGACCAACTTAGACAGCATATTAAAAAGCAGAGACATTACTTTGTCAACAAAGGTCCATCTAGTCAAGGCTATGGTTTTTCCAGTGGTCATGTATGGATGTGAGAGTTGGACTATAAAGAAAGCTGAGTGCCAAAGAGTTGATGCTTTTGAACTGTGGTGTTGGAGAAGACTCTTTAGAGTCCCTTGGACTGCAAGGAGATCCAATCAGTCCATCCTAAAGGAGATCAGTCTGGGTGTTCATTGGAGGGACTGATGTTGAAGCTTAAACTCCAATACTTTGGATACCTGATGCAAAGAGCTGACTCATTGGAAAAGACCCTGATGCTGGGAAAGATTGAGAGAAGGAGAAGAAGGGGACGACAGAGGATGAGATGGCTGGATGGCATCACTGACTCGATGGACATGGGTTTGGGTAGACTCCAGGAGTTGGTGATGGACAGGGAGGCCTGGCATGCTGCGGTTCATGGGGTCGCAAAGAGTCGGAAACGACTGAGTGACTGAACCGAACTGAACTTCTTTGGACCAGAACTAGAGTGACTTTGTGAAAACTGCAGGAAGGCAGTTTTGACCCAGCATCATTATTGATTTGTCTATCTACTTTGAAGAAGTATAGGATGTTTGGGTACAGTCCTGATACTCAATTTTAAGTTGAGCATTTTAGGGATATAGAAAGAGAAATTTGGGCTTATGACCAACTTAATATCTTGATCATGAAATCTTTATTGTGTGTGGTGCCAGACGATGCCAAAGGCAGGGTGGGTAGGTTAAAAAGGCAGGACTTCTTCCCTTTAGAAGCTTATAGTTTATTCAGGACTGCAGACAATTAAGCAGGTCGTCACAGAACCACAAGGTGAGAAGTATGACGGTAGGTTCAGGCACCTAGAGCAGGAGGTGCCCAGGGACCCAGGAAGTTTAGATCCGAGTGGTAGTGAGGGGATCATGTGATTCAGCATGCATAAAGGTCCAAGGGACAGGAGAATGGCCTCAGGAGGGTCTGCTGCTCAGCTGAACCCTGCATCTTTTTTTTTTTTTTTTTTTGAGCAGAGAAAGGTTTATTGCAGGACCAGCAGCTCCTGCTTAGAAACTTGTAACCCTCATATGGTTTCCAACCCTGCAATTTTAAACCAGTCATACTTCCCACTTGTAGCTCTATTCACTCGCGGCCTGGGGCATTTCCTCCTATTTTAGCCTTGGTGGTTGAGTTTTGCTTTTTAGTTTCTGATTTTCATCGTTAGGATTTATTATGAGGCTTGGTGCTTATCTCATTCCTCCTCCCAGCCCATCTTTGAGGAAGTTGAGCCTTTAGTAGACATGGAGCTCTCCAAATAGAGGGCAGACTTAGGATACCTGGTCATTTCTGCCAATGTGAACACTACACGTGGGCCAGATGTCCTGTGCCTGAATCAACAGCCATGCCTTCCTGACACGACATACAGCCTGACCAGAATGACACCTGAAAAGCAGCAGGATGATGAAAATGTTCTGGAAGTAGATAGTGGTGATAGTCACAGGCTTGTGAACACAGGCTTGTCACATGGTAACGTGTACACCTTAAAATGGTGAGTTTGGGACTTCTCTGACAGTCCAGTGGTTAAGACCTGTGCTTCCACTGCAGGGGGCAGAGGTTTGACCCCTGGTCAGAAAAGTAAGGTCCCCCATGCCTTGAGGTGCAGCCAAATACATAAATGAATAAAATGGTGAATTCTATGGTATGTGACTTGTACTCAATACTATTTTTTTTCTAGCAACAAGAGATGGCTGCTGGAGGCAGACTGAGCTAAATATCTCTGGTTAAACTTCCTGCTTTCCCTGTATTTACTGGAAGGGAAAGGATTTGTCTTTAGACAGAGTATCTTTGCCATCTTTAGACATTCCTAAGAATTGACAGCCCTGCAAAGGCATGAAAAAAACTTGATTAGTGCTGACTCTATAAACAGTCAGTTCAGTTCAGTTCAGTCGCTCAGTCGTGTCCGACTCTTTGCGACCCCATGAATTGCAGCACGCCAGGCCTCCCTGTCCATCACCGACTCCTGGAGTTCACTCAGACTCACGTCCATCGAGTCAGTGATGCCATCCAGCCATCTCATCCTCTGTCGTCCCCTTCTCCTCCTGCCCCCAATCCCTCCCAGCATCAGTCTTTTCCAACGAGTCAACTCTTTGCATGAGGTGGCCAAAGTACTGGAGTTTCAGCTTTAGCATCATTCCTTCCAAAGAAATCCCAGGGCTGATCTCCTTCAGAATGGACTGGTTGGATACAGTCAATTAATACTTAAATAATTCCCTGTTGCCAGTTTCATGATTTATAATGTTCAGCATGCTTTCACATTTATCATCATAGGCAGCACTGAGTGGGGAAAGAGCATTTGAGGAAGACCTGAAGCTTGGTCTCGATTTTGAAATTAACAAGAACCTCTGTAACTTCAAAGGCAAAGGTGGGGGCGGAGACACAGAACCTTTGGGTCTCTGTTTTCTCAAGTCTAACATGGGGGAGGGTGGACTCAGTAGACAGTTCATCTCCAAGATTCTGTGGATTTCTAACTTTGAAAATCTCCAAAACATCCCTGAAAAGTAAGTAGACAGGGATTACTGTGTCTATGTTACCCACGAAGAAACTAAGGACCAGAAAGAAGAAGAAATCAAGAACTAATTTAAAGAACTTCTTAGCATTTGAACCAGAACCAGAAGTCAGTTCGCCGGAGTTCTAAATCCAGTTTTCTTTCTAATGTTAAAAAAATGTGGACCCTCTGTGCCAGGAATTTACTGTTTAAGTTTATTCAGCTGATGAGGGTTGGAGGCAAGATTGTAGGTTCTTGCAAAAGGTAAGCACTGGAGAAGGGAACACCAGAAAGTGCCTGTCGGTCAGAGCTGGGTCATGGCCATTGTGGAGGAGGAGGTCGGGAGTACTTGTCTGCCAAGGAGTTTGAATTCCCTGGAGCACGAGGAAAGTAGGAGTTGCCAGGAAACCCCAAGTTTTCCAACTTGGCAATTCGTACACAAGTGAGTTTTTATAAGAAATCGCCCAGTTCTTTGGAAACTTCATGTGGTATGAAATATGCCCTTGAAATTCTATATATTAGCTTAGCAAAAGGCAGGAACATTTTGGAATCCCTGGATTTAGGAGATCTGTTTGCATTTTGTTATAATTACATTCAGCAGAACTGGACAACATGAAATTATATTGCTAAAAACAATTTAATTTTCTGATCTT
This sequence comes from Bos taurus, assembly GCF_002263795.3. Taxonomy (NCBI): domain Eukaryota; kingdom Metazoa; phylum Chordata; class Mammalia; order Artiodactyla; family Bovidae; genus Bos; species Bos taurus. Next base: position 20,511,758 of record NC_037338.1, read on the forward strand.
TGAGACATCTTAATAACAAGTAAACCCCAAGCAGAGTGAAGGTGGAGTGGAAAATCAATTTATTCTGAATCAAGAAAAATTAGGTCTTGGCACTGCATCTACCTAATTGACTGTGTGTCCTTAGACAATTCACTTAACCTCTCAGATCTTCAACTTCCTCACTACAAATAAGGAATTAGAGGAGACCATCTTTAAAGTCCAGCTCAGCTCTAAGATACTGTGACCAGATATCACATACTTCATCCTGAATCTTCTCCCTGAATCTTGGTTATTTCTGTCTATTCCGGCCTATTCAAATGGAACCTTCCATGTCACCCCATTTCTCTTTGTCTAGAATAGAAAGCCTAACCATAGTCTAATGTTACCTCTACCATGAATGTCCACACTGCTAGGGAAAGTTACCTTGGATGGACCTATTACACTTGACCTTGGCAGGAAAGGCGGTACAGTATAGTGGTTCAAAGCATGGGCTCCAGAGATAGACAGACCTGGGTGGAACCCTGAGTCTGCCCCATACCAATGACTCTGGGCAAACAAGCTCTCCATGCTCAGTCCTCAGTGAGCACTCAATAAAGTTTAGCTGCGTTGGCCTCTATACTGGAGGTCCAGTATGGCCTTATAAAACCAACACAAGATGGTAAATGTCTGGGAAGAAATGCATCTTTTTTTTCTCCAACACCTCTGGCAAAATTGTTACCCAAAGGTTCCAGGCTCACCCAGCCAGCCATGGGAAACAAGGAAAGTGATTTATCCAAGAGGAAGAACATCTGACTCAACACGATTGAAATGAATGGCTTAAATTCTTATGAAGGGGTAGAATGAAAGAGGAGACAAAGAGAGGTAGGGGATGGGGGAGAATTTAAGGAACAAGAGAAATTGTAGGTAGTGAATGAGGTTAGCGCTGATAATTTCTATTTTATGATAAAACGCATTTCTACTAAAGCCTGTACCCTCTAGAGCCTGTGCTCTGCAACAAGAGAAGCCACCACCATGAGAAGTCCTTGCACTAGAGAGGCCCCTGCTCACTGCAAGTAGAGAAAGCCCACACATAGCAATGAGGATCCAGTGCAGCCAAAAGTAAACAAATAAATTTAAAAACGAAAAGGCATTTCTAAGCAAATTTGGACCATTTTTATCAAGCAGTAGGAATGTATTAACTAACATATTTCCACATCAAGAAATGCATGTGCATTTCCCTGCATGTCAAGTCTGTTTAAAAACTAGGTATTTCATGCTTTAAAATATATAGATATATTTTGACACACACATTCCATCTGGTATGTCTTCATCTCTTCCGTGTGTCATTGATTTTCTTACCAGCTTCCGACTCAGCGTAGATACTGCACCTGGCAGTTTGGCACCAGCTGCCAGTGGCCTCACACGAACCTGTTCGCCACTGTGGGAGGGCAGAGCAACTCCAAGTACCAGGCTAGTCCACACAGGCTTGCGGCCGCCACATTCTGAAACATTAAAGCCGCGACAAGTTGCTAAAACATGAGCTCTGGGTCCAGATGCCCTGGGTTCAGATTTGACTCTGTCATCCCCTAGGTGTGACCTATGGCAGTTACTTCTCAAGGGCTCAGTTTCTACTTCTGCCTTAAAGGGTGGAGGATTTAATGAGCTAGTTCATGAAAAGTATTTAGCCCATGGGCTTTCAAGATGGCACTAGTGGTAAAGAATCCACCTCCCCATGCAGGAGATGTAAGAGATGTTGGTTTGATCCCTTGGGTCAGGAAGATCCCCTGGAGGAGGGTAGAGCAACCCACTCCACTATTCTTGCCTGGAGAATCCCATAGACAGAGGAGCCTCGTGGGTTACAGTCTACAGGGTTGCAAAGAGTTGGATACAACTGAAGCGACTTAGCAGGGCACAGCATGCCCACGGGCAATGGTCAAAACATATTTATTAACAACGAATATATGAATATATATGAATGGAGCCACAGGATATAGGATCTTAGATTGGTCCCAAGTTCAAGGATATGGGTTAATGGAAACACAATATAAGAATATGAAGGAGATGAGTTTTAGAGGATCTATTCCATGCCCCTGTCTCATATCAACTTAGTACCTATTTTCTAGTGTAACACACTGAACTGCAGAAGACAAAGGAAAGAACTTTTTGTTATAGGAACATGCTAGAAACATCAAAATTATTTTCACTGAGCTACGCAAATAAAAACATGAGTAATAGTTCTATTTGTTTGACCTCAATTAAAAAAAAAGTCCTGAAAGAAAAAAAATTAATAAAAGCAAAGAAAAACACTGAATGCCATCTGTGGAAGAACCACCAATTCAATATTTTTTCAAAATCTTCTTATTGTGGTAAAATACACATAAACCTAAAATTTACCATGTTAACCCTTTTTTGTGTGTACAGTTCAGTGGTATTAAATGCATTCATATTGTTATGCAACCGTCACCACCATCCAACTTTAGAACTCTTTTCATCTCTCAAAACTGACAAAGAAATTTTGTACCCTTTAAACAGTAACTACTTATCTGCTCCTCGCCACCCACTCTGTCCCTGGGCAATCAGCATTCGCTTTCTCTCTCTGATTTTGACCACTCTAAGGATCCCACATAAGTGAAATCAAACAGTGTTTCTGTTTTTGTGGCTGGTTTATTTCACTTAACATAATATCCTAAGGTTCATTCATGTTATGTGTCAGAATTTCCTTCCTTCTTAATGCTGGATAATATCCATAGTATTCACATACCACATTTTGTTCATCTGTGCTGCTTCTAAGCTATCATGAATCACGCTGCCCTGAACACATACGGACAAATATCTAATCGAGACCCTGCTTTCAATTCTTCTGAGTATATACACAGAAGAGGAATTGCTGGATCATTTTACAACTCTACTTTTAAATTTTTGAGGAACCACCACACTGTTTTCTAAAGTGGCCAATCCAATTGTTTTTAATCCTGCTCATTGCCATTGTTTTTCACAAAAGTGGGCTTCCCTTGTGGCTCAGCTGGTAAAGAACCCACCTGCAACGCGGGAGATCCAGGTTCTTTCCCTGGGTTGGGAAGATCCCCTGGAGAAGGGAAAGGCTACCCACTGCAGTATTCCAGCCTGGAGAATTCCATGGACTGTATAGTCCATGGGGTCATAAAGAATCAGACACAACTGCCCGACTTTCACTCACTCACTAGAAAAAGTAGAGTCTCCATTTATACATCAAGCAGTGTGCTAAGTGCTTTTTGAGCCCAGTCTCATATAAGTATATTATATGTTTGTATATGTATATATGTATAATATAAGTATAAATATAAGTATACCTACCTGCAAGTAGGTATATTAGTGTTGTGCCCATTTAACAGATGAAGAGATTGTCCAGGTCAGAGAAAGTCAATAGGATTCCTGCCATATCAGTCTTGTCCCAGGACCAGTTTCTCATCACTGCAGGTGCTGCCTCTGATCTGGGTTGTCAAATCTCAGGGACCTAGTGCCCTGGTTTGGGTAGAAGGGAAAGGTGATGTACTGAAAAAAATCTAATGCACACCTTTGGCTGAATTGATGCTTTCAAATTGTGGTGTTGCAGAAGATTCTTGAGAGTCCCTTGGACAGCAAGGAGATTAAGCCAGTCAATCCTAAAAGAAATCAACTCTGAATATTCATTTGAAGGACTGATGCTGAAGCTGAAGCTCCAATACTTTGGCCACCTAATGTGAAGAGCTGACTCACTGGAAAAGACCTTGATGCTGAGAAAGACTAAAGGCAGGAGGGAAAGAGGACAACAGAGGATGAGATGGTTGGATGGCATCACTGGCTCAGTGGACATGAGTTTGAACAAACTCTGGGAGATGATGAAGGACAGGGAAGCTGGGTGTGCCGCAGTCCATGGGGTTGCAAAGAGTCGGACATGATTTAGCAACTGAACAACAATGACTGAAGTTGAAACAGAGTCTTTGTTCAGAGTCAGGGTTGAGGCCAAAGCTGAATAGAGACCATGACAAAAGCCAAAGTTGGGTAATTTTGACTTTAAAATTGATAAGAGGAGTAAGGTGTCAATGCAAACCTTGTTTCTCTTACCATGCCACCTCTTAGGCACTTTCAGTAGCTTCCATAGCTCTAGAACTACCAGAGACATATCTGGAATAATGGTGCTCTGTTTAGATTTGAGTCCTCTTAAACAGCTTAATATTGCGTGGGGTCAAGTGTTCTTGGCCCAAATCATTTCCCCCCCTCCAAACACTGCAATATGCCTAACCTTCTCATTATGTGCTGTTCCCATATGGTCTTTCCACCTTCTAAGATTCAAAGTGCTTTTACACAGAGACTCTCATGATCCAACCAACTCACCCAAAAAGTCAGCGGTGGACAGCTAGTATTATCTTCAAATTATGGACTGAGAAACTGAGATACACAGAAACAAAGCCACTCCACAATTTGGAAAACCATCTGTGATGCTATAAAAATGTCTCACTGGGCTCTTGACCACATAGATCATTATTTTTATTGCCCTCTCCCTAGACGAGATGTGGCTTAGTTTGAGAGAGTTGTTTATATTTTGGCAAGCTATTAAGTAAAAGAACCTAATTTCAATTCTCCATTCTGGTGGGTGGTAAGAATAAAGGGAATTTAGGAGAAGAGGAAATGATAAGAACGAGGAGAAAATGGTCAACCTAAAACTTTTATTCAGAAGCCTTTTGGCTAATCCATGGACTTAATTTGTCTGACCACAGGTTGGTGGTTAGATGGAGTGGGTTGAATTCCTAAACCATGACTGTGGCCACACGGTCAAGTTTGGGTCCCACACCTCCCTTTCTGCAGGAATCCGTGACTGAGTAACAACAGTTCAAGCTGATGTATCACTGGGATATCAACAAGGAGAAGGCCTAGAAACAGAGTCAAGATAAACAGCTTATTTCTTTTATCCTTCTTACTGTTTCTTGCTCCCTCTCTGTTGTGGTCATCCATTTTTCATTCCATCCCATTTCCTCTTTTTTCCCTTTCATTTCCTCATTTTGGAACAGTGAGAGGTCACAGTCTTGCTGCCAATGGTTGCAACACCCTCCATAGTCATGGCTGCCAGGAAGCCAGGGTTGGGCCCTGTCTAGCAGCCTTGAGGGAGCATCTGGTCTTCAGTGGGAGGGAGTCTGGAATGACAATGGGGTCCTCAGATCTCATGTAGACCCTTCACTTTGAATTTTGTCACCGACGTCTCTTGTCAAAGTCCATTTAGAATTTGAAGAATGGGTAGTCTCATCTGTCAATCTTTTCTTTAATGGTTTTCAGGTTTGTGTCTTATGTAGAAAGACCTGCCTAATGCTAAGATTATATATTTAAACAGATACATCATATTTCTCTCAACAGAAATTTGGGGAAGCTGACATGCTGGAAATAGGGCTGTCTCATAAAACTTGGAATATATGGATATTGTGCATGCACTTGGACTCTGAGATTTATTCTCTCCAGAAAAATGCCAGATTTACCTTTCCTCCTCGATCCTTCTTTCACTTCATCCCCCGCCTCCCACTTACACTACAGCCATCTCATCTTTGGGTGAGGGAGCATTCAGTTGCTTAGAATCAGAAACCCACTCAGACTAACTTAAGGAAATGGGGATTTCTTGTACATGTATAAGGCACTATTATGAAACCCAGTTTTGAGAATTACTCTTGGAGCACTGAAGAGTCCCAGGCAGCTACTGTTCCTCCTCCCTTTCTCTCAGTTTTCTTTGTCTCTGAGCATCGTCTCCATCTCCTCCCTCTAATCCAGCTTCCTTATTTGCACATGACCTAAGAGAGCTACATGCTTCACAGGATCCTGCGACAGGATTGTATGGATCCAGCACCCACAGAAAACTAGCAACCCCAGACTCTCAGTGTCCCAACTCCAAAAACTATAGAAGACAGTCTGATTGGTTCCAAGTGGGCCCGATGTCTGCTCCTAGTTCAGTTACTGATGGCAGGGGCATCTGTCATGTGGTTGTCCCTCAGCGACAGCAGGCAAGGTAAGGTTCTTGAAGAAGGGAATGTGGCAGGGAGAAAGTGACTGGTGTTAACTAGTCCAGTTCCCATCCCCATGTTGCTCTGAGACTTCTGTCCCTCTTCACTAAGTAGTCACGGCTGATCATCTGATTGTCTCTGATCATCCATGCCCCTGATCATCTCTAAGTGGATTCTAGTCTTGCCTATGGCAGGATTGACACCGGATCCAGGACCTTTTGGGAATGGACTGTGTTTCTGTTCATAGAGGAAGTTCTCATCTACAGTTGCATTCTCATGGATGCTGGGAAAGGGAAAAGGCCTGGGCTGCAGATGGAGCGGGATCAGTAATGCCAGCCACCTTGGCCACAGGAGGATTGTTCTGTGTGGCCACACACCACCCCCCAGGCTAACACAGTGTGCGAGGGGAGGAAGGTATGGAAAGGCTGTTGCTGTCCACGTCCTGGTTTTCTGCCTACCGCTCGTTACTCTTGTCATGTGGCAAGTGGATGTGATGATGGCAATACACAGAAAAAGTTGAATCTAGGAGCTGCTTCTGGAATTCTCTTCGGAGAGTCAGTATAGTCCAAAGAAGTTGACTCCTGAGAAAAGAAGTCTTTTCATTTTCTACAACCAGACTAAAGATTGGGGGCTACCTAGAAGAAGAGGATATGGAGGGGCCTTGATTGACTTCACAGCTCTATTTCCTTATCTGTGAGAAAATAATCTGCCTGGTGATGGAGGATCTTTTGAGATCTCACTAAACTCCAAAATCATGTTGTTATATTAGTGTGATTTATAATGTATGCATAATTTAATTAGCATACCACTTTTTAGCACACCAAAAGATACTCATTGCTAAAATGCTCTGTGGACAAAAAAAAATACTAAGGCTACATGTTGAGACCAAAACAATATAAAAATGTTGTTAAAATGTCTCTCCTTTCTACTTTGTCTGTCTTTAACCAACCACCTTCCTCCAGAATAGTCCCCTGGAGTATAAAATGCTGCCTCAGCATGAGAGAAATGCATACATTTGTAATGATTCTTCACACGGGAGCTGGTATAGAACCACCACAAAGCACAGAGCTGGATTTGAAAGCATCTTTCCCATGCCAGTTTTAAGTATTGACCCAGACTGCTGTTGCTAACAAAGGAATCAGCACTGATGGATTTTGAGAAATTAATCATCCTCCTTTGGAAAAGTACGACACAGCAATGCCAATCACCTGAAACGGTTTGGATTTAGATTTTGGCCTCAAGGTGTAGGCATGGTAGATAAACAGAAGCTTAACAGAATTCAAGGTTGTTTGCTATGGCCCAGGTGGCACTAGTCATAAAGATCCTGCCTGCCAACACAGAAGACACAGGAGATACGGATTCAATCCCTGGGTTGGGAAGATCCCCTGAAGGAGGGCATGGCAACCCACTTCAGTATTATTGCCTGGAGAATCCCATGGACAGAGGAACCTGGTGGGCTACAGTCCATGGGGTCACAAAGAGTCAGACATGACTGCAGCAACTTAACATCACACACGTCATGTCCTGAGCCACTGTAGATGGAAAGAGTTTGCAGTGTTGTCGTTTGGGCCACCTCTGATTGAAGGCACAGGTCTGTTTCACAGAAGTTCTTTTACATTTATTATTTTTGGCTATGTCGGGTCTTTGTTACAGTGCATGGGCTCCTCATTGTGGCCATCGGGCTTCTCTCTAGTTGAGGCTCTTGGGCTTAGTTGCCACGTGACTTGTGGGATCTTAGTTCCCTGAGCAGGGACAGAACCCAAGTCCCCTGCCCTGGAAGGCAGATTCTTAACCACTGGACCACCAGGGAAGTCCCCATCAGGGAAGTTCTAAATCACGTTTGCCCAAATGTAATCATAGCTGCATCCACCTCAAAGTGACTGGTTATCACTGAGCAGTGATTCATTTCACATGAAACAGACATGAATCCCTTGTTCTTTTTATTTTTGTTTTAGTGTGATCCCCAAGTAAAGACTCCTTACTGTGAGGACTGTCTATTCCAGCTCCACGGATAATTAGGTGGGGGAAGATGGAGACGCTTGCCCCGAAGAGTAGAGGCTACGGCATCCTGGTTGGACCACTCTGGTTTTCTCATCAGAATCAACTGGAGACTTGTGTGTCACTGCTAGTCCCCAGGAAGGTCTCAGACATAAGCTACATAATCTGTCCAAGAATCAAAGGGCTTTGGAATGACAGTCAGAGGCTGGGTACCTAGCGCTCCAGAGCCCTCACCCTTCAGGCACAAGGGATCACAGTCCCCTAACTTCTCTGACTTAAGCATGGCAACTGCTGATATTCTCCCAGGCTGGGGCCCCGGCTGTGGCGTGGGGCTGCAGTAGCAGTGAGTGGTGTGTATGCCCTGTGGTTGCAAATTGGGTCTAGGACAGGGAAAGAAGTGCAAAGTAGCACTCAATCAGCAACTTTCAAATATCGTGTCTCTTCAGTGTGTCACCAGATACGTATTATTGTCCTCTCTTAAAAAGAAGCAGACTGAGCCTATTCCTGACCGAGAAGACAGAAGCTTTCAGGCGCACGCCCTTGGCACTGTGGCATCCTAGCAGCCATCTTTTTTGGTATCTCTCTTTCAACCTTCTTAACCCTGGCCCTGCCCAGCTGCTCCCCTGATCACTTACCTTCAGGAGACCCATGACCTGTCCTCTTGTCTCTGCCCAGGACCTGCACTCAGGCTGCCCCTTCCTTCTTCCTCCATGGGCTGGGGGAGCACCCCCTCTTTGGGACCTCTCTTCAGGGACTCACATTCCCACTCAGTTCAGAAAAGCAACAAAAACCAGTATATAGACCAGTTTGGCAGATACCCTTTTAAAGAATGTCCTTGAAGCTTCCATGTTTCAAAACATTTTCAGCAAGTTTTCATTAAATCGTTTTAAATGTTGCAGCAGAGAGGGCCTGGAAAGTAAATCTGGGGGTACAAAGGAACTCAGAAAGAGGCTTCCTTTCACGGGTCTCCTTTTCCAACAAGTTGAAAACACAAGAGTCCAGGCAGATAGTATATGAACATGTCCAGGGATGCAAAACACACAGCGAACCTCTGCAGCATCAGAGCAGAGATGAGAGAGGGTGGAAATTACCCTCTAAGTTCATTTGTTAAAGCTCATTATTTACTTTTAAAGTACTGTTTGTGTGGAACCCAAGGACAGGAACATACTGACCCATCCTTCCTCTGGCCGGCTGCCCTCCTGCTGACGGTAAATGTAAACGCCCGGGGTACTGGTAAACCGCCTAGTGGAAGCACAAATTGGAAAAGACAAAAAAATAAGCTTCCTCGAGACCGTGAGTGTGCCAGGATCATGAATATGCAAGATACATTAGGTCGTTAGTGAGTTCCCAGACGCTGCAGATGCTGAGCGTGGGGGGCGTGGGCGGGCGCCACTGACGCACTAGATGGTGTGTACCGACACTCCACCAAACTGAGGGCCTGTCTGGTCTGTGGCACACATGTTGGGGCCTCCATAAGGCTGGGTGGAGGCCGGGGCAGGACCACTGGCCTGGGACTTGGGGGGACAAGACAGAATTCCACAGGGATTCGGAGTTCTTTCAGCAGAACATTGCCTACAGAGCAGTGCTGTGTCAGAGTTGAGAGTCCTCCAGCTGAGGGCTGGAGGGCTAGAGTTCCCCAAAATCGCGGTGATGTAAGCAAAGAGGGCTCAAGAAGGCCATTCTTCTTGCAAGTTTCTACAGGTTTTCCTAGGCTGAGGCTCTCAAGATTTTAGGCAAGGGGCTCCAAGAATAATGCAGTTCATTATAGTACGTATTCAGATACCTTGTTTGAGAATCAACATGACATAAGACTTCCCTGAAGTCCAATTTTAATGGTGTGATTGTCAAACCTCTTTGGAAACCTGCCTTTTAATGCCTTCTCCTGTTCCCTACACTTGGTTTTCAAGGCAACAGGGTCTTATAGGTGAACTTTTTTAGAACTGCAGCATTGACTTTAAGGGAATGCTCATATTCTCAGTATAATATCAGCAAGAACCACTGAAGAAATCAGAGATTACTGGGAGGGAAAATGGCTCCAAAAATATGCCTTTGATTCTGCCATAGATCTGACACCCTAGAAACATTTGGAAGGTGGACTGGAGCTGGATTCTGTGACTCAGGATGTGTGGTCTTCCCACCAGGGGGTCCAATGCTCTTCCTTATCTCCACTCCCCAAGTTGTGGCAGAAGAGCCCCTTTCAGATTGCACTACCGTAAATTAACTGCATCTGATTAACCATGGTGTGAAGATGCAGTAGGGGACAGTCAGAGGTCTAGGGTGTCCTTTGCTGTCCCTCGTTAGGTACAGATGTTGAAGCCTGGAGTTACTGACCCGGGATTTCAAAGAGTTCTACCTCTGCCCTTCCTGATTTCTCTAGTGAGAGTCTTATCTGATGGGTATCTGGGGAAGTTGGAGGCAAGAGAGCTTTAGCTCTTCTGGGAATCTTTATTTCCTCAGCGTGGATTGACTAAACTCTTCCAGAAAGTTCTATACAGGCAAATTCACAATCTCACTCAATGCAATGAATATCTGTGGAGTTGAGTAGCTCAAAAATGGCCACTATTCTGGGCTATATAAGCTAATGCAAGAAAGAGAGGATGAAGGAAAATTGTGTAGCACCACAGAGTAGCACACCACAGAGAAGGGACAACAGAGGATGAGATGGTCAGATGGCATCACCGACTCAATGGACATGAGTCTGAGTAAACTCTGGGAGTTGGTGATGGACAGGGAGGCCTGGCATGCTGCAGTCCATGGGGTCACAGAGAGTCAGACACAACTGAATGATTGAACTGAACTGAACTGAGTAGCAAAGATACACTGTGTTGGTGTCTGTCAAACTTAGACTTAAAGCTTGGTTCTGCCTCTTATATTGAAGTGATCTTGTACTAACTGTTAACCGCACTGAGGACATGGGTTCAATCCCTGGTCTAGGAAGATCTCACATGCTGAGGGGCAACTAAGCCTGTGCGCCACAGCTACTGAGCCCACATACCCCAGAGCCCATGCTCCACAACAGGAGAAATCACCGCAATGAGAAGCCCTCACACCACAACTAGAGAAAGCCTGCATGCAGTGACAAAGACCCAGTGCAGCCAAAAACAAATAAGTACATTTTTAATCAATAAATATATAAAACAGTGCCTGCTGCTGAGCTGCCATGAAGTTTTACATAAAATAACCAGCGGGCAGCCAGACATAGTAGGTGATCGGTGAAAAGTACCTGCTATCAGAATTAACATTGTTAAAATGACTGTACCGCCCAAGGTAATCTACAGATTCAGTGCAATCTGTATCCAAACACCAGTGGCATTTTTCAAAGAACTAGAACAAATAGGTCTAAAATTTCTATGGAAACACTAAAGAGCCTGAATAGTCAAAGAAATCTTGAGAAAGAGCAAAGCTGGAGGTATCATACTTCTGGATTTCAAACTGTACTACTAAGACAGTAACTGAAGCAGTATGGTATGGGCACAGAAACAGGCACACGTAGATCAAGGGAACAGAGAGCTAAGAAATGAACCCGCATTTGTATGGTTAACTAATCCATGACAGAGTCTAGAATATACTTCTTTAATAATGATGTTGGGAAAACTGGACAGCTACATGCAAAATAATCAAGTTGGGCTATTTTCTCACACCATAGAAGAAAATAAAATCAGAACTTCTCTGGCGGTCCAGTGGTTAAGAATCCCCCTGCTAATGCAGGAGACACCGTTTGAGTCCCCGGTCCAGAAAGATTGCACATGCCACAGAGCGACTAAGCCCATGTGGCGCAACAACTGAGCCCGTGGTCTGTGACAAAAGTCACTACCATGAGAAGCCCCTGCTCCACCACTACAGACTAGCCCCCACTCACGGCGATTAGAGAAACCTTGCCAACAGCAACGAAGACCCAGGGAAGCCAAAAATAAATAAATGAAGAAATAAGCGATTTAAAAAACTAAATAAATAAACTCAAAATGGTTTTAAAAATTAAACGTAAGACCTGAAATGATGAAACTTTTAGAAGAATGTATAAGCCATGTGCTCTTTGACCTTGGTCTTAGCAATATTTTTTTGAATGTGTCCTCAGGCAAGTGAAACAAAAGCAAAAATAAATAAATGGGACTATATCAAAGTAAAAAGATTTTGCATAGTGAAGGAAACCATCATCAGAACAAAAAGGCCACCTATTAAATGGGAAAAGATATTTGCAAGTGATGTATTTGAAAAGGGGTTAATATCCAAAATATACAAAGAACTCATGTAACAACATAAAAAACCAAACAACCCAATTAATTAAAACATGGGCAGAGGGCCTGAATATACATTTTCCCAAGATTTGTAGATAGCTAACAGGAACATGAAATGATGCTCAGTATGAGTGATCAGCAAGAAAATGCAAATTAAAACCACATTGAGATCACTATAGTGTAAAACCTGTCAGAATGGCTTTTACAAAAAAATAGCAAATAACAAGTGTTGATAAAGATATGAAGAAAAAGAAACCCTTGTGAGCTACTGGTGGGAATGTAAATTCGTGGTCACTATGGAAAACAGTATGGAGGTGTCTCAAAAATCAAAAATAGAACTACCATTCAATCCAGCAATTTCACTCCTGGGCATTTAATCCAAGGAATATGAAAACAGTAATTCAAAAAACCATATACAGGGGGCTTCCTTTTTTTTTTTTTTTTTTTTGATGTTCATTCTCAAGCCTTTATCAAGAAAAAAAAAAAAATTCAAGTTACAAAACAACAACAATGAAAACCCCCCAAAGCTATATATATCCCTATATTCATTGTAGAATTATTTACAATAGCCAAGATATGGAACCAACTTGAGCACCTATCAGTAGATGAATGGATAGAGAATATATATATTACTCATCCATAAAAAAAAGATGAAATCTTGCCACTTTTGACAACATTGATGGACCTAAAGGATATTATGCTAAGCAAAGTAAGTCAGATAGAGAAAGACAAGTGTTGTATGATTTTACTTAGATTTATTTAGATTTTAGTCTAAAAAGGAGAAGGCAATGGCACCCCCCTCTAGCACTCTTGCCTGGAAAATCCCATGGACGGAGGAGCCTGGTAGGCTGCAGTCCATGGGGTCTCTAGGAGTCAGACGACTGAGTGACTTCACTTTCATTTTTCACTTTCATGGATTGGAGAAGGAAATGGCAACCCACTACAGTGTTCTTGCCTGAAGAATCCCAGGGACGGGGGAGCCTGGTGGGCTGCCGTCTATGGGGTTGCACAGAGTCGGACACGACTGACGTGACTTAGCAGCAGCAGCAGCATAGTCTAAAAAATAAGACAAATGCCCCCAACATGGCAAAATAGAAACAGAGTCATAGCTGGTTGCCAAAGGGGAGAGGAGAGGGGCAGAGAGAAATAAGTGAGGGAGATCAAGAGGTACAAATTTTCAGTTACAAAATAGATGAGTCACAGGTAAGAAATGTATAGTGTGGGGAATATACTCAATAACTGTTTATTATCTTTGGTGACAGATGATAACTAGACTCATGATGATCATTTTGAAATGTATAAAAATATCAAATCATGGTTGTGCACCAGGAACCAACATAGTGTTGTAGGTCAATTATCCTTCAAAACCAAACAGACTCATAGAAAAAGAGACCAAATTTGTGGTTACCAGAGGCAGGTTCAGTTCAGTTCAGTTCAGTCGCTCAGTCGTGTCCGACTCTTTGCAACCCCATTGCAGCACACCAGGCCTCCCTGTACATCACCAACTCCTGGAGTTCACTCAGACTCACGTCCATCGAGTCAGTGATGCCATCCAGCCATCTCATCCTCTGTCGTCCCCTTCTCCTCCTGCCCCCAATCCCTCCCAGCATCAGGGTCTTTTCCAATGAGTCAACTCTTTGCATGAGGTGGCCAAAGTACTGGAGTTTCAGCTTCAGCATCATTCCTTCCAAAGAAATCCTAGGGCTGATCTCCTTCAGAATGGACTGGTTGGATCTCCTTGCAGTCCAAGGGACTCTCAAGAGTCTTCTCCAGCACCACAGTTCAAAAGCATCAATTCTTCAGTGCTCAGCTTTCTTCACAGTCCAACTCTCACATCCATACATGACCATAGCCAGCAGGGAGGTAATTGAATAAAGATATTCAAAGGTGGGGGGCTCCTCTGGTGGCTCAGATGGTAAAGAATCGGCCTGCAATGCAGGACACCCAGGTTCGATCCCTCAGTCAGGTAGATCTTCTAGAAAAGGGAATAGCTACCCACACCAATGATCTTGCCTGGAGAATTCCATGGACAGAGGAGCCTGGCGGGCTACAGTCCATGAAGTCACAAAGAGTCGGACATGACTCAGCAACTAACTAACTGTCCTTTTTTTTTTTTCTTTAGTCAAAGGCACAAACCTCAGCTCAGAGCTCTGTGATGACCTAAATGGGGGTATGGGCAAGGGGTGGGTTGGAGGTCCAGAGGGAGGGGCTATATGTATGCATATAGCTGATTCACTTCATGGTACAGCAGAATCTAACACAACATTGTAAAGCAATCATATCCAATTAAAAAGTAAGTCCCAGGGATGTAATGAAAACACGGTAAATATAATTAACACTGTTGTATGTTACACATGAAAGTTGTTAAAAGAGTAAAACCTAAGAATTTTTATCACAAAAAAATTTTTTTTCCTATTTTCTTAATTTTGTATCTATGTGAGATGTTGAATGTTCACTAAACTCTCTGTGATGATCGTTTCATGATGTATGTAAATCAAATCATCATGCTGTGCACCGTAAGCACACACAGTGCTACATGTCGATTATATCTCAATGAGAGTGGAAGAAAAAAGCTTTCTTCTCTTGGCCTCTGCGGCACAATCATCTCTGGGGTTTTCTTGTATTTCTTGGACACCCTGTCTATCTTCTTTAACACTCATTATTCTCTATGTGTGCGTGCTCAGTCACGTCCAACTCTTGGTGACCCTTTGGACTGTAGGCTTCTCTGTCCATGGGATTTCCCAGGCAAGAATACTGGAGTGAGTTGCCATTTTTTCCTCCAGGGGATCTTCCCAACCCAGAGATCTAACCCAGATCCTCTGAGCACCACAGTAGTTATTGCCTCTTTCTATGGCACATCAAACTCAATATGCCCAGAACCAACCTCATATAAATTTAAATGACTGATACCACCATCAATTCAATTCTGCACATCTGAAGTATAGGCACCTCATCATTGGTTAGATTCCTGGGTAGGGAAGATCCGCTGGAGAAGGGATATGCTACCCACTCCAGTATTCTTGGGCTTCCCTTGTGGCTCAGAAGGTAAAGAATCCACCTGCAATTAGGGAGACCTGGGTTTGATCCCTGGGTTGGGAAGATACCCTGGAGAAGGGAAAGGCTACCCACTCCAGTATTCTGGCCTAGAGAATTCCATGGACAGTCCTTGGGGTCACAAAAAGTTGGACACGACTGAGCGACTTTCACTCACAGCGTCTCTCTGCTCCTCACCTCCTATATACATCCCATCTCCAAGTTTTGGTGATACTATCCTCCCCCTGCCCTCTGTTACCATTCCTGCCTCCACACCCAGCTTTTAGCTCCCATCTCCTCTTACCTGCATTACTGAAATAGCTCAAAACTCATCTGTGCACATTTAGTCTGTCCCTGAAAGAATCCATTCTTCACACCGTGGCCAGGATGAGGTTTCTGAAATATGAATCTGCAAATGTAATAATGCAGATTTCATTCTCTTCCTCTCATTCTGTCTCCCTCTCTCTCTCTCTCTCTCTCTCTCTCTCTCTCTCTCTCACACATACACACACACACCCACACATACACACACATGAGTTTTACAGAAGGCTTCAACTACTTTCCATTGCCTTTAGGGTATAAAAAAAAAATTATCAGCATGGACTGGCCCTTATTTGACTTGCCTTACCATGCTTTTTTGCTCTATACTTTTCCACCATCTTGGTCCTGTCTCAGTCCTTTGGCTTTCATCCTGCCTCTGGTCCCTCCCTGTGCTCTTCCATTGGCACTAAACGCTTTTCTCTCTTCCAGTTACCTGGCTAACTTCTTTTCTTCCTCCAGATTTGAGATCAGTTGTTCTTTTCTGGAGGAAACCTTCCCTGAACCCTTTGACCAGTTGTAATTTTACAGTAGTTTCCATGATTATTTCATCCATGTATGATACCTCTCTTGAGAAGGAAATGACAACCTGCTCCAGTATTCTTTCCTGGAGAATTCCATGGACTGAGAAGCCTGGCAGGCTACAATCCATTGCTGTTCAGTCACTCGGTTATGACTCTTTGCAACCCCAAGAATCCCTCTCCTTCACTATCTCCTGAAGCTTGCTCAGTCTCATGTCCACTGAGTCAATGATGCCATCCAACCATCTCATCCTCTATTGTCCCCTTCTCATCCTGCCTTCAATCTTTCCCAGCATCAGGGCCTTTTCTAATGAGTCAGCTCTTCACATCAGGTGACCAAAGTTTTAGGGTCACAAAGAGTCAGACACAACTGAGTGACTTAATACACACACACACACACACAAGATACCTCTGCCAAATTTTAAGCTCCAGAAATAAAAACTTGTGTCTGTTTTTTCTGACTCTTACATCTCTAGCATCACGCATAGTGTAGATGCTAATACAAATTTATTAAAGTGAATAAATCAGTAAAAATTACCCTTCCATGCTTCTCTTTTATAATCATGCTTAAACCTATCTCTACCTTTCTAGCAAATTGTCTAAGCAGAGATGGATGCAGAAGGGAATGGTAAGGCAGCAAGAAATCAATTACACAGACACAAAGTAGTTCAGTTC
The DNA here is from genome assembly GCF_002263795.3 of Bos taurus. Lineage (NCBI taxonomy): Eukaryota > Metazoa > Chordata > Mammalia > Artiodactyla > Bovidae > Bos > Bos taurus. Next base: position 20,528,498 of record NC_037338.1, read on the forward strand.
AGTTCAGTCGCTCAGTTGTGTCTGACTCTTTGCGACCCCATGGATCGCAGCACACCAGGCCTCCCTGTCCATCACCAACTCCCGGAGTTCACTCCTGTCCACCAAGTTGGTGATGCCATCCAGCCATCTCATCCTCTGTCGTCTCCTTCTCCTCCTGCCCCCAATCCCTCCCAGCATCAGAGTCTTTTCCAATGAGTCAACTCTTCGCATGAGGTGGCCAAAGTATTGGAGTTTCAGCTTTAGCATCATTCCTTCCAAAGAACACCCAGGACTGATCTCCTTTAGAATGGACTGGTTGGATCTGCTTGCAGTCCAAGGGACTCTCAAGAGTCTTATCCAACACCATAGTTCAAAAGCATCAATTCTTCAGTGCTCAGCTTTCTTCACAGTCCAACTCTCACATCCATACATGACCACTGGAAAAACCATAGGCTTGACTAGACGGATCTCTGTTGGCAAAGTAATGTCTCTGCTTTTCAATATGCTATCTAGGTTAGTCATAACTTTCCTTCCAAGGAGTAAGCATCTTTTAATTTCATGGTTGCAATCACCATCTGCAGTGATTTTGGAGCCCCCAAAAATAAAGTCTGACACTGTTTCCACTGTTTCCCCATCTATTTCCTATGAAGTGATGGGACCAGATGCCATGATCTTCGTTTTCTGAATGTTGAGCTTTAACCCAACTTTTTCACTCTCCACTTTCACTTTCATCAAGAGGCTTTTTAGTTCCTCTTCACTTTCTTCCATAAGGGTGGTTTCATCTGCATATCTGAGGTTACTGATATTTCTCCTGGTAATCTTGATTCCAGCTTATGCTTCTAAATTGATTCATTGCAATTAGGCTTCTTCTAAGAAGAATTCTTTGCTTCTTCCTGGAAGATGAAACTGGAAAATTAAAATTTATATTTTGGCCCCAGGAAGATAAGCTACAAATCATCATCAAAAATATCTATCATGGGACTTCCCTGGCAGTCCAGTGGTTAGGATCCTGAGTTTCCACTGCAGGGGGGTTGTAGGTTCGACCTCTGGTCATGGAGCTAAGATCTGCATGATGCATGGTATAGCAAAAAAAGAAAATCAATATAAATAAGTATTTTTTAAAAGTGTCTATTGTTGGAAGTTCCCTGGTAGTCCAGTGATTAGGACTTGATACTTTCCTTGCCCTAGCTTCAGTCTCTGGTCAGGGAACTAAGACCCCATAAGCCATATGACATAGACCAAAAAAAAGTCTATTGTTGGGACTCTTGACTCACTTTGACATTCCTACCTCCAAGTCATGAAAAGTCTTTAAAAAGTCTCTATCATTAAGGGGATCACAAGCCCCAAATCTTCACCCGGTCTTTAATGCCATACTTAAAGCATGAGAAGTTTCCTCTCCAAGGGATTCCTTACTATAGTGTCAAGCCTCTGGTTGGGCTGGGCTATAGTTGTCTTGGAGGAACAGGGTCAGTGGTTGCAAGAGCAGGATGTGGTTTGGAATTATATTGAAGACAGTAATCCTGGGGAAGTGAAGGTGATTATTAAGTCAAGTATGAAACAATGATTGATGGCCAGAAATGAGTTGACGTCAACGATTACTATAGAGATGGTGGTAGCTTCTAAAAGTGGAAACTCAGTACATGGTTCAGGTATAAAAAAAACTAGAGGTGAGGGAAAATGTAAGGGATGATCCACAATTAGATGATGTCGACCTGATGGATATTAGCAGAAAGGTATCATGGGGCAAGTAAGGCCAACATGTGCTAATCTGAAACATGAGACAGTGGTAAGTTGGTTTTGTTGAGTATTAAACTAGACAGATTTGAACTTGATTGATAGCCAACTTAAATCCATGCTTGCTCCGTATGTGATTGCTCTTCGTGATTCTTCTGTGACCCTTGTCATCTTAAACACATTTAAGTAGAAAGACATAGAAGTAAGTTCTAAGATAACTTATTAGTAAAGAACTAGAAAAAATTGATCTTTGTTTTCACGACCTGCACTCTTCATTAAAGTGGAACTCGTAGTCAAGGATTTGGTCCTTTAGCAAAAGAAAAAACAGAACAAAACCAGAAATGCAAGCATGAACTCTATCCCTTTTTTGACTAAATACTGCCAACTGACACTATTTAGAACTGGAAACTTCCTCTCTTCCCACATGTCAAAGCATATTTTTTAAATGCCATTTGGCCCCTTGATTCCCCTGTTCTCATAAGAAAAGCAAAATGGTCAATAACTCATTTCAACATTCAAATTTTGCTGAAAAACTCTTGATGATTCAGCCCCACAGATGTAAGGTGAAAGAGTTCCAGAGAGTAAGTGGGAGCCCTGAGTTTACCAAGTCTATGGCTTTATTCAAAGCTTGCAGAATCACTCGGCCTTTTTGGGAAAGAATAGCCAGTTGACACCTAAGAGACTTTGAGCCGCTCAAAGATGAGGAAGGCCCACCATGAGGAGGGCAGGGGCAGCTGGGCCAGGCTTTATTTGGCCGGTCCCCCACCTCCTGCCTGCCCCGCGGCCCTCCCCTGCTCGGCGGAGACATCCACTGGGTGGGAGGAGGCCCCTTGCCAGAGAACACAGTCTGATGTTTTCTGTTCCTGCTGCAGGAAGTCCCCTTTCCCCACCACCCCCACATCCTCAGCCTGGAAACAACCCTTAAGGAGTAGAAGGGGAGCAAGGCTGTGCCAGCTCAGTATTCGTGATGTGGTTGAAAGCATTTCTCCCTGGACCGTGAAAGGATACTGTAGAGTCATTCATTTTAGCTTTGCTATTTCTTCAGTATGTGAGAAGGCACTAAGCAAATTTACCCTGGAAAGACAAATTCCCGAAGCTGAAAGCATGCAGCTTGCTATTACCACACGAACTGGCATTAGGTACCTGACTCCACTTCTTACACTTGTCTCTGCCTGACTCGGCTGCCTCTGCACAGGCCTTCTAACTGATGGTCGAACAGTCAAACATGGGCCTGCCTCATAGCCTTCGCCCATCCTGGTCTTGCCTACATATCTATTGGCTCCTCCCCTTGCTTCATCTGAGGCTCTGCTCATAGGTCAGCTTGGCAGACAGGTCTTTCCTGGCTGCTGCGCTCATACCCTTTGCTGTTGTTGTTCAGTCACTCAGTTGTGTCCGATCCTTCGAGAGTCCATGGACTGCAGCACACCAGGCTTCCCTGTCCTTCACCATCTCCCACAGTTTGCTCAAACTCATGTCTATTGAGTCGATGCTGCCATCCAACCATCTCATCCTCTGTCACCGCTTTCTCATCTTGCCCTCAATCTTTATCCTACTTTATTTTTCTTCATAGGATAGTGGCCACAGGACTGGAAAAGGTCAGTTTTCATTCCAATCCCAAAGAAAAGAATGTCAAAGAATGCTCAAACTACCGCACAATTGCACTCATCTCACACGCTAGTAAAGTAATGCTCAAAATTCTCCAAGCCAGGCTTCAGCAATACGTGAACCATGAACTTCCAGATGTTCAAGCTGGTTTTAGAAAAGGCAGAGGAACCAGAGACCAAATTGCCAATATCCGCTGGATCATCGAAAAAGCAAGAAAGTTCCAGAAAAACATCTATTTCTGCTTTATTGACTAGGCCAAAGCCTTTGACTGTGTGGATCACAATGAACTGTGGAAAATTCTTCAAGAGATGGGAATACCAGACCACCTGACCTGCCTCTTGAGAAATCTGTATGCAGGTCAGGAAGCAACAGGTAGAACTGGACATGGAACAACAGACTGGTTCCAAATAGGAAACAGTATGTCAAGGCTGTATATTACCACCCTGCTTATTTAACTTATATGCAGAGTACATCATGAGAAACGCTGGGCTGGAAGAAGCACAAGCTGGGATCAAGATTGCCAGGAGAAATATCAATAACCTCAGATATGCAGATGACACCACCCTTATGGCAAAAAGTGAAGAGGAACTAAAAAGCCTCTTGATGAAAGTGAAAGTGGAGAGTGAAAAAGTTGGCTTAAAGCTCAACATTCAGAAAACGAAGATCATGGCATCTGGTCCCATCACTTCATAGGAAATAGATGGGGAAACAGTGGAAACAGTGTCAGACTTTATTTTTGGGGGCTCCAAAATCACTGCAGATGGTGACTGCAGCCATGAAATTAAAAGACGCTTACTCCTTGGAAGGAAAATTATGGCCAACCTAGATAGCATATTGAAAAGCAGAGACATTACTTTGCCAACAAAGGTCCGTCTAGTCAAGGCTAAGGTTTTTCCTGTGGTCATGTATGGATGTGAGAGTTGGACTGTGAAGAAAGCTGAGTGCCAAAGAACTGATGCTTTTGAATTGTGGTGTTGGAGAAGACTCTTGAGAGTCCCTTGGACTGCAAGGAGATCCAACCAGTCCATTCTGAAGGAGATCAGCCCTAGGGTTTCTTTGGAAGGACTGATGCTAAAGCTGAAACTCCAGTCCTTTGGCCACCTCATTCGAAGAGTTGACTCATTGGAAAAGACTCTGATGCTGGGAGGGATTGGGGGCAGGAGGAGAAGGGGACGACAGAGGATGAGATGGCTGGATGGCATCACTGACTCAATGGACGTGAGTCTGAGTGAACTCTGGGAGTTGGTGATGGACAGGGAGGCCTGGTGTGCTGCGATTCATGGGGTCTCAAAGAGTTGGACACTACTGAGCGACTGAACTGAACTGAACTGATATGCTTAATGGTTGGGCTTCCCAGATGGCTCAGTGGTAAAGATCTTGCCTGCCAATGCAGGAGGCACAAGAGACATGGGTTCAATCCCTGGGTTGGGAAGATCCCTTGGAGAAGGGCATGGCAACCCACTCCAGTATTCTTGCCTGGATAATCCCATGAACAGAGGAGCCTGGTGGGCTACAGTCCATGGGGTCACAAAGAGTTGGGCATGACTAAGCAACTGATTACACATGCTTAATGGTTACACATCTGTGTGTAATACAGCTCACCTGACTGGCATAAAAGATCCACAGGAGACTTTGCTGTACCCTTGGTGCATAGTGGGAGTTCAATAGACATTTGAGGAAGGAAGGAAGGGAAGGAAGGAGAGGGAAGGGGTAAGAGAGAGGGAGGAAGAGGGAGTGACTGGTGTGGTTGGGGAGCTAAATGTAGTCTATAAAGGTAGACACAGGAGGCACCAAGCGAAATATTTCTGTTCATCTGCTCCCTGTACCTGGGATAATTTACTCTGGATGGCAAAGAAATATCTTGATTTTTCATTAAATCCATTTCTGTGTTGTTTTGTGGTTTTTTTTTTTTTTTTTGTCTTTGCTGGTTCTTCTTTGCAGCACGTGGACTTGGTTGCCACATGCATGGCACATGGGATCTTAGTTCCAAGACCAGGGATTGAACCCACTTCACCTGCACTGAGAGGCAGATTCTTAACCACTGGGCCACCAAGGAAGTTTCTAAATCCATGTTAAATGAACTATTGGTGATATTTTCTCTCCCATTACCCAAACGCATGTTAACTTCTGCCTGGGCATTTGGTCTTTTGTTCTGGCCCATGAGCCTGAACTGTGAACCCAGACTACTCCCCATCTGCTTCAGGATGGTAGCCCTGAGCTGCCCCTCAGCCTGACGTCTAGAGAAGCCTTCTGCCTTGCCGACTGGGACCTCCTCCCCTTTGCTGTAGCCCGGTGAAGCCGCAGGCTGTACTTCCTCTGAAACCCTCTCCCAGTATCAGCTGATAGGAACCCATGGACTCCTGTCTGCTCCTTAAACTGAATGGTCTTTCCCTTAAGAGCCATCCCAGCTGCCCCTCTGGAGTCAGTCCCCACAGCAACTCAATCTCATACTGGATTCCAATCTCTTCCCTTGTTTTTCTTTGCTACTGTAGAGTGGACTATCTCATCTTGCATCCAAATCATGATTAAAGTTTATAAAAAAGAGAATTTTTACGTGACTTGGCAATATATACCTCTGAAGACCTTTGGCCTAATTATGTGTCACATCAAGGCAAAAATAAACAAAAGAAAAAAATTTTTTTCCACTTAGCTTACTAAAGAGGACTTGGCTAGCCTGGCCAGGGTCCTGATCACTTCCAGTTCCCAAAGACCCCTGCTTCCCGAGCCTGTCAGATCCAGAGCTGATCCAATGGACCCATGTGTAGGTCTAAGTTGAGCCAACAAGAGGTGGTTCCCTCTGAGATGCCAGGAAAGGACTAGAGGTCCCCTGGACTCATACCTCTGGGTAAGCTGTGGTCTGCTTCAGCCTCTTTAGAGGCCTGCTGTGACCAGCAAAGCCACCCTGGTCTGTGCAGGTCCCTGGCCCAGACACAGACTCCCGACATTGACCTAGAACCAGCGCCAGGTGGCTTTGGCCCGGATTTTTTCTCAGCTAGACTGACTGCTCTGGGAATTTCCCAGAAAGTCTTTGCCTGAGAAACTCTTTGTCCTTCCCCAGCCCTCCCCCAGACCAGTAAGATTGTTTATGGAGAAAAGTTGATCGATGAAGGGTGATGTCACCAGCTACATTCAGGCTGTTTCTCTTGAAGGCTAATCACTCAGAACTCTAATCAGGCAGACTGGAAATTCAGGGAAGAAAGTGGACAACAGACAGCTTGGCATCCTTGTTACTAATGGGCTTGATGAATGAAATGTCCAGTCATCCAAAAGTCCCTGAATCAAATCTCCTTGTTCAAGAACAACAGCAACAAGAAAAATTGACTTTTCAGATGCAAAGGAGACCATAGAACAATAAACAGATATTGAGTGAATTTCAGTTTATCTTCCATTCTTGCTCTTGATCTGGGCTTTTCTAACATTCAGTATGCAGAGCAAGAGAAAACAAGCCATCTAGTCCTTAAAAACTGTACAAGCAGATTGGAGAGGAGTGGCCATATTTTAGTAGTTTGCTGAGTCATTATCGAGTATGATAGAACACCATCTACTTTGTTACAGATTAGATAACGAATCCCACTTCCAAGAAAGGCTTCTGGTGAGCAAAGAGTTTCCCTCAATTTCTCACTTTGCTTTTCAAAACCCACTTAGCACAGGCCCAGGAGTTGAACCGGTCAAGGGGTCCAGCAGTTCTCAAAGCAGAGTACAGACTAAAGGATGGAGTTTAAAAAATAATACTCTGGGAACAGATGTATGGCCTGGCAGGAAGAATGCCTTCTTAACAGTTGGGAATCCAAAGAATCAGGCAAAACTGGAGGTAACAGTCCATCGGGAAATTCTAAACAAATAGATTGGGGTTGATTTCAGAACAGGTGGGCAGTAGCTATCAAACCAGAGGCATGAATGACATTCTTGTGCATATTGACAGGTTTGAACCAGTGGTACAGTCAACTCTGAGGGGCTTCCCTGGTAGCTCAGCTGGTAAAGAATCTGTCTGCAATGCAGGAGACCTTGGTTCAATCCCTGGGTTGGGGAGATCCTCTGGAGGAGGGGATGGCCACCCACTCTAGTATTCTTTGCCTGAAGAATCCCCATGGACAGATGGGCCTGACAGGTTATTGTCCATGGGGTCACAAAGAGTCGGACACGACTAAGCAACTAAGCATGCACGCACAATGGACTCTGGTCCGAGGCTGGCTCCTTCTATGATGACTCTATACACTCTGCTGGGTAGACAAGTTTTAGCAAGGCTGTCATGAATAGGGCCCATGGCAGGCTGCCCCATCCAGTTCACCCAGAGAACTTTATCAAAAGGTGGATGATCACATCATCTTTTCAATGGATTCCCACTGAATTAAGCAAAGTCCAATCTTCTTCTCACAGCCTAAAGACCCTTCACAATCTTGCTTCTGGTCATCTCTTCAGCCTCATCTCATCACCACATTCCCTTCCACCAGATTCAGATTCTATGGCCTTAAACATGACAAGATTTGTTTGTTTTGTATAGCATTTATCACCTTTCTTGCCCACTAGACTTTCTTGTTTAATGCTGTAAGTTCTGTTCTTAAAATTGTCCAACAGTAGGTGCTCAATAAAAATTTATCAAACAAGTATTGATGAAAACTGCAAACTACAGAGAAGCAGCAATCTTGTAGCAACTTGAATTGTTCTAGTGGCTGACTTAGTATGCAGAACTGTATAGTTAATTCTCGGATGCCAAACTATGTCCTCAATCAAAATATGCGTGTCCTGTGTTCCCTTCTCTCAAGGTCTGGCTTAGCAATATCAGTGAATTCAATAGCTATATGTTCTGGTCATTTGCTATAAAACAAACTACTCCCAAAACATACAGTGGCTTTAAAACAACCATTTTATCATGATCAGATATCCTGTGGGTTAGGTATATTCAACCAGGACACAGTGGCCAATGGTTTGTCTCTATTCTATAATGCTTCAGAATTCAGCTGAAAAGATTCAAAGGCTGAGGATTACTCAATGGCTGGGAGTTCAAGTCATCTCTTGGCTCCTTACCCTCACATGTCTGGTTCTAAACAAATATGACTCAAAGACTAGGGCTGGTGACAAAGCCCTTTCCTATGTCCTCTCTGCATGGGGTGGCTGGCTCACTGTATGGTGGCCTTAGGGTAGTCAGACTCAGTAGCTAACATTCTAACAAACATTTGATCCAGAATTTATGATCCAGAATTCAAGCAGCATCATTTTTTGCCTACTCTACTGTTTAAATAATCAAATTCAAGGGAAAGGAATATAGGCTCTGTCTTGACGAGAGAGAGGCAAGGTCACACACATGGAAAGGAGCCATGAGCCATCTTTGGGAAACACAGTCTGCCTCCCAACACATGCCAATGTACAAATGAGGAAGTGCTCTTTGCTCTTCTCTCCTCCTTAGCTCTCTCTGCCTCCCTGTATTCCTGGTCCTAATCGTTTATAACACATGTTCAATAAAACAAAGATGTTTTGAATCCCCAGGGAGTGATCCTCTGGTGGACTTTTCAAATCGGGCTAAAAAGAAATAGGTGGGGAAAGATGTAAAGATGCACAAGTCTAAGGAACTACCCAAAATACACCCAGTAGAGGCCCTACAGATCTTTAAGCCCAAGATTTCTAGAGATCACATGTATGATGATGTCAGAAGGTCAAGTTTATACTCTCAAAAAATACATGTCAAGCATATACAGCCAACCTCATAATTCATGAATTCTATATTTGCAAACTTGCCTACTCACTAAACTGTGCTTCTAACCCCCAAATCCATACTCGCATTGCTTTCTCAGTCATTTATAGACATACACAGAGCAGTGAAAATTTTGAGTCATTTGATTTGCACATTAACAGCTGAGGTCGAACAAGGCAATACATTATTTTCCTCATTTTTTGCATCCACTCCCTGGTGGCTCAGACAGTAAAGCATCTGCCCACAATGAGGGAGACCCAGGTTCGATCCCTGGGTTAGGAAGATCCCCTGGAGAAGGAAATGGTAACCCACTGCAGTACTCTTGCCTAGAAAATTCCATGGATGGAGGAGCCAGGTGGGCTACAGTCCATGGGGTCGCAAAGAGTCAGACACGACTGAGCGACTTCACTTTCTTTCACTTTCGCTACTGTAAACAAGTGTCCTTTCAGGGTACATTTAGTGCCACATTTTCACATTTTTTTACTTTTTGTGGACGATTTCACTCTTTAAAATGGCCCCAAAAGTGTAGTGCTGAAGCACTGTCTAGTGTTCCTAAGAGTGATGAGGCTGTGATGTCTCTCAGTACAGAGAAAATACTTGTGTTACTTCAGCTTTCTTTGAGCATGAGTTAGAGTGCTGTTGTGCGAAGCTCATGAATCAATGGTATATGTTCAATAAGCTGCCTTTTAACAGACACACACAAGACTAGGTTATACATTATCAGCTGGCAAAAGTTGTGACCAGAGGCTCACAGAATCCTAACTCCATCTTTCTTTTAGAAACAATCATTTAGGACTTGCTAATTCAGCGCCTGAACTGAACTGAACTGACTGGATTCAGAGTTTGCAGCAGCTTTATAGAATGTAACTATCATAATGTAACTTTCATGCAAAGATGGGCTCAATAAAGGTCAGAAATGGTATGGACCTAACAGAAGCAGAAGATATTAAGAAGAGGTGGCAAGAATACACAGAAGAACTGTACAAAAAAGATCTTCATGACCCAGATAATCACAATGGTGTGATCACTCACCTAGAACCAGACATCCTGGAATGTGAAGTCAAGTGGGCCTTAGGAAGTATCACTATGAACAGAGCTAGTGGAGGTGATGGAATTGCAGGTGAGCTATTTCAAATCCTAAAAGATGATGCTGTGAAAGTGCTGCACTCAAAATGCCAGCAAATTTGGAAAACTCAGCAGTGGCCATAGGACTGGAAAAGGTCAGTTTTCACTCCAATCCCTAAGAAAGGCAGTGCCAAAGAATGCTCAAACTACCACACAATTGCACTCATCTCACACGCTAGCAAAGTAATGCTCAAAATTCTCCAAGCCAGGCTTCAACAATACGTGAACCATGAACTTCCAGATGTTCAAGCTGGATTTAGAAAAGGCAGGGGAACCAATGATCAAATTGCCAACATCTGCTGGATCATGGAAAAAGCAAGAGAGTTCCAGAAAAACATCTGTTTCTGCTTTATTGACTAGGCCAAAGCCTTTGACTGTGTGGATCACAATAAACTGTGGAAAATTCTGAAAGAGATGGGAATACCAGACCACCTGACCTGCCTCTTGAGAAATCTGTATGCAGGTCAGGAAGCAACAGGTAGAACTGGACATGGAACAACAGACTGGTTCCAAATAGGAAAAGGAGTCCGTCAAGGCTGTATATTGTCACCCTGCTTATTTAACTTCTATGCAGAGTACATCATGAGAAACGCTGGGCTGGAGGAAGCACAAGCTGGGATCAAGATTGCCGGAGAAATATCAATAACCTCAGATATGGAGATGACACCACCCTTATGGCAAAAAGTGAAGAAGAACTAAAGAGCCTCTTGATGAAAGTGAAAGAGGAGAGTCAAAAAGTTGGCTTAAAGCTCAACATTCAGAAAACTAAGATCATGACATCTGGTCCCATCACTCCATGGCAAATAGATGGGGAAACAGTAGAAACAGTGGCAGACATTATATTTTTGGGCTCCCAAATCACTGCAGATGGTGACTGCAGCCATAAAATAAAAAGACGCTTACTCCTTGGAAGGAAAGTTATGACCAACACAGACAGCATATTAAAAAGCAGAGACATTACTTTGCCAACAAAGGTCCGTCTAATCAAGGCTATGGTTTTTCCAGTAGTCATGTACGGATGTGAGAGTTGGACTATAAACAAAGCTGAGCACTGAAGAATTGATGCTTTTGAAGTGTGGTGTTGGAGAAGACTCTTGAGAGTCCCTTGGACTGCAAGGAGATCCAATCAGTCCATCCTAAAGGAAATCAGTCCTGAATATTTATTGGAAGGACTAATGTTGAAGCTGAAACTCCAATACTTTGGCCACCTGATGCGAAGAGCGGTCTCATTTGAAAAGACCCTGATTCTGGGAAAGATTGAAGGCAGGAGAAGGGGCTGACAGACGATGAGATGGTTGGATGGTATCACCAACTAGATGGACATGAGTCTGAGTAAACTCCGGGAGTTGGTGATGGACAGGGAGGCCTGTGTGTTGCAGTCCATGGGGTCACAAAGAGTCAGACATGACTGAGCGACTGAACTGAATTGAACTAGCATCAGATCAGATCAGATCAGTCGCTCAGTCATGTCCGACTCTTTTCGACCCCATGAATCGCAGCAGGCCAGGCCTCCCTGTCCATCACCAACTCCCGGAGTTCACTCAGACTCACGTCCATCGAGTCAGTGATGCCATCCAGCCATCTCATCCTCTGTCGTCCCCTTCTCCTCCTGCCCCCAATCCCTCCCAGCATCAGAGTCTTTTCCAATGAGTCAACTCTTTGCATGAGGTGGCCAAAGTACTGGAGTTTCAGCTTCAGCATCATTCCTTCCACAGAAATCCCAGGGCTGATCTCCTTCAGAATGGACTGGTTGGCATAAGTTATTTTTATTTGTTTTTTGTGGTTTTTTTTTTTTTTTTTGACAATCAATTGTACTGTGGTGGTACATCCCTGTGGTAAGCCCTGGAGATGCAACTAAACACATTTGTCTGTGTGAACTGAATGAGCAAAAATCCCTGCCTTTGTTGAGTTTACATTCTAGAAGTGAGAAGAGGACATAAATAAATGTCAATGATCCAGTATGTTAGAAGATGATAAGCACAATGGAAAAAATAAAGCAGGGAATGGGAGATGGAGTGTCCAGGGTAGAACTGTTTTGGGGGCAGGGGTTGTTTATCTGCAAAATGCAATGATCAGTGTAGACCTAGCTAAGAATGAAATGATGCTTGAAAATGTTCGTGAAAGAGATGAGGGAGCAAGCTTAGCAACTTCGTAAGGAGAACAAAAAGGACAACAGTGCATAGGCTGATGTTGGAAATATCCCTGGTGATAGAAACCAGGAGGGGGCCCATATGCCTGCAGTGGGGTCAAGAGGAGGTGAAGTCAGAGAAGTTGGAAGGACCAGATCAGTAAGCCTTGAAGCCCCTTGTAATGAATGGAACTTTCATTCTGCCCAAGAGACTGTGAGCAGCCAAGGGGGAAAGAAGAGAGCAATTAGAAGAAATTTGCAGAAATCTAGACTTAAAGAGTGGTCAGTTTTGAGACTGAGTAGTCAGATTCCAGGTATTTGGATTGTGAAAGCAGAGCCATCTGGATTTGCTAGTGGGCTAGACATAAGGTTGTGAAAGACATGGTGAAGTTAAATGGGACTTCAAAGGTTTTGGCCTGAGCAGCTGCAAGGATGAAGTTGCCATTGACTAAGAGGAGAAAAAAACTATAGATGGAACCGGTTTTGGAGGGATTAAATTCTACCCATTTGAGATATCTATTGAGATATCCAAGTAGAAATACAGTGTAGGCAACTAGGTGTGCAGGTCTATAATTTAGAGAAGTCCAAATTAGTAATAATAACATTTTGAAGTCCTCAACATACAGTTGGAATTTAGAAACTGCACGAGATCACCAAAGAATGAGTGAAGGTAGGGAAGAGAAGAGAAGTGGTCCAAGATTGAGATCCCTGGGTCATTCAGTGTTAAGAGATCAGAGAAAAGAGAAGGAGGCAGCCAGGCAGAAAAGAAGTATGGTCTCCGGGAAGCTGAGTGAAGACAGAGCTCCCCAAAAGGGAGAGCGAGCAACTGTGCCATCATGCACAGATGTCGGGGAGGATAAGGACTGAGAATTGACTCTAATTTAACAACACAACAGTAATGTGCTGGTAAATGTTTACCAACTGGCTCTCTGGTGGCATGGGAGGGGGGTTAGGGGTGGGTGGAACCCGGATCTGTAGAGTTTGCCAATTTCCATGTTGAAAATACTCCTGACATGGCTGATGTCAAGCTATTAATGTGGCGCCACTGAATGCAGAGTTTAGAAGGGATGTGCACAATTGGCTCTCAAGAGAGAACGCAAGCTGGCTGCAACATACCCATGAATATGAATGGTGTCCATTGCTTCACCAGGATTTGGGGACCAAGAGAAAGATGCTGGTGCAGTGTGAACCTGACATGACTAAATCTGCATGACCTGGACAAAGGCAACCAACATTTATCTAATCAACTGACATTCTTTTTTTTTTCAACTGACATTCTTTATTGAGGGCAGCCCAAGCAGTTTGCTGGAGACACCTGGGACCATAGGATGACGTCATGGTCTCCATAGCCCGTGCGTGCATGCTCAGTTGCTTCTGTCATGCCTGACTCTTTGCAATCCTATGGACTATAGCCCACCAGGCTTCTGTGTCCATGGGATTCCCCAGGCAAGAATACTGGAGTGGGTAGCCATTTCCTCCTCCAGGGGATCTTCCTGACCCAGGGATTGAACCCACATCTCCTGTGTTTCGTGCATTATAGGTGGCTTCTTTACCTGATGAGCCATTGGGGAAGCCAGTGCATAGCCTAGACTTACGGTAACTTTTAAAGAGAGTGCATTGCAACAACAAAAAGGCAAAAGGCACATACCCTGTACACACAAAAAAGTGCAGATTGGAATTAATGCAGTTCTAAGCTAAGGAAGGAGATCCAACCAGTCTATTCTAAAGGAGATCAGTCCTGGGTGTTCTTTGGAAGGACTGATGCTGAAGCTGAAACTCCAACACTTTGGCCGCCTCATGCGAAGAGTTGACTCACTGGAAAAGACTCTGATGCTGGGGTGGATTGGGGGCAGGAGAAGGGGACGACAGAGTATGAGATGGCTGGATGGCATCACCGACTCTATGGACATGAGTTTGAGTGAACCCCGGGAGTTGGTGATGGACAGGGAGGCCTGGTGTGCTGCAGTCCATGGGGTCGCAAAGAGTTGGTCACGGCTGAGCAACTGAACTGAACTGAAGCTAAGGAATGCCAAGAATTGCCAACAGCCCTCAGAAGCTAGGAGAAAGGTAAGAAATGGATCCCTCCTCAGAGCCTCCATAAGGATCCAACCTTGCTGGCACCTGGATTTTGAACTTCCGGCCTCCAGAATTGTAAGAAAATTAATTTTGCTGATTTAAGCCACTGAGCTGTGGTGATTTGTTATGGCAGTCCTTGGAGATGAGTATAGACTGTTCAGATAAGAGCAGTTTTCACAGACACAGGAGGGGAATGGGGTGAAAAAAGAGAAGGCTGAGAGTTAGGGTCCCTGAAGCTGAGTGAAGACGGCATTCCCAGGAAGAGGGGGTGACTGCCTCTCTGCTGCCCGTAGCAAGTCCTGGATTGTGGTCTGCCCCTGACTGGCTCATTATCAACAACACAGTTTGCCTCAGAGCTGCTACCATCTAGTCGGTTTGCTCAGCTTCCTAGTTTGACTGGTTTTTGTGCATGGGGGCAACAGTTTGGATAAATTTGATCCATGTAGACAGAGCTCCTGGAATACTGATGTGCAAACATCAGAGAGTACTGAGTCATCCAGCTGTGTGCAAGCTGAGGAGATACTGTTATCCCAAGGGATAATACTGACATTTTTGGTGATGACTACCTTTGGTCACCTGGAGAAGGAAATGGCAACCCACTCCAGCATTCTTGCCTAGAGAATTTCATGGACAGAGGAGCCTGATGGGCTACAGTCCATGGGGTTGCAGACAGTCGGACACAACTGAGCAACTAACACACACCATGGGTCAAAAGGAACTTTCTCAGTGGCTCCTAGTGGGACCTAAACTTTCCTCATTATTTCTGTCTTCATAGGCATGCGATGCAATGCCTACATATAAGGCAACTGCTTTACTAGAATTAAACCACCACAGTCATGAACACATCAGCTCTGAGGGAAGCATCTCTCTGGTGATGAATTGCAGCATGAGGAAGGAGAGACAATTCTAGAGACTACATAAGTCCCAATAAGAAACTGTTTGAGAGTCCTGGCCCTTGCAAGGAATTCAGAAGAAAACTAAAATAGAGCTGGGTAGGAATGAGAATAAATCATGCTTGTGTCTAGTTCTTTTTGTGTTGGCTATTCAAGGGCCAAAAGTGGCCATTTACTGAATTCCGTAGAGCCACTTACCACGGGCAATATACCCTATAAAGTGGGTACCAAAGCTGGATGGTACCATCTGCCCACCAGGGAGGAAGGCTGTCTCTTGGTAGGGGAAGGTATAACATTGTTGTCAGTGACAGTAGAGGGAAGAAATATGAGACCATATCCCTCGGCTTCTGTGGTGATGTTCCCAAGAGTGCAGCAGAGTTGTTTTTTGGTTTTTTTTTGAGAGGAAGCATTCTACTTTTTAAAATTTATTCTTTGTCTCTATAAATTATTTTTCCAAAGATAAAGAAGTAAAAAAAAAACAAAAAACAGGTTAAACTCTATTTTTTTTTTTTTCAGTTTAAACTTTTTTTTGTATTGGGATCTAGCCAATTAACAACAGTGTTGTGATAGTTTCGGGTGAACATGGAAGGGACTCAGTCATACACACATATGTATCCATTCTCCTCCAAACTCCCCTCCCATCCAGGCTGCCACATAACATTGAGCAGAGTTCCCTGTGCCATACAGGAAGTCTCTTGCTGGTTATCTGTTTCAGACATAGCAGTGTGTACACATCCATCCCAAACTCCCTAATTATCCCTCCCCCGCCCCCATCCTTTCCCCTGGAAACCATAAGTTTGTTCTCCAAGTCTGAGAGTCTGTTTCTGTTTTGTAAGTAAGTTCATTTGTAGCATTCCTTTTTGGATTCCACATATAAGGAAAGTCATATGATATTTCTCCTTCTCTGTCTGACTTACTTCATTCAGTATAACACTCTCTAGGTCCATCCATGTTGCTGCAAATGGCCTTATTTTGTTCTTTTTCATGGGTGAGTAATATTCCATTATATATGTACCAATTCTTTATTCATTCCTCTGTCGATGGACATTTAGGTTGCTGCCATGTCTTGGCCTTTGTAAACAGTGAAGAACGCAGCATTTTTTAACATGGAGACCTCTAAGAAGTTCTACCAGAAGGAAGCCATGGATACCAATAACACACTAAAGAAGATTCACAGGAATCTGGCTGCTTGGAGATCCAAACACAGGTCAGGGATTTGCCAAAGCGGGAAAACTGTGTGACCTTTACACAGACCAGGACCCACCTGCATAGGTTTTGCCACTTCCTGGGGAAGGAAGCTTCTGTCTCTCAGAGAAATGGTGTAAGCTTCGTGAGCAGAGGATTGGTGCAATCTTTTGGTTTATGTGGCAAGATATTATAGGATCTTTATCAGGAAGAAAAGCACAGTGTCTTCATGAAGCTTCATGGGTTTCACTGTGGGGGTGCCACAGCCTCCCCTTGAAATTCCCCAAATACTGAACAAAAGTTGTGTATAAAGGAGTTCAGGGACTTCCCTGGTGGTCCAGCAGTTAAAACCACTGGACTTAGTGCAGTGCAGTGTTGCACTTGCAATATAGAGAATGTGAGTTCGATCCCTGGTTGGGGAACTAAGATCCCACATGCCGTGGAGCAGCTAAGCTCATGCGCCACAACTAGAGAGTCTGTGAGCCGCAGCAAAAGATTCCACACGATACAGTGAGAACCCAATGCAGCCAAATTAGAAGAAAAAAATGTTTTTTAAAAAAGGAGTTCAGATGGAGAACCGTTTGGAGGAGTATTTCTTTGTTATTCCAGATGACAAGGAAAAAGGCAAATGGACACAGTCTCCTTGCAATCATATATTTGTTCAGTTTTTCATTATTTGGAGATAAAAGCTGCTTTTAGGCCTAAGGATCTGGGCTCACCGGTCAATTTTTCAGGAATGGGCACAGCTTTAGGAGAGCAGCTTTCCTCCTCCAAGCCCCCTCTCATTCTGTCTCAGACAAAAATGTATTAAGAAAATGAAGCCAAGTGAAGCAAAGTTCAGGAGTGAGAGAAAAGCTGACATATAAGCTTCAGCAACCACAGCTGGCCCAGGAAGCAGCGCCCGATAAAGAGAACTTTGCGCAAAAGAGCCTGAGATGAAGAGGATGTTAGGGAGTGGAGCCAAGCCAGTCACACAACGAACTTTTGCAGGAAGAAAGAAGAGGGAATGGGGAATTAATTATAATGAATTTCTCCTAAAGCACTGAGAGTTGGAGAGAATGCATAGGTTATTCAGAGGGTAACTTCTAATTCTGCAAGGTTTCAGAGAGCTTCTTACTCAAAGCAGGCTACAGGAACCTCTGCCAAGCGTATGGAGTTGCCAACTTAAAGTCAAGAGAACTTGCTTCCAGGCCTCCTGCAGAAGGCTATGTGGACACAGATGGCGGGTTTGCTTTCTCGTTTGGTAAGGAGTAAACTCCTGTTTGTTTGATTCTCTCCCTAGTCTCTCTCCCCTGCTGATATTTCCCTTGGCTGAGAATGATTTCACTGACCAAGCCAAATGCAGCTATAAATCCAGAGATGCTTTTATATTGTATTAACTCCAGCAAGGGCTTAGAAGGCCCCAACACAAACATGCCCATCACGATATTGGAGGCTCATTGTTTGAAGGGCCGACTGAACCCTGGGAGGTGGAAAGCCTAGAGTGTGGAGCAAAAGCTAAGAATAGAATTGGGATGTAGGGAGACAGTCACTCCAACTTTGCTTTTGATCACTCTTTTCACAGGATGGTGGGCAGACCCGAAAAATCATTCAGAGGCGGGGAGATGTTGGGGTGTGGGAAAAACCAAAGATTCAGTAGGGCTGAAAATAAAGAAGTCTTTTTATATATATATAAAAGTTAATAGGACCTAGATAAGACTGCCAGACACTACTCACTCCAACCCCATTTTATTGGCAATGATGCAAGCCAAATACCAGCTGTGAAGACTAGCCCTTTCTTAGAAGTGACCCTTGCTGAAAAAACATCCTGTGTTTTGCTAAGTGGTCTATCTCTGAAGAAAACTGTAAAAAAGAAACTAGCTGTGACTTTGGCCAAGGCAGGTGGTCCCACGACTCATGAGGGGGGCTGAGTCCTAAGCAATGAGAGTGAAGCAGAAAATAAAATAGACGAGAGGAGAAAGTATGGAGTTTAATGCACGGTTTTTGTGAGAGATGATCTCCGGGAAGAGAGCCTCATGCTCTAAACCTGACCCAGACTAGACCATCAACTCTAGGCTATTTATACTAAAACTGAGTTGGCTGTGGAGATGAAGTGTAAAGTAAATTGAATCCCGTTTGTCTCTGGTTTCAAACCCAGAGTATTCTCTTGTGGACACAAAGGTGATATGATGGAGTTGAAAGCATTCATTGACTACTTCCCTTTTTGTTTTAAATCAAGGCGCAGACTTTTTAAAATTAATTAATTTATTTTAATTGGAGGCAAATTACTTTATAATATTGAGGTGGTTTTTGCCATACATCGACATGAATCAGACATGGGTGTGGGATGGGGTGTGGAGGGAGGTGGGAGAGGGGTTCAGGATGGAAGGCACAGATTTTTAAGTAGACCACATGTGCCAGAGCAATCTATGTGAAGACACATTTGACGAAGGAGCCAATAGGGTTCCTCGGGGCTCATCCTGGGACAGTTGAGGTGGTCTTGAATAACACTTAGAGAGACATAGAAGTTAGGGATGGGGGCTAAAATGCCCCACCATCGGTAAAGCTGATAAATTGAAAAACCAAGGTGGAGAATGACTCAAGTCTGGGAGCAATTTCTCATCTGTGCCCTACAAGAAAAATAACAGCTAGGTGGAATACTGCTGAAATTTTCATGTTGTGATTTAATATGATTGCCCTAAGATTTAGCTTGCCCCATGAGCCATCCAGCTATATAAACTGGAAATGCCAGGAGGGCTTCTCATAGTAGGAAAATGCTGTAGAGAAAGACCCCTCGAAGTTAGGAAGTAGGGGTAGTGAACTTGTTGGTAAAGCATGGCATTGTGTGATGCTCCTTCCTGGGCATGTTTGTACTGTTTTCTCTGCCCTGCCCAAGCTTGAGATTGTCTCTTCTCAGCAATTCTAACAGACACCCCCCTTTTTTTTGGGCAGTGGTGTTGCACCACATGGCATATGGGATCTTAGTTCCCTGACCAGGGATCGAACCTATGCCCCATGCAGTAAAAGCACAGAATCTTAACCCCTGAACTGCCAAGGAAGTGCTGGAGAGCTACCGGGGACTTTGAGCTACTGTTCTCATAAAACTTTTGCTTGGAAACAGGATTTAAGTCATTTCAGTTTTCATTCATGGCATTCAGGATATGGAAAACTGAGTATATTTTTCACACTTCCTGTCCTTGTACCTGTAAGTCACAAGTCTTTCATGCCTGAGTTATTTTGTTATAACTTTATGATTTGCTACGTCATATCTCACAATCCACTGAAGTCTATTCTTTCAAAGTCCAATGCAGGAACATTGCAGCCCATCTTTAGTTCTGAAGGAAAGGTGGGGTAGTTCAAAAAATAACTCATCTTCTTTTTTCTATGAGGATCAGTGTTAAGATATTTTTAGAGGAACATGCTTTTACTTACTCTAAGGTCTCACAGCTTGGACTGAGATACAGTTTCTCTGGGAAATTTGCAGCCAGAGGGAATACAAGGCTACAGGACAAACCCAGTGCATCTTTCTACAATAAAACAAGTGCAGATATGAACATACAGCTTCCCCTGGTGATGGCCTCACGAGCATTTGGCAACACTGCTCTCTTCTGACACTGTTTTCTTCAGGCACTTTGAGCTGTTTCTGCCTCCCCTGATTTTGAAGCCATCATTAGCCTGACATGAGACTGCTGTTCCTCAGTCACTCAGTTAGTCTTGTCCGACTCTTTGCTACCCCATGGACTGCAGCACGCCAGGTTTCCCTGTTCTTCACTATCTCTCAGAGCTTGCTCAAACTCATGTCCATTGAGTCAGTGATGCCATCCAACTATCTCATCCCGTCGACCCCTTCTCCTCCTGCCTTCAATCTTACCCAGCAGCAGGGTCTTTTCCAATTAGTTAGCTCTTTGCATCAGGTGGCCAAAGTATTGGAGCTCCGGTTTCAACATCATTCCTTCCAATGAATATTCAGGGTTGATTTTCCTTAGGATTTGCTGGTTTGATCTCCTTAATGTCCAAGGGACCCTCAAGAGTCTTCTCCAACATCACAGTTCAAGAGCATCAGTTCTTTGGCACTCAGTCTTCTTTATGGTCTCACATACATACATGACTACTGGAAAAACCATAGCTTTGACTGTGCAGACCTTTGTTGGCAAAGTAATGTTTCTGCTTTTTAATATGCTGTCTAGGTTTGTCATATCTTCTCTTCCAAGCAGCAAGTGTCTTTTAATTTCATGGCTGCAGTCACCATCCTTAGTGACTCTTGAGCCCAGGAAAATAAAGTCTGTCATTGTTTACATTGTTTCCCCATCACATTTGCCATGAAGTGATGGGCCCAGATGCCATGGTCTTTGTTTTTTGAATGTTGAGTTTTAAGCCATATTTTTCACTCTCCTCTTTCAACTTCATCAAGAAGCTTTTTAGTTCCTCTTTGCTTTCTGCCATTAGGGTGGTGTCATCTGCACATCTGAGGTTATTGATATTTTTCCCAGCAATCTTGATTCCAGCTTGTGCTTCATCCAGCCCAACATTTCATACGATGTATTCTGCATATAAGTTATATAAGCAGGGTGACAATATACAGCCTTGACAAACTCCTTTCCCTATTTGGAACCAGTCCATTGTTCCACGTCCAGTTCCAACTGTTGCTTCTTGACCTGCATACAGGTTTCTCAGCAGGCAGGTAAGGTGGTCTGGTATTCCCATCTCTTTCAGAATTTTCCACAGTTTGTTGTGATCCACACAGTCAAAGGCTTTAACATAGTCAATGAAGCAGAAGTAGATGTTTTTCTGGAATTCTCTGGCTTTTACCATGATCCAATGGACGTTGGCAATTTGATCTCCGGTTCCTCTGCCTTTTCTAAATCCAGCTTAAACATCTGGAAGTTCTTGGTTCACATACTGTTGAAGCCTAGCTGGGAGGATTTTGAGTATGGCCTTGCTAGTAAGTGTAACTGTGCAGTAGTTTGAACATTCCTTGGCACTGCCTTAATTTGGGATTGGAGTAAAAACTGACCTTTTCCAGTCCTGTGGCCACTGCTGAGTTTTCCAAATTTGTTGGCATATTGAGAGTAGCAGTTTCACAGCATCATCCTTCAGGATTTGAAATAACTGAGTTGGAGTTCCATCACGTTCACTAGCCTTGCTCATAGTTATGCTTCCTAAGGTCCACTTAACTTTGCAGTCCAGGATGTCTGGCTCTAGGTGAGCGATCACACCATTGTGGTTATCTTGGCTATTATTATAGTTCTTCTGTGTATTCTTACCACCTCTTCTTAATATCTTCTGCTTCTGTTAGGTCCGTACCATTTCTGTCCTTATTGGGTTCACCTTTGCATGACATGTTCCCTTGGTATCTCTAATTTTCTTGAAGAGATCTCTAGTCTTTCCCATTCTATTGTTTTCCTCTACGTGCACTCCTCTTCTCCTGCAAGAACACCAAAATCGCAACTAACTGCTTAACAGCCATCGACAGGAGAATGCTAGATCCCACCAAAAAAAGATATCCCACATCTAAGGGCAAAGGGAGAAGCCACAACAAGATGGCAGGAGGGGTGCAATCACATGTAAAATCAAACTTCATACCTGCCAGGGATTCTTGGAGGGCGCAAACAAAACCTTGTGTGTACCAGGACCCAGAGAAAGGAGCAGTGACCCCACAAGCCAGATTTGTCTGCGAGTGTTCGGGAGTCTCTGGCAGAGGCATGAGTTGACAGTGGCCTGCCTCAGGGTCAGGGACTCTGACTGCAGCGTGCTAGGAGGCCTGGCGTGCAGGCGTAAGTCCTTTTGGAGTAGTTTGCCATTACCCTCAGTTTTGCCTAAGGCCAAACTACAGGGAGGGAACACATCTCCACCCATCAGCCGAAAACTTGATTAAAGATTTACTGAGAATGGCCTTGCCCACCAGAGCAAGACCCAGTTTTCCCCACATCCAGTCCTTCCCATCAGGAAGCTTCCACAAGCCTCTTATCCTCATCCATTAGAGGGCAGGCAGAATGAAAACCACATTCACAGAAAACTAATCAAAATGATCACATGGATCACAACCTTGTCTAACTCAGTGAAACTATGAGCCATGCTTTGTAGGGCCATACAAGATGGACACGTAATGGTGGAGAATTCTGATAAACCATGGTCTATTGGAGAAGGGAATGGCAAACCACTTCAGTATTCTTGCCTTGAGAATCCCATGAACAGTATGAAAAGGCACAAAGATATGACACTGAAAGATGAACTCCCCAGGTCGGTAGGTGCCCAGTGTGCTACTGGAGAAGAGCAGAGAAACAGCTCCAGAAGGAATGAAGAGGCTGAGCCAAAGTCAAAACAACATCCAGTTGTGGATATGTCTGGTGGTGAAAGTAAAGTCTGATGCTGTAAAAAACAATATTGCACAGGAACCTGGAATGTTAGGTCCATGAATCAAGGTAAATTGGAAGTGGTCAAACAGGAGATGGCAAGAGTGAACGTCGACATTTTAGGACAGTGAACTAAAATGGATGGGAATGGGTGAATTTAATTCAGATGACCGTTATATCTACTACTGTGGGCAAGATTCCCTTAGAAGAAATGCAGTAGCCCTCATAGTCAACAAAAGAGTCCAAAATACAGTACTTGGGTGCCATCTCAAAAACAACGGAATGATCTCTGTTCATTTCCAAGACAAACCATTCAATATCACAGTAATCCAAGTCTATGCCCCAACCACTAATGCTGAAGAGGCTGAAGTTTACAAGTTCTATGAAAACCTACAAGATCTTCTAGAACAAACACACACACACACAACAACACAAAAAGATGTCCTTTTCATCGTAGGAGACTGGTATGCAAAAGAAGGAAGTCAAGAGATACCTGGAATAACAGGCAAATTTGACCTTGGAGTACAAAATGAAGCAGGGAAAAGGCTAACAGTATTTTGCCAAGAGAACTCACTGGTCATAGCAAACACCCTCTTCCAGCAACACAAGAGACTATTCTACATATGGACATTACCAGATGGTCAATACTGAAATCACATTTATTATATTCTTTGAGGCCAAATATGGAGAAGCTCTATACAGTCGGCAAAAACAAGACAGGAGCTGACTGTGGCTCAGATCATGAACTCTTTATTGCAAAATTCAGGCTTAAACTGAAGAAAGTAGGGAAAACCACCAGGCCGTTCAGGTATAACCTAACATAAATCAAATCCCTTTTGATTATACAGTGGAGGTGACAAATAGATTCAAGGGATTCGATCTGATAGACAGAATGCTTGAAGAACTATGGACAGAGGTTCATAACATTGTACAGGAGGTGGTGATCAAAACCATCCCCAAGAAAGGAATGCAAAAAAGGCAAAATGGTTGTTGGAGGAGGCCTTACAAATAGCTGAGAAAAGAAGAGAAGTGACAGGCAAAGGAGAAAAGCAAAGACATACCTATCTGAATGCAAAGTTCCAAAGAATAGCAAGGAGAGATAAGAAAGCCTCCCTAAGTGACAAGAATAAATTCTGTAATACGCCTAATGGCAAGCATTATCAAGAAGCAAAAATGTCAGATCTCAAGTACAAGATGAGTAATTGCAAAAGGTTTAACCAAAGCCACACAGCCACTGTGTAACGTCCCTCCTGCTCAGGTATTGTTGTTTCATAAGAAAAGCCATTTTTCTCCCACGCTAAGCACCATCCCATTAAATGCTAGACAGATCCTAGTCTTTGAACTACTGTGCCTGGGTTCTAGAGTTGGCTGTTAACCCTTCTGGGCCTTACCTATAAAATAGAAGCATTAAATGAGGGGCTGCTCAGTTCCCTCACAGATTTAACTTCCTATAATTCTAAGTACATCATTAAGGGATTTCAGGAAATATTTTTTTCTCTACTTATTGTTAGTTTCTGCTTTCTCTACCTTGCCCTAGATCCGGTGTAAGGATGACAAAGCTGCTGATCTGTAGAGACAGACTCTCCTTGATTCAGGATTCCAAAACAAAAGGGTTTGTGTGAACCCTGCTCGGATCAACCCTGCATGTGAAAATACACCCTGTCTTCCGGGTTCCAAAGGCTTGTCCTGACCACACCTGGACTCCAGGGTTCCAGTTGTCACCCTGCTTCCCTCTTAACAGCTTTATTCAAGCTAAAGAAAAGTTTCTGCTGTCTCATTTATTTGATTGTACATTTACTTATTATGTCCCTGCTGTTTGCCCAGCTTAATCTCTGACTTAAAGGAACTTGAAAGTAACTCATGGAACAATTTTGTTACCATCAAGGGGAGATTTCAGGGGCTCTAGGAAAGTGCACCAGAGAAGGCAATGGCACCCCACTTCAGTACTCTTGCCTGGAAAATCCCATGGACCGAGGAGCCTGGTAGGCTGCAGTCCATGGGGTCGCTAAGAGTCAGACATGACTGAGCGACTTCACTTTCACTTTTCACTTTCATGCATTGGAAAAGGAAATGGCAACCCACTCCAGCGTTCTTGCCTGGAGAATCCCAGGGATGGGGGAGCCTGGTGGGCTGCCGTCTCTGGAGTCGCACAGAATCAGACACAACTGAAGCGACTTAGCAGTAGCAGCAGGAGCAGCAGGAAAGTGCTCTGTGCCCCACCTGTGCCCTCACACCTGTGCCAAATTGCCCATCAGCCCAGTATGTGTCCCGATGCCCAGGCCATATCCTATATCATTGAGATCAGAATCTTTGGGGATATGATTCAGGCAGTTAGTATTTTTAAGGCTCCCCAGATGACTCCAAAGTACAGCCAACTTTAAGCATCACTGATTCAGAATATTTGCCTGTCTTCTCCCATACTTCTATGCTCTTGACTTCTTTAAGTTTTTTTTTTTTTTTCAGTTGGAGCATTATTGCTTTACAGTGTGTGTTGGTTTCTGCTATACAACAACATGAATCAATCATATGACTCAGAAATTCCACTACTGGGCATATACCCCGAGAAAACCATAATTTGAAAAGACATGTGTACCCAATGTTCATTGCAGCACTGTTTACAGTAGCCAGAACATGGAAGCAACCTAGATGTCCATAGACAGATGAATGGATAAGAAGTTGTGGTACAATGAAATATTACTCAGCCATAAAAAGTTAAATCAGTTGAACAGAAGTGGATGAACCTAGAGCCTGGTATACAGAGTGAAGTCAGAAAAAGAAAACAGATACCATATATTAATGCATATATGTGGGATCTTGAAGAATGGTACTGATAAACCTATTTCAGGACAGGAATAGAGACACAGATGTAGAGAATGGATTTCTGCTCTTGACTTTTTTCCTCCTCTAATCTCCTAGTTCAAAAGAGTTTGTGGTGTGAGGGTTAAGGTCAGACTAGATAGGTGATAAAGGGCAAGATTCAACCTGGTTCTCTTTACCACTTAATTCCTGGCCATCACTTATCCAGCACTCTGGGAGTAAAGGGCAATGGAGAAACTTCTAGACCTATTGTTACATATTTCCAAGAGGAAGACTCTTGGACCAGCATCAAGCTGATTTTTTAAATCTTGATCTTCCCTGAGGTTTCTAAATATTATTTCAGGATAGGGATTTCAACTTTTATTCTCTTCTGACTTTTCATTTTTGTGGCATGTAGGGTCAAAGAAGCAATGGAAAGTTGGAAGTCATTCTATTCTAATTAGCAGGCATATCAGTGATTGAAAGTATTTACCAGTAATGGTGCCAGCACAGCATCAGGAATGTTAATTACTGCCATTTCTTCTCAAGTTTGATTTCATAACCAATAAGGATTGTTAATATGCCATCACTTCAGTTAGAGACTGGTAAAAGACTTTTGTCCTATTCAATATCATTGAATAATGACTCTCAGATTTGTCTTTGGGCAAATTAAAAGATCAAATGAATCCCTCTTTTAAAGCAATGTTAAATCTGACCTCAGCTGCTAAAGGCAGAAGAGTAAGATGAAATTCCAGACAGAGCTGCTTCCTCTTTGACGTGTTTCACAGTCATGTCAAAGCAGGGGCTGCTGCTGCCCCCATTCCCAACAGCTCCAGCTGATCTTGTTGGAAGGAAAGGTTGTTCCTTCTGTGACAGGCTAGGTTCCAGGTGTTCTGAGCAAAATGTGGAAGACTGGAGTGCTCTGACTCCAAGTAATAGATTCTTTCAGTACACACACACACACACACACACTTCTCTAAGACACATCATCTGTATTGGAGGTGGACCCTGGTCTTAAGAGTTGTTAGTCCATGCTCCCCTCCTCTCTTTTTCAGAACTGCAAATTCTTCTTCCTCAGAAGGATCCCTCTCCTTCTTTAAACTGGTGTCACCAAATAGATTCAGGGGTGGAGAGGAAACAGCACAGCCTGATGACATAAGAAACAGCATCTAAACCCCAAATCAAAAATGTCCTCCAAGATACAGACAGAGACATAGAGAATGAACTTGTGGACACAAGGCTGGGGAAGGAAAGAGTGGGACTAATTAAGAGACTAACATTGGCATATATACACTGCCATGTGTAAAAGAGATAGCTAGTGGGAATCTGCTGCATAGCACAGGGAGCTCAGCTCAGTACTCCATGATGACCTAGAGGGGTGGGATGCGGGGATGGGAGTTAGGAAGGAGGCTCAAGAAGGAAAGCATATAAGTATACCTATGGCTGATTCATGTTGTTGTACTGCAGAAAGTAACATAACATTGCAAAGCAATTACTCCAATTTAAAAATTTTAATTAAGTTAAAATTTAAAATATATCCTCCAAGAGATAGGTAATTGCCTTAAAATCGCAAACCCTAAATGGACCATTCAAGTAGTTCTTCCCAGAATTCCTGACATTATTCACCCAAAAATGACTTCTGAGAACTTAAAATGACAGCTTCAAAAATCTTAACATCTAGTTGCCACCAGCTGCTCTTCACTGAGTATTTTGCTAAGCTATTTAACATTTGAGATATTAGTCCTTACACAACCCAATGAGGGAGGCATGATATCATTGCTTCTAAGTCACTTCAGTCGTGTCCGACTCTGTGCGACCCCAGAGACGGCAGCCCACCAGGCTCCGCTGTCCCTGGGATTCTCCAGGCAAGAACACTGGAGTGGGTTGCCATTTCCTTCTCCGATGCATGAAAATGAAAAGTAAAAGTGAAGTCGCTCAGTCATGTCCGACTCTTAGCGACCCAATGGACTGCAGCCTACCAGGCTCCTCGGTCCATGGGATTTTCCAGGGAAGAGTACTGGAGTGGGGTGCCACTGCCTTCTCTGATGATATCATTATCCCCACTTAACCGAGGAGGAAACGTGTCCAGGTTTACACAGTCAGGAAGTGTTAGAATACGAGTCAAGGTGCATCTGGGTCCAGAACTATTTACCATTAGCTGCTGTGCTTTATCATTGGTTGCTGCTGCTGTCCTGGCTGACCTTGCTGTGACACTGAGCCCGGTCTTACCATTTTTCTGTGCTTTCATCAGATTTGTCCCCACATCGGTTGACCTTATCACTCTTTTTATTTACATAGCTTTATTTCTTATTTGGCTGCACTGGGTCTTCACTGCGATACATGGGCTTCTCTCTGCAGTGGCTTCTCTTGACGCAGAGCATGGGCTGTAGCGTGTGCAGGCTTCAGTGGTTGCCACTGACTGGCTCTAGAGAGCTGGCTCAGTAGCTGTGGAGCAGGGGCTTAGCTGCTCCTCGGCATGTGGAATATTCCTGGACCAGAGATGGAACATGTGTCCCCTGAGTTTCAAGGCGGACTCTTAACCACTGCGTGGTTAACCACTTTCTTAACCACTAGGAAAGCCCCCTTATCGCTCTCATGGCCTTGGTTCAGCTCTCTCTGAGATAAGAGAAGTCTTTGCCAGCCAATTCTGTGGTTCTCTAACTAGGTTCCAAACACGGTGTCTTTGTGCTCTAGTCTTTTCTAAATGCCCTGACATCATGTATATGTGGAAGCCCGTCTTCCAGGTCTCTCACAGCGGCCCTCTTTGCTCCTCTGCCTCCACTTCTTTGTACTTGTTTGTCCAACCACAAACTAAGAACAAATTCTCTAGAGCTTGGGTCAGAAACTTCTTTTTTTTTTTGGTACCAAGAGCATTAAAAAAAGATAGGTCTACCAAACACTTGGACTCCCTCCCACCTCAAGGTGAGCTGCGTGTCTGTGCACATCCTTCTTAGACTGGCCATCTAAATGTCCTCATTACCAATTGAGTGGACAAGTGTTTTGTGCCTTCCTGGCACCTCGACTGCTTTAGGGGACCATTCTTACTCCACTTTTAGTCCATATGCAATCTATCTATGACTCTACTGTGGAAGGCACGGGTCCCATGCCTGCTCAGGGAACAAAGATTCTGAATGCCATGCAGTGCAGCCAAATAAAAACAAAACGAAAAAAACAAACAAAAAGCAGGCAGAGTGGGATAGGGGGATGGGAGGGAGGCTCAGGAGGGAGGAGATATATGTATAATTATGGCGGATTCACATTGCTGTATGGCAGAAACCAATACAACATTGTAAAGCAATTATCCTCCAATTAAAAATAAATTTATAAAAAATTTTAAAAGAGGCAGACTCATAGGTATAGAGAACAAACTAGTGGTTACCAGTGGGTGTGGGGGCAACACAGGGTAAGGAAATGGGAGGTACAATGACTGGGGTAAGGCAGGCTCCCCACGTATTGCACAACATGGGGAATATAGCCAATATCTTATAATAACTGTAAATGCCAGGGTAACCTTTTAAAATTGTATAAAAAATTTAAAAATTAAAAAAATTTTAATTTAAAAAATGAACATCTTAATTGTGTCTAAGGTCAAATTTTCATTAATTGGCTTTTGGACCCAAATCAAGAGTTAGCAGAACTGAAAAATCTAGTAAAAACAAAACCCATGGAGAAAAAATTTTTCATAATAGTCCAAGTGAAAGTAATGACATGAGCTAATCCAATTTGAAGTATAAACAATGAAATTATTTCACGCAATGGGACTGACTCATTTTGTTTCCGAACTAAATATCATGAAGTAGAGGGTAGGTCAGAGAACCTGGCCTAAATATACCAGAGGTGGGGGAGATAGAGACTAATTACTCCATTGGAGGAGAGAGAGAAAAGGAAAAAAAGTTTTTCCATGGCAACTGACCATAAAGTTCTCAAAAAGAAGCATTCAAATAACACTTCAATACACAGTGTATGTTCCCAAAGGCTCATTTTAAAAATTCTCTGATAAATTGTAAATTTTATTTTCTACTTATGATTGATGAACCTGACTCTTCAGGGCCAGGCATACAAATTGGCTGTCAGATGTAAAGTTCAGTAGAAAGAAGGAAGGTTTAAGTTTTCCTTTAAGATAATGGTTTACAGTGGTGCACACAGAAAATGATAAAAATTTTATGGCACTAAGGTAAAAGGATGAGGTCATTTGAGGTAGAGGTTGCTGATCTGTGCCACCCTAGGTCCACCCTAGCTCAGTCAAAGCCTGGGCCAAGCCTAGACTGAGGCCACATGTGGGGAACAAGGCACTCGAGTGGAGGCCAAAGACCAATACTTTGGTTCTAGCTCTGCCACTTGTAGGATGTGGACATTGCCCTTGACCTCAGTGAGCCTCAGTTGGCTTACACATAAAACAGCTAAAAGATTCTCTTACATTCTCTACCTTACAGGGTCAGTATGAGGATCAAGAGTACCATGTTCATGAACATGATTTGCAACCATAGGGTACTACAGAAATGTGTGGCATGAAAATGACAATGGGTGTGGTGGTGTTTTCTCCCCAACCCCGCCCCATCTAGACTACTCTCACTTTCAAGAATTAC
The DNA here is from genome assembly GCF_002263795.3 of Bos taurus. NCBI lineage: Eukaryota > Metazoa > Chordata > Mammalia > Artiodactyla > Bovidae > Bos > Bos taurus. Next base: position 20,558,626 of record NC_037338.1, read on the forward strand.
CCTGCGAAAAACAGCAGTTGACACTGAGAACAATGGGGCTACTGAACGAGAGTGACTGAGAGCCTAGAGTGTGGGAGGCTCTTCTGCAGCTGGGCTTTTAAATTGGGCCAAAGAGCTAATGGGGTTTTGGCTTCCTGAGCACCTCTGTTGAAACTCCCTGGGGAATTTTGCTTTATGAAATTCCCAGCAACTTGGGATCCCACTGGGTTAGTGATTAGGAGCCTGGAGGGCTCCTTGTTGGATGAAAAATATGTGTTTGAAATCTGCTGGGAAGAACTGTAGGAGGGAGTTGAGAGTTCTTCCCTGTGCATTGACAGAAGCTCCCCCTGCCACTGTTCATTGCCAATTACTTTTGTCTTCAGAGCCAAAGGAAATATATTTGAAGTGAACCCTTTGAGTTAGAACCATTTTTCACTAGGATCCGCAGATGGTGAAATATTCATGAACAGGTGGGTTGCACGATACTCCAAGATTGCATTCAAATTGACTTTTATAGACTAAAAAAAATTGTTAACACTAGAGGTGCTGACATATATCCGAGTATGGTTAGCAGACCCAGAAACCATTAAGATCAACACAGAGCAAGTTCAGACCTATCAAACACAATGTCTATTTCACTGAGAACTGAGTAGTAGGTAGAGATTGAGTGAGATTACACACGATACGTCTCAGGAATAGGAACAACAGATTTTGTAATGGATGGCTAGCAAACGCTGCGGCAATGCCTTTTCTTGGAGTTGCTAAATATTTTTTCTGTCTGGGAAGGGTATTCTATGATATTTAGTAGAGTAAGAAACGGAGAAGGCAATGGCACCCCACTCCAGTACTTTTGCCTAGAAAATCCCATGGACGGAGGATCCTAGGCTGCAGTTCATGGGATTGCTAGAGTCGGACACGACTGAGCGACTTCACTTTCACTTTTCACTTTCATGCATTGGAGAAGAAAATGGCAACCCACTCCAATGTTCTTGCCTGGAGAATACCAGGGAGGGGAAGCCTGGTTGGCTGCCATCTATGGGGTCACACAGAGTCAGACACGACTGAAGCGATGCAGCAGCAGCAGCAGCAGCAGAGTAAGAAAGGATGGAGGATGTAGATTTGCTCTTGCAGAAGTCATATCCATGAACAGAACAAATCCTGGATTCCCTCAAATTTCAGCCTCTGCAGGGAGTTACATTTAAAGTGCTATCTAACAGCTGAATACTTTCAACCTTTACTTGTGCCTCCTGAAGGTCATGATTCAAAAGCATTTTCTCCAGCTCATAACACTCTCCCATCCTTCACCTGCCCCCTCTTACCAAATTCTAAAACTCTTCTCCAGCCTTGAACAGCTCAGTAAAATGCACAGACCTTACTTAGGTTCTGATATGAACAAGCCAACTGTAATGCAATACTTTAAAGACAATAAGGGAAATTTTATTTCAGACTATGTGCTAGACAATACCAATAAACTCTTGTTGGTTTTGATAGATGTGATAATGATACGGTGGTTACATAAGAAACCACGGATATTTTTGCAACTCACACTTAAATACATAAGGACAAAATGATGTGATTTGAGGATTTAACATACTTCAGCCAAAAGACAAGGAGAAAAAAGATAAAGGTATAGATGAAGCAAAAGGGGGAGATACTGATAATTCTAAAATTTGAGTGATCGATATTTGAAGTTCATTATTCTGTTTTCTCTGCTTTTTTTGTTGTTTTTTGTTTTCTCTGCTTTTGTATAGGCTTGAAATTTTTTCCTAAGAAAATTATTTTTTAAAAAGAGAAAGAGGAAAGCAACACAAATACACTCAGAACATCATAAGCAAAGGCAAAAATAAATCAAGACATGTATATTAAAACAATACTAAAAGAAATATTTTGTAGACAGTTAAGTCCATCAAACAAACTTAACAAGTTTGAATGCCAGTCATGGAACCAGGAGTCAACAGTGCTTTGTGTTATATTTCAGTTCAACTATTAAAATTATAAATGCACAATCATACACATAAACATGTTAAGCATTTATAATTCTGTTAAGCTTGAATGGCCTAGACTTATTCATAAAATATTCCTAAAGCTGGCAATATCCTCTTGATTTCTTTATTTAAAATTTTAAACAGTTAAAAAAAAACATTCTTGAATTGAATTTAAAAAATAGTATGAAGTGATTGAGGTAGTGCTCTCAGAGGAAGGGAATTTGTGTTACAACTTTTCAAAATGAAATTTAACCTCATATTTTCAAAGAATTGCTTTCTGGCAGGATGCATAGTTTTCCTTCCACACCCTCCAGTCTGTGGCCAGTGCCTGGAAGAAAGTATTGCTACTTACAATTTTAAGGGTTTTATTTTAAATTTAAGGGATTTAAAGAAACTAACATGGATTCTGAAAGAAGCAGCCACTGGAAAAATCAAAAAACTTGCTGAGAGTCCTAAAAGAGTTTAAAGAGAACTGACATTTATATCCAATTGTTGCTAGAAGTACAAGTTTCATTTGAAAAACATTCAAGAAATTGGAATTGACCTCCCTCATCCTGCATGGAATTTTGCATTCTTAATCACTAAAGCAGAGCACTTAGAAGCAGGAAAATAACAGGGAACGAGATGAGGCGAGCAGGACTTTGCTTAAGCTAGAACAAATGAATCTTTTCCCTTTCTCAATGTCACAATTATTTTACCAGCTTCCGCTCTTATTTGAGCAAGACCTTGTCCATCAAACATTAATCTAGCCAACTGATGGAGGGAAGAATTTGTTCAAACTGGTTATTTCGCAATCTTGTTGGTAGAAGCGGAAACGAATGCTCGAATGTCCGAGTTTTTGCCCTCACAATGTTGAGACTTGAGGTCAGGGGAATGGAGGTTCCTCCAGCTGGAGAGGTTGATGAACACAGAGGCAACTACACGATCAGGAAGAAAGTAAGCCATCTGGAGAAAGGTGTATTATATGATGAGACTTCCAAAGGAGAGAAAAAGACATTCAAACATAAGAAAGAAGTTGTTTTGAGTTAGACTTGGAAGGATAGGGAAGGAATAAAACAGAATACATAGCACAAGCACATACACTCAGGCTGTGATGTAGAAATTGGTATGGAAAAGGGCAAAGAGGTCCATTTGACAGGAACACAGGAAAAATAGAAGGGAATAGAGGTCAGATGATAGAACAAGTTCCTTATGGAAAATCTGGAATACCAGGATGGAAGTATTAGGTAGATACTGAGGGTGGGCACTGAGGGCTTTTTAAAAAGGGTCAGAGCTGCCTTGTTGAGGCACTGCTGGTAAATCCAGCAGTGATGAGTAAGCTGAATCGGAGAACTGAGAGGACAGATGGTCATAATCACTACTGTTATCGAGTACTTTGCTGGTACCACTTAGTGCATGCGTGCTTAGTCATGTCCAGCTCTTTGTGATCCTGTGGACTGCAGCGCACCAGGCTCCTCTGTCTGTGGGATTCTCCAGGCAAGAACACTGGAGTGGGATGACATTTCCCGCTCCAGGGGATCTTCCTGAGCCAGGGATCACACCTGCACCTCCTGTGTCTCTTGCATTGGCAGGTAGATTCTTTACCATTGCACCACCTCGGAAGCCCGTGGTACCACTTTGTGTACGTATATACTCCAATTAATCAATCGTAGCAAAAGTTAGTTTACCCCACTTTATAGATACAGAAATTGAGGCTTACAGTGTTTAAGTACCTTGTCCAATAGAAGCAGTATTCTTACCTACTCTTAATCACTAGGCATGACTCTTGCTTATGAAGGCTAGAATGGATGGGAGGAGATGAGGATCTGAATTAAGAAGGTGGTGATAGTAACTGAGAAAAGGGATAAAACTCCTGAGAAGCAGGACTGACAAGACTTAGTAAATAATAGCCTTCGAAAGTACTTGATTCAGAGCCTGGGTAAAAAGAAGGGTAATTCCATCACTAATCTAAATAAGGAAACCAGAAGAAAAACCTGCCATGGGATAAAAGATGATTAATTTGCTTTTAGCTCTCTTGAATCTGAGATGCCATGAGTAAACACCAATAAAAATACCTATGGGGCACTGGGAAACATAGTTTGGTTGCTAAAAGGAGTACACAGTGGTAGAAAGTGAAATTGAGACCCCACGACCAAGCTGTGGAGAGGTCAATAGGTAAGAGAAGGTAGCAGAAGGAACTCATCTCAGGGTTTTGCTTTTGGTTTTGTTTTTTCTACCTGGTAAATTGAAAACAGAGATGCCTTTTGAGTTTAGTCAGCCATTCCCTCCCAAACTACCTCCACACCTCCCCATGGCTTTCCATTGTTGGGAAGAATAAAGGCAGCTTTAGTTGAAGTATGAGGCTTCTAAATAAGATTATAAGGGGAAGAATTCCCTGGTGGTGGAGTGGATAAGAATCTGCCTGCCAAAGTAGAGAACACAGGTTCAATCCCTGGGCTGAGGAGATTCCACATGCCGTGGCGCAATGAAGCCAATGCACCACAACTACTGAACCCGCGCTCTAGAATCCATGCTCCATAACAAGAGAAGCCACCACAGTGAGAAGCCCACACGCCTCAGTAAGGAGTAGCCCCACTCAGTGCAACTAGAGAAAAGCCTGCGAGCAATGACGAGCCAGCACAGCTGAAAATAAATCAATAAACACATTTTTAAAAAAGATTATAAGGGACAATCCACTCTTTACTTTGTCATCCCACAGGATAAGACAAGGGTGTCCATCTTCAGGCCTGAAGTCCTGGCCGGTGTCCCAGGGAGCCACTGTGCATTACTGCGTGGGACAGGCTTGGAGGGGCTCACACAGCTCAGGGGAGCCTTGTTTAAGAGACAAGATGAGACTTAAAGCTGGCAGGATATGCGCTGCATCCCCTGAGATTCTCCATCTAAGGAGTCAGTTCTTTCCTAAAACATCCTAAACAAAGGAAAGTGCAGTGGAAGGGCAAGATTCCACTGGTGAATTCCCCAGCAAGCCTGACAAACGAAAGACTTGGTGTCAGTAGGGTCCCATGATAAACCTAGGAGTCCGTGAAATCCCATGTAGGTCCAGGAGACCTCATTGCTCTCCTGTTGGTGGACAGCTTCTCATCTCTTAGTTTACTGTCTTCCTCATAACTTGCCTCAGCAATTTTGGGATCAAGTTGCATGCTCAGAAGGATATTGCATGTTTCTGCTAGGGGTTAACAGGGTTCACGGTGGCATGACTCCCCTGCTATGAACTTGGAACTACGGGAAATAAGATTGCCTGCTGAGACTAAACCTTTCAACTCAGTGCTGGTGAATCAGAAAATAAGTATGGGAAACCACTTTAAGGAGCAAATGTGTTCCTCGAACAGCAAGGCTGGACTGGACCTTGACTGATGAGATTAATATAAAAAAAAATGCATCCATGAGAAGGGGATTTCTGCTCAGTTATCAACAAGAGAACTGTGTTCAATAAATATTTAAATTTTTAAATATTGGATATTTAATAAATATTCAATAAATACCTACTATGCACCAGCAGTGAGCTCACATTCTAGTTGGGGAGACAGAAAAGAAATAATGTATAATCAAATCGCAGGCAGTGATACATAACACGGTCCTCAGAGCAAACAACAATGTTGAGTGTCTGGCCACAGCAGCAGAGATGCGCTTCGTCAAGTTCTGATTTAGGAAGTATGCTTGGATCTACAGACTTGGATCTGCATCTCCAACTTTTACTAGTGATATTTTAACCTGCCAGCTTCCCTGATTGTCTCAGTTGGTAAAGAATCCACCTGCAATGCAGAAGACCCCAGTTCAATTCCTGGGTTGGGAAGATCTGCTGGAGAAGGGATAGGCTACCCACTCCAGTATTCTTGGGCTTCCCTCATGGCTCAGCTGGTAAAGAATCTGCCTGCAATGTGGGAGACCTGGGTTCGATCCCTGGGTTGGGAAGATTCCCTGGAGAAGGGGAATACTCCCCACTCCAGTATTCTGGCCTGGGAGAATTCCATGGACTGTGTAGTCTATGGGGTCGCAAAGAGTCGGACACGACTGAGCGACTTTCACTTTCTTTCTTTAACCTGCCAAGAGCCTTTCTTTTGTCTTCCTCCTGTGCAACTTTCATGAAGACATACACAGAGAAAAGAGTACCTATCAAAAGTATACAGCTAAATAAACTTCCTATCTGAGAGTACACCTGGGTAACCAGCACTCGGAATCTCTCCTCGTGTCCCTGTTCAGCCCTTCTACTGTTACTGAACCACACAGGGGTCTTGGGTCTGCTCGCCATTGCCCGCCTCCCAACCCCAGAAGGAATAAAGCCAATCTACTGACACTGGGTTTTGGTAAAGGAAAGTGGAGCATTTACTGCAGGGTACCAAGGAGTATAGGCAGCTAGCTAATGCTCAAAAGACTCACACTTCTCAATAGCTTTCAGGGAAGAACAGGCTGAGGGAGAGGGCTGCAGGATGTGTGATCAGCTCATGGACATTTTTCCGATTGGTTGGTGGTGAGGCAATCCGAAGTTAACATCATCAACCTTCTACTAAATGGTTCTACCAACTGGTCTAGGGCCTACGTGCTTATGGTCAATATGCAGTTCTTCCACCTCGTGGGGTTTTCAGTATCTGCAAAAAGAGCTCTAAGATATGGCTCAGAATGTTATCTATAGCCTTTGAGGAGGAAATAAAAGTCCTTAACTTTAATGTTTAAACTATTAATATCCTGTCTTGCTTTAATGTTTTCCTTTGTTTCTGCATTATCTCTTCTCTGACTTAATTTGTTCTTTGGAGTTCAAGGAAGGTCAAGGGGGCTGAAGTTTTTCTACAAAACAAGAGGCAGACAGAGGACATGGGGAGGGAGTCTGTCCAGGAAGATCCCATAGAGGTCTGTTCAGCTACACTACCACGAAAGATTAACCACTATCATGACACTAACACCATAGATTTATTTTGCCTGTTTCTGGTCTTTATATAAATAGAAATATATGTACATACTCAGGACATAATATCTGGCTTCATTTTCTCAATATTATATCTGAGAGATACAGCCATACAGTTCTATGTATTGATGATCCATTCATTTTTCATTGTTTGACTATATCACCATTAATTTGTCCATTCTACTTAAATGGACATCAGGGTGACTCCCACTACTCTTTTAATATCTTATTTTTCTGCTTAACTCTGTTAAAGCTAGTTTCTGATGAATCCTGCCTAATACTCTTTTGTTTTTTCTCATTCCTTTTAAAAAATATATTTTTAATTGGAGAATAATTGATTAACAGTATTGCATTAGTTTCTGCCATACATCAACATGAATCAGACATAGGTACACGTATGGCCCCTCCCTCTTAAACCTCCTTCCCACCTCCCACCCCACCCTACCCCTCTAGGTTGTCACAGAGCACCAGCATCATACCGCAAATTTCCACTGGCTATCTAATACTCTTTTGTTTTAATTTGACATTTTTACTGAGTGAGAAAATAACCAGAGAGTTGTGTTCTTTTGTAGAAATTCTTCCTTTTTAACAACGCTTTGGAAGACATTGGCATTTTCTTTATCAGCTATTTGGCAATGAACATCAACTCACTCTGTTTCAACAGCAAGACCAAATGGTCAAAAACAACATTTTGTGTAGATAAAGCTCTGAATTGCTGGCTTAAATACAGTATTTTCAGGAATAACAACTTTAACTTGGGGTCCCTTGGGTTGCTATGCAAGTTGGTTAGGAGGTTTTCTCTGCATGAACCAGTGAAACAACTGCTCCTGAGTATGTGTCTCAACAGTTAGGGTGGTTTGTGTCTTGATTGCACAAGAACAGAGGTTTTGAGGCTATGGTTTTTTCCTACATTCCCCATTGCCCTGGTTATCACTCTGAGGAAATCTGAAGAACATTATTCCTCAGTAAACATCAACCAGTGAAAAAGAAAATGAAGAGTCAAAAGAGAGGGTACCATCTGTTTGTAGGACATGTATTGAGTTAACCTTGAAAATGCATTTAGGGCTTCCCTGGTGGGCTAGTGATTAACAATCCACCTGCCAATGCCAGGGACAAGGGTTCAGTCCCTGGTCCGAGTAGATCCCACATGCCTCGGAACAACTAAGTCCATGTGTCAAAACTATTGAACCTGTGTCCTAGAGCCCATGAACAGCAACTACTGAACCCACATGCCGAAACATGAAGCCCACACACCTAGAGCCTGCGCTCCGTAACGAAGAGCAGCCCCCACTCACCACAGCTAGAGAAAGCTCAGGCGTAGCAATAGAGACCCAACTCAACCAAAAATGAAGCAAATAAATCTTTTTAAAAATGCATTCCAATATACATTCAGTTCAGTCACTAAGCTGTGTCCAATTCTTTGCAGCCCGTGGACTGCAGCACCCCAGGCTTCACTGTCCTTCATCATCTCCCAGACTTTGCTCAAACTCATGCCCATTGAGTCAGTGATGCCGCCAACCATACATCAGGTGCAGACAAATACTATTTGACTCCACTTACATGAGATAATTAGAATAGACAAATTCGTACTCTGAAAACACATTGGTAGATGCCAGGGGTTAGTGGGTGGCAGAGTGGAGAGTTAATGTTTAATGGAAACAGAGTTTCTGTTTAGGAAGGTGAAAAATTTGGGAGATGGATGATGGTGAGAATTGCACAACAATGTGAACGCCCTTAGTGCCACTGAACTGTAGAGTTAAATTTGGTTAAAATAGTGTTTTATATTATGTGACTTTTACGACAGTAAAAAAAATTTTTTTAAGACAATCATATCAGTTTTTCATCAGTTAGTAGGATCTTTCCATTGTACAAGTATACAGGAACACCCCTCTCGTGGGAGTCTACCCTGTCAAAGCAGTGCTGTGGAAGAGAATGGACTGCTCCATCTTTTCATACTTTTCCTCTTTGGCCAGGCCATATCAACAGCTGACCCAATTATTCACAGCCTAACTTATGAGCTATGAGTTGGACCAGCCAATTGTTGTTCTCTTTGGTTACTCAAGGAGACAGATACTTGTAATAACAGTGGCAAGTACTGAACGAACTCCGCCTATGTGTACAGGTGCTGTGCCAAGGACTCTGTGTGCATGCCCACTTCATTAAAGGCCGATCTCTCCACTTCTGCTCTGGAAACCATCCCTGCGTCATTCCCAAAGACTTTCCTCCTGCAATTAACCTCTCTCTCCCCTCCATGAATAATTTCTCCCTCCTGCCTGAATCATTTCCAGGAGCAGTCAGACATGTTTTAGTGCTTCCTTTAAAAAATAAAAATCCCTTCAACTCATATGGCCCTCCAGGATAATCCCATTTCCTAGCTCTTTTATGGCACAGCTTCCTGAGAAATTCGTTGTCTATAGTCAGTGCCCTCTTCCTTATCTTCTAATCTTAGCTCAGCCAGCTCCAGGCAGGACTTCCTCCTCTCCATGCCACTGGATCTGCTTATTTCAAGGTCATAAGCAACCTCCTTTGCCAATCCAAAGGTCCCTTCAGTGTGTTCATCTTACTCAACTTCCCAATAATATCTGGCACTGCTGACCACTCCCTCCTTCTTAAAATCCTCTTCTCTGCCAGTCTCCGCAGTGCAATGTTTTTCTTTTTCCCTCCTGCCTAACTGGCTGCATTGCCTCAGGGCTTTTTTGCTGGTTACCCCTTCTCTATCTGCTCTCTAAATGTCGCAATGACTGGAGGCTCTGTCTTAGATCTTGTACTATCATCCATCAATACCCTATCCTCATCTCATGTTTTAAATACTATCTTATGTTCAGATAACTCTTGAGTTTAAAATTTCTAGTCTCAATACTGCTGATCTCTCCCTAAAGCTCAAGTCCCACAGGCCACTGCCTGCTCTGTATCACCACATGGACATCTAAGAGGCATCTTAAACTTAGAGTAGACAAAAAAAAGCTCTTGGCTTCCCAATCCCCAACTTTGCCTCCCCCATCTCAATAAACAGCACCAATAGTCATCCTATAGTTGAAGACAAATATTTAGAAGTCATCTTTAAGTCCTGTGTCCCTCACTTTTGGGGCTTCCCAGGTGGCTCGGTGGTAAAGAATCTGCCTGCCAGTGCCGGAGTTGCAGGTTTGATCCCTGGGTGGGGTAGATCCCCTGGTGAAGGAAATGGTAACCCACTCCAGGATTCTTGCCTGGAGAATCCCACCGACGGAGGAGCCTGGTGGGTTTAGTCCATGGGGTTGCAAATAGTCGGACACAATTTAGCTACTAAGCAACAGCAGAGGAGCAAGCTGTCACTTTCCCAGATGAATTATTGGCGAGTCCTATTGGCAACAGCTGCATGTCAATAGCTAATTAGTAGAGTCTTTTTATTCTTGTTAGCTTGACAAAAAGAAAGTTTGGGAAATCAGGGGGAAAAAATCCATATTTTCTTATAATCTTTTTTCCCCTCATAATCTTATAATAACCATTTTTATAGCTGCACCTTGTCTCATGGAGTAGACACATCCTAATTTACTTTACAAGCTGCCTGATGCTGCATCTCCAGATTCTTCTCGTATTTGACTTCTATAAACAATTGTGCAATGACTATCTGCTTGCACACAGAGGTGTTTTATTTTTAAAATAGAGAAGCTGACTTTTTTTTCAATAAAAAATTACTGAGTGGTTGCCTTAGTTGTTCAGGTATCACAGGACTCTTCGAAAACTGTTACCCTCTGACAGCAATTATGGCACAAAGCTGATCTTTGAAGAGAAGGCAGTCAATTTGTCTGACGAGCAAGAGCTTGTAACAGAGAAGAAACTAATATCTAAAATCTACTCCCCGCAATCAGAAGTGGAGAGGTCCAGAAGGGTGAACTGGTGTGATCTGCCAAGGTCCTGTGACCAGGAAAGATAAGGAGGCCCCGGAAGCTAAGTCTCATGAGAAAAAGAATGATATGAGTGACTCAGTGTGCCATGCTGGAGACTTGACTCAGTGGTGCTGAGGCTGGAAGCTTCTCTGGACCCAGCTGCCCTGCTGCAATGCGCTGGGAAGGATGACTGAACTTGGCAGCGAGGGCCTCTGAGCTGGAACCTTGGGAGCCAAACTGTGGAGACTGTTAATAATCTCAGCCCTGAGGCATGGGGTCATCATGCTTCAGAGAACTCCTTCAGTCTTTGCCTGGACAGATGGGACTCTAGTACAATACTGGCCTTGGATGTCCTTGTTATTGTTCAGTCGCTAAGTCGTGTCTGACACTTTGCAACTCTATAGACTGTAGCACGCCAGACTCCTCTGTCCTCCACTATCTCCCAGAGTTTGCTTCAATCCATGTCCTTCGAGTCAGTGATGCCATCCAACCATCTCATCCTCTGCTGCTCCCTTCCCCTTTTGCCCTCAATCTTTCCCAGTATCAGGGTCTTTTCCAATGAGTCAGCTCATTGCATCAGGTGGCCAAAGTATTGGAGCTTCAGCTTCAGCATCAGTCCTTCGGGGGTGAAATTAGTGATGTCCTAGATTGTTTCCAACAGTGAAGCAGATGGTAGGGACAAAAGCAAGGCTGACTGACACTGGAGGATCTGCTGAGGACTAGTCCAGTTTTCTTCTTCTCTGTCCCTTTTGAGAGTAAACAAGCTCCCAGTATTCTTGACCAATAAAAGTAGAGGGTAGGGGCTTCCCAGGTGGGGTTAGTGGTAAAGAACCTGCCTGAAAATTCAGGAGACAAAAGAGATGAGGGTTCGATCCCTGGGTTGGGAAGATCCCCTGGAGGAGGTCATTGCAATACACTTCAGTATTCTGTCCTGGAGAATTCCGTGGATGAGGAGCCTGGCAGGCTACAGTCCATGGGGTCACAAAGAGTTGAACATGGCAGAGCATACCTACTTACTATTTGGGTGGACCCTCAGAAACTCAGCTCTCAACTTCCTGCTAATAGAGCATCAGCAGTCCAAGCAACAACTAGGAAATGTGTAGTCGTATACCCCCTCACTGTGGAGCAGACTTGCAGGTGACATGGGGGACTCTTTCATTAAGCTATGTTCCCAGGAAAAGAATTAAGGAACACTGATTAAAGGGCATGAACATCCTTATGACTCTTGGCCAGCTGTACAATTTTTTTTCAGAAGGATGCACTAATTTCTACTATTTAGCCACACCCTCTTTAGTGAGCAATGAACTTGAATTTTTTTTTTTTTTTTGGTCACAACCAAGAATTCTTAGGAAGAGTGATCAGTGAGAGAAGTGGTGCTCCACAAAGGGATCCACTCAGTATCAAGGTGAAGTCAGCAGCATTTTTAAACCCACTTGTTGCCACTCATTCTGAAACAAACATTCCCAAGCTCCCCTCCCCAACCCCTCCATGTCCCTTGTCCATTCTCTGGGGGCATCCCTTTGGCATCAGCCCCCTCAGTTACTCATGACTTTTCCCTCCCTTCTCTTTGCTCATTAAAACCGGCATAAGAGCAGATATATCATTAGTCAGTCACCTCTTCATATAGCTCTAAATCAAGCCCATGCCTGCATCTCAGCTAGGATTTAAGAATGAAAAGCTTTATTCTCTATTGAAGGAATTTTAAGCTTAAATGGCCCAGACAGAGGTTCCACAAAAAAAAACTGGACCTCTGACTTGAGGGGCAAAGGACTCTCATCATCAGACTGGGGTTTGAGGAGCATCAGGGGGTCAGAGTTTCAAAGTTGGGACCTAGAAGATGGAGTTGGCAGCCAGAGGATAACCCAGAAGAGGAGTGAGGTAGTGGGAACTGGACATGAAATAAGGAACTTCAAGTGGAAGCTGCAAAGGTTGAAAACTTGCTTCATTAATGTCAGACCTTTGCCTAGAGTCACTCCAAGGTGAGCATAACTCACTTAAAATCAAAGCCTGAAATCTGTTTTTTTATGTCAACAAAGTGCAATTTAATAAATAATTGTCAATCATTTTTATAGAAAATGCATGTGAAGCATGAATGGTTTTGATCTTTTATAGTCATGACACAAAAGCTTTTAGTCCTGTTCATGGTTATATCATTGTATGAGCCTGGACAAGCCTTCCAATTTTGCTGGCCTTGACTTTTATTTATGAGCTGTAGGTAATTATGCCCTGCCTAGTGGCCTGGGGGACTGAGGAAGATGAGTGGTATGAACTGGATGCGCAAGTTAGTTAGATGTGTTCTTTCAAGCATTATCTATGGTCAGGGTCTAATCTGGAGAAGTCCAAGATTAAGCAACAGGTAGAATTGAGTCCTTTCAGTTTATTGGCTAGTAATGCCAATATGTAGTTAATATCCTGCAGTCCAGATTTGTGAAATAGTAATTGGAATATAACATAAAACCCACAGAGAGTAAAGGATAAAAGGAACTTCAAAATAAGAGGCAGGAAATAAATGATATTTAATTTGGACATGTGCCCCCAATGCATCTGGAGAAAAATCAACACAACAGAAATCAGTGGAAAACCTAGAGAAATGAGCCATAATTACTCCAAAAAATATATGGACAGGAAATTGGATAGGAGCTTACAATGTTGTTTTGGGCTGCACAGATGGCCTTTTGTGCCCACAAAGGGAAATGAGAGTTTATCTCTGAATAATCAGATGGAATTGTACATAAAATCAGGAAAAATTTTGTCATAAACCGTCTCATGATTGCAAGGGTTTCTATACACTGCAAGTCAATCCATGATCCTTAGACAGACATGGGTACAATATAAAGGGGTCAGGTTTATGGTCAGACATCTTACTAGATGTGCTATATTCTATGTGTTTTAACTTGTCTGTTCCTTGAGTTCACCTCAAGAAAATGGAAAGAAAAAAAAACTCCCATTCAAAGTTGATGAAGTAAGTGAAGTTCCTAGCACATGGGAAATATCTAATAAATGTCGGTCAGTAGCAGCAGCAGCAGCAGCAGAAATAAAAGCTGACTCCCAAGTTCTCAGACTCCACCCATCACAGAGTCCTTCTCTGCCCTCAGTGTCCCACGGCCTTGGTTCCATGTATGCTGCTCATCTACAGCCAGTGGAAGCTCTAGAATTGTTGAATAAGATGAGCTTGTGTGACAGGAAAAGCAAAATGGAGTTGGTATTGCTAAGAAAGGGAAAGTGAAAGTCATTCAGTTGAGTCCAACTCTTTGCAACCCCATGGACTATGCAGAAGTCCATGGAATTCTCCAGGCCAGAATACTAGAGTGGGTAGCCATTTCCCTTCTCCAGGGGATCTTCCCAACCCAGGGATCAAACCCAAGTCTCCCACATTACAGGAAGATTCTTTACCAGCTGAGCTATCAGGGAAGCTAAGAGTGCTCTGAAATGGAACCAGGAGGCCATTAAGGAAATGTGGGTTAGCCACATCTCAGCCTAGATGGAATCTGACCTTTGGACTTGACAAAGTTATCCAAAACATCTGCCAGAAACTCATGACAGCCTATCTACTTATCAGACCCTTACTCTAAAATAACTCCTGACAGTTTATCAACTAATCAGACCCTAACCATTAAGAAACAAAACCTCCTGATTCATTAAGGACAAATATTTTTCTGACTTGCATCAGAGTTGATCACAATTCTCACCAGGCAACTTTTAAAACCTTGCAGTTTCTTGTCCTGATAAGCCTCTGACTCTTTGTCTTCCCTGGAACACCCTTTCTGGGTTACTAGAATTTGTGTCTCTGAAACTGCAATTCTTGGGATGCCATATAAATTCTTGTCTTCCTTGCAGCCTCCTGCATTACTTTTTTGGTGGACACTTGGGAAGACAATGGGCCTGGGTTGTGGAACATAGAACCAACTGCTGGGAGAATCAAAGTGCAGCTGAGTTTATCTGGTGGAGGTGATCACTATCCTGCCCACTGTCCAGCAAACACCACCAGTTACAAATCCACCTACAGGGCTTCTTGAATGAACTTGATAGAATCCAAACCTAGGCTAGTTCTTCCTTTGGAACAATCCATTTTTGCAGCAGCAAAGTACAACGTTTCCTTAGTGCCCTCCTTCTGAAAATTACAAGTGAGATATATTTTAGTCACATGCTTGGCCAATTATTTTATGTATTTGCTATGTGTTCATTTTGTTTTATGTGTTCATTTTGACCACATACTTTGCTACATGCTTATTGTGAGTGGTGTTTTAAAAGCTAGATAGCATATTGAAAAGCAGAGACATTACTTTGCCAACAAAGGTCCGTCTAGTCAAGGCTATGGTTTTTCCTGTGGTCATGTATGGATGTGAGAGTTGGACTGTGAAGAAGGCTGAGCGCCAAAGAATTGATGCTTTTGAACTGTGGTGTTGGAGAAGACTCTTGAGAGTCCCTTGGACTGCAAGGAGATCCAACCAGTCCATTCTGAAGGAGATCAGCCCTGGGATTTCTTTGGAAGGACTGATGCTAAAGCTGAAACTCCAGTACTTTGGCCACCTCATGCGAAGAGTTGACTCATTGGAAAAGACTCTGATGCTGGGAGGGATTGGGGGCAGGAGGAGAAGGGGATGAGAGAGGATGAGATGGCTGGATGGCGTCATTGACTCGATGGATGTGAGTCTGAGTGAACTCCGGGAGTTGATGATGGACAGGGAGGCCTGGTGCGCTGCGATTCATGGGGTTGCAAAGAGTCGGACATGACTGAGCGACTGAACTGAACTGAACTGAAAGATTGGGACTTTAACACTCACCCCACCAAGTCATCCATTGGTATCAGCACGAGCTCCCAGCTTCAGAGAGGTAGCTCTTAAGAAAACAGGAACTCATCAGGGCAATATTCTTGATCCTGATACCAAAGTTAATATGGGAATCTGCAGCTTGTTTGCATTCTCAACAATAGAAATTACAGGTGTGGCCCTCAGAATCCTGAGACCTTGAAAAGTGGTGGGGCGGGGGCAATGAGGAGGCCTAGGGAGGCATGATGGGAAGATCTTACCTCCTTGACTTGCCCTATCTATGAATCCTTTATGCTGAAAGCTATTTATGCCAGCCGGATTCTCTGAATTTGCATTTGGAATGGTTGACTGAAAAAAATTTACAACATAAGAGTAACAAGTTCTATGAGGACTAGAGCCAGAGAGACAGCCTCTCAAGTAGGTCCAAGGAATTGCTCCAAAGAGATAAGAGGGGAGGTTAGTATATATGTGATTTTGGTGTGGCGGGGGCGGGGGGGGATATGTGCAGTCAAGTACACATTTTGGCAGAAGGTTGCTGCCCGTCACCAGGGGCATGTGTTGCTGTTAATGATTTTAGTGCTTTTCTAGATATGAGAAGATGCAAGAATCTGGGCTTATAAAATGTTCTCCTCAAAATACCTGTCTGTTCAGCCAGTTTTTCCCAGAGCATAGAGTGCCTCATTCCTGATCTTGAACCTGAAATAAGGGTGCGTGAAAGGTCAGCGATGGCAGTGCCTGGCTACTTCATCCTTACGGAGGCAAGATGGCGAGTCACAAGTTTTCATCCACAGGTGTAGTATTGATGCTCTGTGAATGAGTCAGGATCTTTTGTCCTCACCCCAAAATGACACCACATTGACACTTCTTTGTTCTACCACCTCTCTTCTTTGGTTTCAGATGAGTGTAGTGTAGCCTTTGGGTCAGAGGACTTATTAAGGAGGAACAATCAAAACTAAAGCCTTGGGATTTTCATGGTAGTGCAGTGCATAAGAATCCACCTGCTAATGCAGAGGACACGGGTTCGACCCCTCCTCCAGGAAGATTCCACATTCCACAGAGCAACCAAGCCCTGCACTACAACCACTGAGCCCACGTGCTGCAACTACTGAAGCATGCATGTCTAGAGTCTGCTCTCTACAAGAGAAGCCACCACGCTGAGAAGCCAGCTCACTGCAATGAAGAGTAGCTCCCGCTCACCACAACAAAACAACAACAAAAACCCGAGATGCAAAGCAATGAAGATCCATCACAGCAAAAACAAACAAAAAAGCCTCAGATTCCCTGGCATCCCAGTGGTTAAGATTCTGAGCTTCCAATGCAGGGGGTGTGGGTTTGATCCCTGGTCAGGGAACTAAGATTCCACATGATGCATGACGAAAAAAGAAGGGAAAAAAAAAAAAAAGCCTCTGTATACACAGAATGAGTTAGAGCAGTAGACCAAAATTTGAACTTTGAGAAAGAGAAATTGGAGGGGTAAGGAAAATGGAGTTCAGAATTTTTATTATGACTGACTTCTCAAAAGCTGGCAAAAAAAAAAAATTTGAAACTGGAGTAGAGAAGGGAAAGAAATTCAAAAGTGTTTGCTATTTAACTAAGTTGAAGAAAAAGAATTGAATTTCAAACAAAAATAATGTTCAGAGAAGAACATGGGACCCATTCAAGACGTGGAGGAATTATGAGCAGGGCAGCACCTGCAGAAAGAGACTGGATGGTATTTGAAAAAGTGGGATTCAGATAGAGGTTCACACACACACACACACACACACACACACACACACACACTTACACACAGCTAAACACAAATACTTTAATGATTTCCGTTTCCTGTGGTCTACTTTAGAATTCACCCCAAAGCCATTTGTTTTTGTGGTGGTTCAGATTGTGTTTCGCTTCTTACTACCTCCTACTGCGTATTCCTGATTCCCAGAGTTTGGCTGAATAAGGTAGAGGAAGTGAAATTCAAATCACTGTATTTTATCCATTGTTTGGCCTTTCAGCTAAGAGATATGGAGGTGAAGAGGTGCTTGTGGCTAAGTTGTGGTTTGTAGAACATGTGGCTGTTGTTTATTTTTGTTTTTAGCTACTGTACCCGTATTACCCCAATTTACCACATAAAGTCCTGTTTGGGCAGGAAGGAGAAAGACTAAACAAACATTTGTTGACTGCTTTGACTCTACTTCTCTCCTTCCTTAAACATTCCTCAGCGGAGTCTTAGCAACTTCCCAATACAAAATCCATGCTAAAGTCCAGTTAATCCAGTCCTCAATAATGTGCTAACCAAAGTGGTCTAAAGTTTATACCATCAAAGGTTTTATAACATGTTCTTTACTGTTAGAAATAATGTAAAAAAGAGGAATTCTAAACTACTCAGGAGGATAAGATGTTTTCAAATAGTTTAGCAGTAAATATTTGATATCAAAAAGAAACATGCTAAATGCAAATGAGATTTCTCAATGCATTAAAGCAAATCGGCAAAGATCTTAACCTGGGAATGCTGAGGGCACTTTCTGAGCCACTAATTCATGTCATTATATATACATATTAATTATAACAATGCATCCTTTTTTGTAGTTATCAGCATTTCATGTCATTCACTAACCTAGTTTGCCCTTCAATCATTTTACATCTAAAGAAACGAGGTTTTACTATAGTTTACAAAACTATATAAATAGGAAGTATGTTTATCTAGAATTGGGTGTTTCTTTCTCCTTATTTAATCCAGAAAGGAGAAAAAAAAAAAAACAAGCAAAATTCTGCCCAGCAAGATTAGGGCTGGATAAAAAGACAAGTGTCTCTAAGGTCAGTAAGGATTGCAAATGTAATTTGGAAAAAGAGACAGAATCCAAGAAGTTAGAAAGCCCAGCTCAGTGTAAAAAGTGTCTTCTGTTAGAACATGGATTCCAGTTTTATCCTACCAAGCTGGGCATAATCATCAGGGAATTTAAAGTCCCTAAAGTTTCTCATGACCCAGAGAGAAACTCAACCCACCAATGTATTTGGAAAGGCACCAGCCATATCAGACTCCCAAAGAGCCCTACACATTGGGGTTTGGGGGAGAACCCCAAGTTATCAAGGAGAAATAGATCTCTTGCCTCTATGCTTGGTGGTAAGCATCATTTCAGAGTCATCGAAAGAAGACACGCTTTTTTTTTTTTTCTTTTGGAAACTAGACAGTTGAAAGAGAAGGCAAAGATAAAAAGGGAAGATATATAGCATATTCCAGGAGTCTCACATTTTCATAGACTCTTCATCCGGGAATCTACATTCCACTGAGGTCACGTCTGCCTTCTGCAAGTCTTACCACTCTTTATCCTAACTTCAACTCAGTAACTTGTTCAACTTTGACAGAGAGACATTTTTAAGAGAAGTACTATAAAAGCACAAAATTTTAGATATGGAAAAGGCCATCAACATCTGCATAAAACTGATATACAAGCATGATTCAGAGGAGGAAATTGGCCTCTGTGTATTATCTACTATTAAAATTAATGTAGTTTAATAAACAGGCTGCAGGCTGTGTTGAGTGGGTCAGTCTGTTCTTGGCTCCTGGAGACTGGAGAGGATATGAGAACCTACTAGATGATCTTATGCTCATTCCTATCCCTGTGCTTTTATTCATGCTGACTTCTTGGCCTGGAATTTCCATTTGGTTTGTCATTTAAGGCCCCACTACAAGTTCAATTCCCACAATGAATCTATCCCACAAACTTTTGCCCACAAGTCTTTCTCTCTTTCGTCTTTCTTAGTATCACCAATTACTATAATGCCCCCTTTAATGCTAGACTGTAGAGTAAGCTTTGTTTTATTACATATGGCTCTCCTTTACCCTCCAATACTTTTTAAGTTTTTTTAAGGCTTGAATTTTTTTTTCCTCTCTCTAAATCTCTCTTTCCTCCCAATCTCTATTCTTCTCTCTTAATTTTCTGCACTGGGAAACTAATGATAACAAATATTTCTTGTATATATACTCTGTGCTGGTAAATATGCTGAGTTACATCCCTTATCACAGAGCATATGTTGAATAAATAGTCACCAAATTAAATTGAATTTAGTTGAGAAAAATGAATACAGTTTATAAGTCCTTGGTCATTGAATCACCTTTAACCATCCTCTTCCTTTCCTTTTCACAACTCTTGGGAGTAAGGGTCACTTTCAAGGAAGCATGCACACATGCTAAGTAGCTTCAGTTGTGTCTGACTCTTTTCGACCCTATGGACTATAACTTGCCAGGCTCCTCTGTCCATGGGATTCTCCAGGCAAGAATACTGGAGTGGGTTGCCAAGCCCTCCTCCAGGGGATCTTCCTGACCCAGGGATAGAACCCAGGTGTCCTGAATTGCAGGCAGATTCTTTACCACCAAGCCACTGGGGAAGCCCCCACCCCCAAGGATACTACTCCACAATCCCATCAACATCACTACAATTTCAGTTAGAGCAGCTCAGAAGGAAATCAAATTCAAGGACTTCCCTGGTGGTCCAGTGGATAAGACTGAGCTCTCAAGGCAGGGGGTCCAGGTTTGATCCCTGGCTGGGGGGCGGAACTAAGATCGTACATGCCATGGGGCATCTAAGCCCATACACCACAACTACCCAGCCCACATGCTCCAGAGCTCTTGTGCCCATGTGCTGCAACAAAGACCCAGTAGAGCCAAAATAAATAATAAAAAAAGAAAATCAAATTCAGTTATTTGAGAATCAACTACATGACCACAAGATGACCTGACTGGGGTGGTCATTAGGTTCTAGGCTAAACATCCCTCAGAGAGAACAATAAGAGAGAATCCCAAGCAGGTGCTGATATCCAGTCTACAACATGACAAAGCAGTTAAGTTCCATTTTCATTCACTCACAACCCAGCTTCCCACTGAGCCTTCCCAAGCCATTCTTCTTCATATGCTCTCATCTGCTTCCCCTTAACCCTAAGCTATCCTAGAAGAATCATAATTCACCTCCAGTTCCCCCCTTTTCTCCACAAAAATGAAGGATAAGACTGTAAGCATATTTAGTTCTTCTTTTAGATGTTCAAGTTGACTTGATTTCTAGCTGAAATTAAAACTGGCCAGATGAGGTGGTTTTAAGGAATGGTTCTTTCTTATTTTGACCACCAAATCAGCACCATGGGCTATTGTATATCTGAGTCCACCCAAAGTCAGTCAGTTAAATAGACAATGCCTGGAGCTGTATATACTCTATCAACATGACTCCTTCAAATGAATCTTTATTCGTTTGTTTAGTCTATAACAGAAAGCCAACTGCCTCACTTCAGTCCACAGGGAGAATGCTGAGATGTTGCATAAACTACATGCAGTTTTCCAAGCTGCAGGAAATTTGAACTGAAACATGGACTGAGAAAGCCCATAATACATTTACATGTTGAACTGTTGTTTAAACTCTTCTCACATGCAATGAGCTCATATTAAAAATGTTTTGACTCAACATGTATAAGGGCTTGGCAAGAACTCATCAGGAGGAGTGCCCTGTCACGGGAAACAGGAGAAAAACAAGGCTGTCTCAGCACATTCCCAGGCCTTCGTGGGCCAGGGTTTCTGTTATTTAAGAAAAAAAAAAGGCAAATAGACACTCTCTCCTCTCAATCCACAGCTAATTCCAAGGTTACAATAAGTCTATAGTCTCTTTTCCTATGGCTTCCTCCTACAGAGTATCCCAATGAGGTATAAGACTTTATATTAATATATGTTCATTATATATTATGTTTTAAGGAGTAGATCTGGTAGATATTAACCAATACCTGTTTGGGTTATGCTAAAGTCACACGTGTTTAAAATGGCCACCATTTCAGAGTGAACTGCATGCAAAATATGTATTGCTGTAATAAATAATTTTAACATCTGAAACCAATTCACATTTTCCTAGGACACACTGTTCTGCATGAGTCTATAAAGGCCCCGGGTTGTTAGCTCTAAGGCTCATAGGTTTGTTATTCACCAGTATAGATGCCCCATAACTTGGGTCCAGCCACAGATTTATGCTCTGATTTTAACCCTTCTTGAAAAAGTCCTTGGAAGGGAATATCAACACAATTCATGCATAAAGTTTTCATCCTCAAAAAAGACTTTCTATTCTTCTGTTTCAGTTGGACCTGTAGGTAATCTATGTTAAGGAACTAGAATGGCTGCAGTGAAAAGATCACGAAGAATGCCATGCTGAGTGATGCAGACTTTGTGTTCAGTTGCTCAGTCATGTCCGACTCTTTGTGGCCCCATGGACTTATAGCCCACCAGGCCCCTCTGTCCATGGAATATTCTCCAAGCAAGAATATTGGAGTAGTTTGCCATTTCCTCCTCCAGGGGATCTTCCTGACCCAGGGATCGAACCCACAACTCACGTCTCCTGTACTGGCAGGTGGATTGTTTACCACTAGCGCTGCCTGGAAAATTACAATGTAGACTTAATTTTTTCCATTAATGGTGTATTCAGTAAAGTTCTAAAAGTCTACTTGAAGACATTAATCCAGCAAGAGTAGGACGATGTATTCAAAGGAGTGGGCACTCTAGAGAGCTATAGGGAGCAGATTAAGGAAGAAGCAATGCTTAGAAAGAAGAATTGAGAAGCCATGATAATTGAGCAGATATAGGGGATAAAGAAGAGAGGTGAATGGGATACAGGAATGATAGCAAGGTTTCTACCCAGAGATCTGAGAGACCATTGACAGAAGTAGCAAACCAGTTGTAGGAGCCAGTTGGCAATGAATCAAGTAAAGGGTTGAACCCAGAGAATCTTAAAGCTGGAACAGGTCTTAAAAAAAACACAAAGCCCAACTTTCTACTTCCTCTATGTATTTCAGAGACAAAACTGAGGCCCAGAGTCAAAGGTCTGGTTGAAAGACTGGTTGAAGTTCTGACAGCTAGTTAACATGAAGCATACACTCGTACTCACTGCTTGGTCCCTTGGTTCTTTCTGCCTTATGATCGTTGTTCAGTTGTCTTGTGCAAAAACTAGAAATCTTTTGGTTGCAGGTGACAGAAAACCCAACCCAATTTGACTTGAGCAAATGAAGAAAATAATGGGTTCATATATCTTTAAAGTCCAGAGACTTCAAGTGGGGCTTGGTTCAGCAACTCAACAAGGTCACTAAGTGCCTAGTTTCTTTTTGTCTCGTTTCTGCTCAACACCATTAGTGTTTCCAAGATGAGTGTGAACATGTCCCTGTCTGCGTGTGTGTTTATTCATTCATATTTAGCAGGAAGGAGAGAAGATCTTTGTTCTGGAATTCCAAGTAAAAGTCTTAAGATTTAGTAATTGGATCTGATTATTCACACATCCACTCAGAAGCAATCACAATGACCAGGAAGTCAACTATATTGATCTGGGTCACATGCTGCATTCCTGGAATCAGGTTTCTTAGAGTCAGATGGATCCTCAAACTGAAATGAGGGCTATTAGGAAAAAGACAACAGAAGCTGCAGGGCCAACCGAAAATGTCTATTACATGTTATTTGACTAAATCTCTTTATTTCAACATCAAGTTTATAGCCTTTGTGTTAGGTACAATGATTAAATAGTTTGCCCAGAAGTTTCAAAAATACATCATATAGAAATACATCAGGTTTAACAAACATGTTTTAAAGGGGAAGAAAAGTAATTAGCATGAATAGAGTCAAACTGTAGGCAAATAAAACCAAGTCTTTGCCCCTGAAAAACATCTTAGGCAGTGTTCTCTAAAGTCACGTAATGTCTGGAGGTGCTGTGTGCTGGGGCCTTTTCCCCTCACTTCAGTTGTGGGCTGGCTTGGTGACTGATGACCCTACATTATGAAGACTCTTGTCACTCTGACATCAATGATGAGTGGTGTGGCAAGGTTTGGTATGCTATTAAGTCGCTTCAGTTGTGTCCAACTCTGTGCGACCCCAGAGACGGCAGCCCACCAGGCTCCCCCGTCCCTGGGATTCTCCAGGCAAGATCACTGGAGTGGGTTGCCATTTCCTTCTCCAATGCATGAAAGTGAAAAGTGAAAGTGAAGTCGCTCAGTCGCGTCCGACTCTTGGCGACCCCATGGACTGCAGCCTACCAGGCTCCTCCATCCATGGGATTTTCCAGGCAAGAGTACTGGAGTGGGGTGCCATTGCTCTGATAATTACTTTAGAATGACTCTAAACTACCTATCTATTTTTTTTTCCTACACCATTGCCTAAGGAAGTCTTTAGCAACCACTGGTACATGCTTCTGAGAAACATTTGACCACAAGTGTCTTAGATTCAAAACATATTACTTTGCGGGAAGAAAGGCGCCACCCAGCACACACACCCATCCTAATTTTGAATGGGCTTAATTTCTAAATTCTAGACACTGCCTCACAAAGCTATTAAAAATAGTAAAAGCCTCATTTAAACTCCTGAGGCTGAGCCCACAAACATGGACTAATGGAGTTCCTAAGAGAAAGGTAGGTATCTGGACCACATTTCTAAATTTCGAGATGTCTGGAAGATGAGGAAGATGATCTCGTGGCAGGAATGATTTTCAAAATATTCGACACTGACCAGTCAGGGCAGATGGACAACCAACCCAAGTACACACGGGTCTTTACAGATTGCCTTTCCTTAACAGTGAAATACCAGCTGGGTGGACTGAGATCTAAAGAGGGAAATTAGGGGAAGGGTGGGAGGGAGGCTGAAAAGGGAGGGGACATATACATATACATATAAATGATTCACTTTTTATATAGCAGAAATTAAGAAAACATTGTAAAGCAATTACACTCCAATAATAAGTGAATAAAATTGTAAAAATAAAGAGGGAAACCAACACAAGATGGTGTTGGAGCAAGCTCATCCTAAGTCAACAGGGACAACCAATCCCAAGGAAGAGGCACAGATGAAACCAAGAAAGGAAAGACACGAAAGAAGCACAAGTGAGAGGTAGGAGGAAAGAGACTGGGACAGCAGAGCAGAAGCAGGGGAAGAGAGGAAAGAAAAATGAACAGAAGAAAATAGGGGGGCTTTCTAGAGCCACGTGCCACAACCACCGATACGCATGCATACCTAGCGTATCAACAAGAGGAGCCACCGCAATGAGAAGCCTGCACACCAACCGGAGAGTAGCCCCCGCTCACCACAGCTAGAGAAAAGCCCATGCAGCCCCCAAGACCAAGCTACAAACAAAAATAAATACATAAAATTATTTTTTAAAGTTTATTTTAAAAATAAATAAAATTATTTTTAAAAAGAAGAAAATAGGGAGTAATGAGGATGTGAAATAACAGACCAGGAACAAGCAAGAATAGTGAAGGAGTCTGAAGAAAGAAGAGATTTGGGCCATTCAAAGAGAAGAAGAAAAAATAATAATAGGAAAGGTAAGGCAGAACAGGGAGAGGTGTTGGACAGCAATAAGAAAAACGGTGGTCTGAATGCGTGATCACTGTCTCTCTCTACCGTGTGACCTGGGAGTCAGCACACTGTACTGTAAAGGGCCAGACAGTAAATGTGTCAGCTCTGTGGATGGTACAGTCTTTGTTTAATTACTCAACTCTGGTAGCAGGAAAGTCATCTCAGACAATAAGTAAACAAATGGTTGTGGCCGTGTTCCAATAGATCCATACAAAAGCTCGTGATGGACTGGATCCGGTCCCTGGGTCACAGTTGCTGACTCCTGGTGCAACATAAACCCCTCCACAGAAAAAGGTGTTTTAATATTTCCGGTACCCCTACAGTGCCAAGCACAGACCTTGGCACACAATAATAGAAAATATTAGAACAAATGGAAGAGCCATTTTATAGGTCTGAAGATGGTCAGAAGAGCAATAATTTTCAATGGTCTTTTTATACAAAATGGAAGTTTCCTATGGTTCATCCTACCTGCTGCTTGATTGGCCATTTGCTCCCCAGTGGGTAGACCATGGACTGAGGGAAGGAGGGAATATCTCGTCCTGGGATAGATGAAGTCAGTGGACAGGTAGGTGTTCTCAGCACAGCCCAGGTCAGCATTAGCAAAGGCAGACACTTAGGAAAGGCTTTTCACTAATGGTCATCTTGAGAGATGGACACGTATGCCACCCCTCTGGGCTCTCCCCTAAATGGATACTCTGACAATGTACACAGGTGAGAACCTCTAGATGGCTGGTTCAAAGCTACCTTCAGTACTAACTGTTAAAGCTTTCAGATCAGGACAGAGTTCTCCGTTTAGTAGATAATAGTTTCATAGAGTTTAGATCTGGCCGAGTCCTGCTCCAGTCACCAGAACCCCAGTAAATCCCAATAAGTCTCTCTTTTCTTAATTTATTTTTTACTGTGCTGGGTCTTCGTTGCTTCGTTGGGCTTTCTCTAGTTGCAGTGATCGAGGGCTACCCTCCAGTGGCGGTGCAAGGGCTTCTCAATGTAGCGGCTTCTTTTGTTGCAGAGCACAGGATCTATGGCTCAAAGGCTTCAGTTGTTGTGGCTTGGGGGCTCTAGCGTATGGACTCAGTGGCTGCGGCACATGGGCTTAGTCGTTTCATGGCATGTGGGATCTTCCTGGACTAGGGATCAAACCCACGTCCCCTGCCTTGGCAGGCAGTGTCTTAACCACTGGACCACCAAGGAAATCCTCAATCTTCTGTCTCTAATTCATACCCTCCCCTATTTCCTCATCTTTGGCTTCTAGAATATCCCCAGCTTGACTGCAGAGCTGGGTTCCTCTCTTACCTCCATTAATTTCCCCAAGAGGCCTATGGTGCTTGGGAACAGCTCAGGCAATAAGAGGCCACAAGATCTGGCCAAGTGGAGGTCTCCAGGGCTTGGGGCACAACTGGTTCCCAAGCCCAGTATCACAGAGGTAGGAGGTGCTCTGGCCCCAGGCTCACACTCCTGATAATGACCCCACATGGGGAAGGGCAGATTGCAGCCCCTGACATGGGCAGCTCTTACGGGGTGAAGGGTTTCTGATTTTGGAAGCAGAGCCACTATTCCATGGGCTCTGAGGCACTATTCAGGGATGGGAGGCTGATTCTGTGGTTGGTTTGCTTTCATTTATTTCATCTGGTACCAGGTACCATGGTCATCATTCCATGTTTGTCTTGGTTCTTGACTCCAACCATGCTTTGGGTACGAGTGGTTCCTGAAGTCTTTCTCATGCTGTTCTCCAGTATGGCTCCGATTGCCTCGTGAATTAGCTGAGTGAAGAAATGCCCCCAAAAGACATGGTCTTGAAGCCCCATGAGGAGAGACACAGCCACAAGATTGTCTGAAAGTGAAGCTTGAATGAGGCCATATGCTCAGAAAAGGGAAAGCTAGTGTGGGTCTAGCGTGATCAACTGCTTGTATTCCAAGGCAAACACGCAGCTCTTTCAAGGAAGGAATCCTCCTATGTTATTCTCAGAGTGAATGAAGTGCAGAGGCCCATCTGTAGGTATTTTGCCTTTACAGGAAAAAAGTTCAGTGTGTATTTAGGATGAACACGTGTGTGTGGATGTGTGGCCATGCACATATTTGTTTTATTTTTTTATTGATGTGTAGTTGATTTACAATGCTGTGTTAGTTTCTGGTGTACAGCAAAGTGATTCTGTACACACATATATATGTGTGTGTTAGTCAGTCAGTCGTGTCTGTCTCTTTGCAGCCCCACAGACTGTAGCCTGACAGGCTCCTCTGTCCATGAGATTCTCCAGGCAAGAATACTGGAGTGGCTTGCATTCCCTTCTCCAGAGGACCTTCCTGAAACCAGGGATCTAACCCTGGTCTCCTGCATTGCAGGCATATTCTTTACCGATTGAGCTACAAGGAAGTCCATATATATAGCTTGGGAACCAATTGTGCCCCAAGCCCTGGAGGGCCACCATATATATATACGGTGGCTCAGACAGTAAAAAGTCTGCCTGCAATGGGGGAGACCCGGGTTCAATCCCTGGGTCGGGAAGATCACCTGGAGAAGGAAATGGCAATCCACTCCAGTATTCTTGCCTGGGAAAATCCCGTGGATGGAGAAGCCTGGCGGGCTACAGTCCATGGGGTCACAAAGAGTCAAACATGACTTAGCAACTAAAAGAACAAACAACATGTACATTTATATACCTTATGGTATATAATAAACCTCATGGCTTATTCTAGTATATGCAATGCAGTTCCCTCTGCTGTACAGTAAGACCTTGTTACTTACCTGTTTTATGTATAGTAGTTGGTATCTGCTAATCCCAAACTCCTAATTTATCCCTTCCTCACCTTCCTCTTCATTAACCATAAGTTTGTTATTTGATTTGAAGTATTTAAAAATATTTAAATTATCAGTATAAAATTATTTTTAAATTAAAATCTTTTTTAGTAACTGCTGACAATAGACACTCCTAAGAAACCAGACCCCTAATTTCTCCCCACCTTGAAATGGCCTGTATGCCCCTAAGCAGCAGTCGAGGTATTCCGTGGGCTCATCCCTGCCCTCTCTGGCCTGGCCTCCCCAGTCTCTGAAGTCTGGATGTCCTGAGCCTTCTTTACCAGCCTTATTTTTCCAGCCTCTCTGCTTCTGTCATACAAAGTTATTCAATGCCCAGCAGGGGTTGTTCCCACCACATGTTCCCTTTGTTTGTCTGGCTCCCTCTGCACTGCCACCAGGGAGTGAAGAAGGGGAAAGTGAGCCAAACCTTGCCCATCCCCTACCCGCACCAACCCTTGCTGGCCTTGGTTGAACCCCTTCTGCACACCCTGCTCTCTGCCGCCCCGCACGTGCCATTTCCTTTCGTAGCCAAATACAGACTCTACACAGTTTAGAAACTTCAGCAGTAATGCTTCATGTTTTCAATCCCGTGAGTGCATGCTCAGTCCATCAGTCATATCCGACTTGAGTGACCCCATAGACTGTAGCCCGCCAGGCTCCTCTGTCCATGAGATTGCCCAGGCAAGAGTACTGGAGCAGGTTGCCCTGTCCTGCTCCAGGTGACTTACCTGACCCAGGGATTGAACCCACGTCTCTTGTATCTCTTGCATTGGCAGGTGGATTCTTTACCAACTGCGTCACCTGAGAAGCCCTCAATCCCCTTCAAGCTCAGGTTTAAATTTACCAAGCCAACTCTTTTATCTTCTATCTGCTTTCTCATTAGGATCCTTTTCTCACTGGGGCCTTTTCTAATACAGTTTGATATTGAAATGCAGCAGGACCCTGTGGTCCTTGCCCCCCAACCCTACCCCATGTCCTCAGCCTACCTTTCGACTGTGAAAAAAGTTTAGCCCATGAATAAGTTTAATCAGAGAAATGAGAACATGCAGAAACAAAGGCAAACAGTTGAAAGAGACCACATAAAAATAATGTAGTTGTTAAGCATAGTCAAGGACCTTTAGTTCCTTCCCAAGGGCTATAGATAACATTCTGAGCCATATCTTGTGAGCTGTCTTATAGATATTGAAACCCCCACCAGGTAGAAGAAGTTAGCTACATGATGAGCAGACTACAGCCATGACATAAGCAGCCACAATTCTGAGAACTGGCCTCAAAGAAAAGGAAACAAACCAACCCTGGAACTGAACATTAACTGTATTTAAAACAATCAAGATGATGCTGGTCAGATCACCAATGACCAATTTCAAGATGACTGTCAGAGCTGACTATGCTGTTTCTGTGTGGAGGTCCCTCCGCCTATAAAAGTTCTTGCCCACCCATTGTCAGTGGAAGTGAGTCAGGTTTTGGACAGGCATCCGCCCTCCCTGCTGGTAGACAGCATCCAAAATAAAGCAAACTTTCCTTTCCACCAACCTGGCCTCTTTGCCAAGCATCCGGACTCACTATTTACCACTCTCGGTAACAATATGGCATAAGAGACAAACCTTGTTTATGACAGTCTGATTTACCCCATCTTTCTCTATTTCCTCCTCTGTGAAATAGTGATAAAAATGACTCACTGTCTGCTCCCTGGAGGTGCTGTGAGGATAAGATAGATGTGAAATTCCTCACTTGGAAACTGATTCGTAACTGGGCCTCAATAAATGTTACCAGTGCCTGCTACCAGCACCACTAACCATGTTTACTGCAACTCAAGTAGGTTCAGAGTAGGAAGTCATACACAACAGTGCTCCCCCACCCCTGGTGCACAATACAATCACCTGGGGACTTTAAAAGTAGTCGTGTCTGCACTGCTATATTTAAAATACATACTCAACAAGGACCTAGTGAATAGCACAGGGAACTCTGCTCAATGTTATATGGCAGCCTAGATGGGAGGGAAGTTTGGGTGAGAATGGATATATGTTTATGTATGGCTGAGTCCCTTCGCTGTTCATCTGAAACTCACAACATCATTAATAGGCTACAATCCAATACGAAATAAAAAGTTAAAAAAAAAACTAAAAGTATTCATGTCTGGGGGCCACTAATCCTTTCCCAGTTTTAAATATCCAAAGTAGTTGACCTTATTTTTTATCTTGATCTTGGGTAATATTCCTGTTGCCAGACTGAGCGTGTGATTTTCTTCCTCTGGCTCCTCTCATTCTTCCTTTTTCACTACGTTTTCGGGAAATTTGTTACGCAGCAGTAGACATATGCCTCGGAGATATTGTGGATTCGGTTCCAGACAATCACAGTAAAATGAGTCTCACGAGGGTTTTGGTTTCTCAGTGTGTAGAAAAGTTCTGCTTACTCTATACTGTAGTCTATTAAGTGTGCAATAGCATTATGTCTAAGACAACAATGGACATGCCTTAATTTATCGCTAAAAAATGCTAACCACCGTCTGAGCCTTCAATGAGTCATACTGTTTTTGCTGGTGAAGGGTTTGAAATAACATGAGAATTGCAAAAATGTGACACAGAGATCATGGCGTTAACAAATGCTGTTGGAAAAATGGCACCTGTAGACTTGCTCGACACCAGCTTGCCACAAATTTTTGATGCATTAAAAAATGCAGTATCTTTGAAATGCAAAGTGCAATAAAACAATGTGTGCCTTCTGTTGTTGTTGCTCAGTTGTGTCTGACTGTTGGTGACATCATGGACTGCAGCACGCCAGGCTTCCCTGTCCTTCACCACCTCCTGGAGCTTGCTCACCCAACCATCTTCTCCTCTGTCATCCCCTTCTCCTCCTGTCTTCAATCTTGTCCAGTATCAAGGTCTTTTCTAATGAGTAAACTCTTTACAGCAGGTAGCCAAGTATTGGAGTTTCAGCTTCAGCGTCAGTCCTTCCAATGAATATTCTGAATTGATTTCCTTTAGGAAAGCCACTGCAAGTGGCTCTCCTTGCAGTCCAAGGGACTCTCAAGAGTCTTCTCCAACACCACAGTTTTAATGCCAAAGTATTAATTCTTTGGCATTCAGCCTTCTTTATCACCCAACTCTCACATTCATATATGATTACTGGAAAAAACCATAGCTTTGACTAGACAGACCTTTGTTCGTAAAGTAATGTCTCTGTTTTTTAACATACTGTTGAGGTTTGTCATAGCTTTTTTTCCAAGGAGGAAGCATCTTTTAATTTCACAGTGCAGTCACCATCTGCCAGTGATTTTGGAGCCTAAGAAAATAAAGTCTCTCACTGTTTTCCATTGTTTCCCCATCTATTTGCCATGAAGTGATGAGACCAAATGCCATGATTTTAGTTTTTTGAATGTAAGCCAGCTTTTTCACTCTCCTCTTTCACCTTCATCAAGAGGCTCTTTAGGTCCTCTTCACTTTCTGCCATAAGGGTGGTGTCATCTGCATATCTGAGGTTGTTGATATTTCACCTGGCAACCTTGATTCCAGCTTGTGCTTCATTCAGTTCAGCATTTCACATGATGTACTCTGCATATAAGTTAAATAAGCAGGGTGACAACATACAGCTTTGAGGCACTCCTTTCCCAATTTTGAACCAGTCCATTGTCCCATGTCTGGTTCTAACTGTTGCTTCTTGACCTGCATATAGACTTCTCAGGAGGCAGGTAAGGTATATGCCTGTGGATAACTAATATACTTCCCTTAGCACAACATGGCACTGTTATGTCCCTGATTTTGAGATAGATCTTCAGTTTTTATGTGACTTGATTTTCAGAAATAAAGTGGTCATTAAATTTGCATGACTGGCTGTATTAGTGTGTTGCTCTATGATTGTGGTATATCACCCTGGTCTGTTAGCTTTATTAAAAAATGAATGTCTTCTTTTTTAGTAGTTTATTCTCATTGACGGGTCATTTTGAGATTCCAGCTCTGAAGGACTGAAAGATTGCCTCCCCTCTCTAGGATATTAGATAATTCATCAGTGTGTATCACGTCCTGAAGCTCTCCTTCTGTTCACTAATCCCTTCCTCCCTCATCATTAAACATGATCACAGATGCTGGTGAGTCTTTCTGTTCTCAGAACAAGTTCTACTTTGTTCGGGACACCTTGCTGACTCCCAGGACTCTGTTTATTCTCTCCTGCTTTGGCAGAGAGGAAAAAATACAAGTCAATACTTTAAAACAAACATATGCTTAATATTTTTTAAAATAATACCTACATATTCTAATATACTCTTCTACTATATTCACCTTTCTTTTATGAAGAAGGCAGAGCATCAAAGAATTGATGCTTTTGAACAGTGGTGCTGGAGAAGACTCTAGAGAGTCCCTTGGGCTGCAAGGGGATCAAACCAGTCAATCCTAAAGGAAATCAGTCCTGAATATGCATTGGAAGGACTGATGCTGAAGCTGAAACTCCCAATACTTTGGCCACCTGATTATGAAAAGACCCTGATGCTGGGAAAGATTGAGAGTAGGAGGGAAAGGGGGTTAACAGAAGATGAGGAGGTTGGATGGCATCACCAACTCAATGAACATGGGGTTGAGCAAACTCAGGGAGATAGTGAAGGACAGGGAAGCCTGGTATGTTGCAGTCCATGGGGTCTCAAACAGTTGGACGTGACTTAGCAACTGAACAGCAAAAATATATTCACCTTTCTTTTATAACTACATTTTATACATAGATTGCTTTAGAGTATTATTATGAACTCATAGCCTTCACAGACTCAGCCCGTACCAATCCTCCATTACTGGTTTTATTGTTTGATTTGCACATCTTTGCTAATAGAAACTCCTTTAAGCATTGCTTTGACATTTTTGAAATATCCTTGTTTTTCGGCCACATTAACAAGATGTTTCAAGCCAGCCTGACTGCTTTTCCTGTCCCAAGAGTGGAATCAACTAACTTCCAAGAAACTCTGAGTGCACCTCTGCCCCAGGACTCAGACCATGTCAACAAGCACTGAGTCAGGATTAAATCTGGCCTGGACCCCTTAGCATCCTGCATTCTTCTGCCTGCCTCTTAGAAGTTACCTTCTTTGTCCCCAAACACCCTCCCTCCTTGCACCAAACACCCTCATTTCTCTCACCTCTGCCTTTTCCTGGGTCCTTTAGATTCCATGAAATAACAGTCATTTCAATACAAGACTTATTTTTCACTTTGGAAGTTTAAGACTTGAAATCCAGGGAGCAAATGTTTACCCACTGTCAAATTGAATCTGTTCATTGTGAGATGTGGCAGCACTGAATTTTGCTGAATTTTCAACCACTCAGTTGAAATACAAGTGAATGTGAACCTTCTATCTAAAATCCTTCTTCATGAAATATTCTAGTCATCAAATAATCAAAAGTCCAGACCACTGATTAGGTTGTAAAACGGTGGAATTCTCTCACAGTTGTCAGAAGCTTGAAATTAAACTGAAAAACGTCTTATGGTCCCTAAAGGACAGATGTTAATTGTGGGAAAAGCTACAGAGAAAATGACATCCTCCTATAAGGTTCCAGCATTCTTCCTCAGAGTTCTTCCAAGGTCAGAGGGTTGGTGACCTCTCTGTTGCCATCTGTAGTACCCTTGTGGCTGGAAAAGCTCACTCACCATCGCTCTGTGAGGAAATAAATTTCTGTTATCTAAGTCACTCAGTCTATAATAATTTGCTATAGCAGCAAATAGTAGTTTACCAAAACATACAAAATTTAATTTTCTGGAAAAAAAAAAAAATACTCCAACTTCACATATTGACATAAGCTAACTATTAACATACCAAAGAAAAGGTCCCATATAATCCAGCCATTTATGGACACAGTACCTGGGAGGGAACTTTAAATTCTCTGTCTCATAATTTAAGAAATTTCTCTGTAAGAACTGTTGTTGAATTATAGCTGACAAGTATAAGCAGCACAGTCACGCCACTGAATTCTTTCCAGATCCAGCTCCATAATTCACCACCTCCCACGTGTCCTCTCTTCTTGAACTTAGAAAACTTTTCTTAATAAGTGTCACTTATGGGATCCTAATTGGAGATAAAGAGGGGAAATTTTAATAGCTATTCCAGGACTTACAACATTATGGGTAACAAATGCTAGCTTTAAAGACTAAAAATTTAGGACTGAATACAGTTTCCACCAGATACTGGGTTTGTTTCTCTTGGAAAGTTGCTTGCTTTCATTGAGCTTTAGTTTTCTCATCTGTGAATTGTTCAATGTGCTCAGTCCTTCGCAATCATTTTTAGTATCTCTTCAAGTTCCCTTTAGGTATTGTGATAGATTGAGTGAGTGGATTAATAGATAGACAGATGATAGATAGATAGACAGACAATGGATGAAAGAGATGGGAGGGTAGATGGGAGGATAGAAAGCATGATGAACTGAGCTATGTCCCCCTGCCCAAATTCATATGTTGGAGTCTTAA
Source organism: Bos taurus (assembly GCF_002263795.3). NCBI lineage: Eukaryota > Metazoa > Chordata > Mammalia > Artiodactyla > Bovidae > Bos > Bos taurus. Next base: position 20,592,694 of record NC_037338.1, read on the forward strand.
GCCCCAGTACCTTTGAGTAATTAGGGTTAAAGAGGTCATTTGGTGGGTCCTGACCTAAAATGACTAGTGTTTGTATAAGAATAAGAGGTTGGTACACAGAAACACACAGAGAGAAAGTGGACTTTCACAAGGCAGGGAGAAAGTCCTAAGACAAAACCAACTTTACTCTCAGGTTTCTGGCCTCCAGAACTATGAGAAGATAAATTTCTATTATTTAAGCCTCTCGGTCTATAGTAATTTGCTATGGAAGCCCTAGCAAACTAGGATAGATGATAAATGATGATTGATGATAGATAGATAAATAGATAGACAGATAGATAGATGGATAACCTGGCCCAGATAGACCTGCTTTTTTTAAAGATTCTGGTGCTCAAAGTGAGCAAACCCAAGTAAGGAGCATCCCTTTTGGTAAAGCTGTCCTGGCAGAGTCAATAGTCTCTATGTGACTGTGTTAAATATTACAAAGGCTTGGGTTGCATTTTCAAAATGTAAAGAGCTGGAGAGTCACACGAGGATTCCAAATCCCTATTTTTTCAGTCCATCATCTGTTTCCAAAGGCTCACAAGGGAATTATGAAAACAGGAAACTCCAAAATGATGTAAATGCCTTGTTGCCAACTGGACCGGGGGCCTGAGTCCTAGCTGATGTGGACCAGACATGTAAACAGGGAGGACTTCAGTTGCCCAGGAGATTTAAACAGCCCAGACCAAGAGCAGCACAGGAGCTACCCTGGCCTCTTCCCTTGGCACACACTCTCACCTGGGGTGGGGGCTTGGGGGAAGGTGGTGCTAAGGTCTTAACAACTTGAAAAACAGGAAGGATGAACCCAGGAACAAGAGCTCTTCTCCTGGAGGCTGACAGCAGCTGCTCCAAGTCATCACCCCCTGTGCCCTGATCCGTTCCTGTCTGGCCTTCCCAGAATCAGACACTCCCAAATGGGAGGCAGCTCCATGCCCTTTGTACTGCTCCAGAGCCTGGAGAGTAGGATTCCAAATGGGAGGAAAACAATGCAAGAAAGAAAAACCAAAGAATCAACATTATAAATATGTAAGTGCCTTCAAACTCCCCTAATAGTACTCTGTCGCTGGATATGGGTCACACTCCACTTTCTCAGCAATGGAGTTGTGGTGGGGGAATGGAGAACAGAGAAAGTAACCTGGGGAAAGCACTTTATGAATGCAAATAAGTCATAGGCAGGCTTCCCTGGTGGTCCAGTGGTTGGAAATCTACCTGCCAGTGCAGGGGACACTGGTTTGATCCCTGGTCTGTGAAGATCCCACATGCCATGAGACAATGAAGCCCATGCACCACAACTGATGAAGCCCACTTGCCCTAGAGCCTATGCCCTGCAGCAAGAAAAGCCACCACAATGGAAGCTCGAGCACTGCAACTAAGAACAGTCCATGCTCACTGCAGCTAGAGAAAGTACCTCGTGCAGGAACGAAGATCCAGCACAGCCAAAAATAAACAAATAAATAATAATAAATTCTGATAAATAAAATACTCATTTTTAAAAGTCATAGGCTTCAGTAACAGGCTGTCAATGCTTTTTCATTAATAAATACTGAGAACTTCTCTGTGCCGGCCACTGTTTTAGGTACTCTTTCTTATGTTCTAGCTCTAGGACCTCAGAGACTGGCAATAATGCTTTTTCTTACCTCTCTTCTGATATCTTATTGTTCACTCTTTGTATAATTCTTTTCCTGTTGCCTTGGGTTAGTGTCCTCTCCTTCTTTCCCATTTGAAGTCCTCTGGGAATACGGCTATGCTACATTAGCTAAGCAGATTGTCAACAGCTCCCAGCCCAACACCTACTCATAGCACAAGCCAGTTAAACATTTATGGAAGGAAAGAGGGAAGGAAAAAAGAGGAAAAGAGCTTCTTATGGCTTTCTTCTGGAGACTTCTTACTTATTCCAGGGAGAATTAAGTTTCAGTGATTATTGGTCATACATTTTGAACTCTCCACCTCACAACTGCCATACATTTATACTGTGAACCAATCCGACTGAAATGAACTTACATGTTAACTGTGTCATTTTTCAGAGCAAAGAAAAAAATCAGGAATAGGCTCCCAGAAATAGACCATACTGCTACACCACCAAGAGTGATTACTTTAGCAGCAGACATTAGGGTCTCTGGACACTGCATGCCCTTGATTTATCAGAGGGGCTTTCCCAAGTGTTATTTTCATAAACAGTCAGATTAATATAGGGGCTTTTTCTTGCATTCATTTGGAAAAATCTTGTCCTGATGTAGTACATTCAAGCTCCACTGCCCACAAAGAAGGGAAAATCTTTCTTCTGAGTTGTTACTCCTAAGACTTCAATCTCCCCTTGTCTAAAGCACAAAAAGCAGGCTTAGTTTTGTTTTGTTTTCCTCAAAATATAGAAAGTACTTCAGGTCAAAGAACTAGAGAGGATGTGAATGCTGACTGTATTACATTTTTAGTTACTTTTGCTGCAGCTAAGTCACTTCAGTCGTGTCCGACTCTGAGCGACCACATAGATGTCAGCCCATCAGGCTCCCCTGTCCCTGGGATTCTCCAGGCAAGAACACTGGAGTGGGTTGCCATTTCCTTCTCCAGTGCATGGAAGTGAAAAGTGAAAGTGAAGTCGCTCAGTCGTGTCCGATACCTAGTGACCCCATGGACTGCAGCCCACCAGGCCCCTCCGTCCATGGGATTTTCCAGGCAAGAGTACTGGAGTGGGGTGCCATTGCCTTAGTTACTTTTGGTTTCCTTCTATTCTTACTTTCTTGTGGACTTCCCCCACCCTTCATCCCTTTCCTCTCAAATGTTGTTCTGACCTTGAAGAAATAGCTTCGTAACTTACCTACAGTCATGAGAGGCCCACCAGATTCTCACAGCCGTAGAGTTCCATCAGGAGTCAAGATTTCTGGACTTCCCTGGTGGTCCAGTGGTTAAGACTCTGCCTGCCAATGCTGGAGACACAAGTTTGATCCCTGGTACGGGAACTAAGATTCCACATGCCAGGGGGAAATTAAGCATTGTGCCACAACTACTTAAGCCCACACGCGCTGGACACATGCTCCACAGCAGGGAAGCCACCGCGATGAGAAGCCCACGCTCCGTAACTAGAGAGCAGCCTCCACCCGCCGGACTAGACGAAGCCCGCGCGGCAACTAACACAGAGCACAGCCAAAACTAGATGAATAAATAATGTGTAAAAGAAGTCACGGTTTCCCAGTTACAAGTCCAAGGGGCCTTCCTGGGTGCTTTGGGCTCAATGCTGGCTCTTCTTCCACCACAAACTACCCAAGACGGGTGGTCATCAGTGCCATCCTTTTCCTTTTCCAGCCACCACCACCAACAAAAAGGGCCTCTTGGAACGCACCCATTTCTTTCCCAAATAGTTCTGTTTAATGAATTCCCTATTAGGCCAAATCCAATGCCCTGAAATATCTGCCAAGCACGTCATGCTGCACAAAAGGGGGTTGAAAATAGCCAGCAGCTGGTTTGAGGGAAGAACACGTGAATAGGACCGACTGAGGCGTTTCCCATCCATGGCCGGAGGTCCGCCACGGCCTCACTGTGTGCAGCTTCGGGCTGAGTTATGCATCACATTGTTCATGTAAAGAAAAAGCGACTGTTCTCCCCGAGCGCCCCTTCCCCGCTCCGAATGGCTGTGACCAACAGCCCCAAGACCCTAATTGCCACAGCCTATTAGAAATAATGAGACTTACATGGCAGAAGCCAAGGGTAAAAGCGACATCTCACAACACGAAAGGTTAATATCAACATATACCGCTAGTGAGTGCAAAGGGCACATCAATTGGTGACTCATTACTGGGGGCTGACCCATGGGGAAAGTGTCATTCAGCAGAGGCTTTCTCAGGATGTGGCAGCAAAAGTTACAAAAGATAAGGACTTGCCTGTGGAACGCGCTCAACTAATGAGAGCTGAAAATTGTTTGAAACATCCCAATGACCTCACAGATGGGGGATGCTGATTAAGGTAGCTACATGAGGCTCCTTTTTTTGTCTGACAGCCCATTGAGAAGCTTTGGTGAGATGTGACTAACAGGCCGTGAAGGTGTCTCCATCTTCTCTGACATGGTCCATGCTTTGGGCAAAACAAACACGAAAAATAAGTCCAAACTGACACACATGTTTGAGTTTAGTTTCCAGAGACATGTTTTGGGAAAAGAGCACTGGTGGGGCCGTCAGCTAGGATTTCTTCATGGCAAGGGGGTTTGTGACTCCTTGCGTGACTAATCGCATGACTGCGCTGGGGGTGAGCCAACGGCAAATTTAGGTCTTGAACACTCGACAAAACAACCCCACTGTTCTGTGGGCAAAATTCTATGGGGCTTCATGTGCAATTAAATGAAAGCCTCACAAGGGTCTACACCTTAATCATTCTCAGTGCTGATATGTGGCACAAAGGAAGGATTTTTGCCACATCAGAATGCATCCATGAAACAGTGGAGAAATGGAACCAGATTTTTGTTTGCTTTGTCCAACATTTACTGAGACAGAGACATTTCACAGAAGAAACCCTAAAGTTCTCTGAGTCTTCATTTAATGTCTGGGAAAAAGACCCACCTTTGAAAAAAGACCACCTTTATGGATGCCCTGCCCCGCTATTTTGTACTAGAGATGAAGATGAGATCAAAACTCTTACAGTTCATCTCAACTCCTTCTCCAGCATAACCGAAGTAATACCTGTCCATTTGCCACTTCATTTAAAATTACAAGAATCACCCATGTCTTGCAAATATAGTAATATAGCCTTATCAGTTCAGTTCAGTTCAGTTCAGTCGCTCAGTCTTGTCTGACCCTTTGCAACCCATGGACTGCAGCACGCCAGGCTTTCCTGTCCATCACCAACTCCCAGAGCCTATGCAAATGTATGGCCATCACGTCAGTGATGCCATCCAACCATCTCATCCTCTATCGGCCCCTTCTCCTCCCACTTTCAATCTTTCCCAGCATCAGGGTCTTTTCCAATGAGTCAGTTCTTCACATCAGGTGGCCGAAGTATTGGAGTTTCAGCTTCAGCATCAGTCCTTCCCATGAATATTCAGGACTGATTTCCTTTGGGATTGAATGGTTGGATCTCCTTGCAGTCCAAGGGACTCTCAAGAGTCTTCTCCAACACCACAATTCAAAAGCATCAATTCTTTGGCACTCAGCATTCTTTATAGTCCAACTCTCACATATAGTCCAACTCTCCATAGTCATACATGACTACTGGAAAAACCATAACTTTGACTATATGGACCTTTGTTGGTAAAGTAATGTCTCTGCTTTTTAATATGCTAATAGCTTTTCTTCCAAGGAGCAAGTGTCTTTTAATTTCATGGCTGCAGTCACCATCTGCAGTGATTTTGGAGCCCAAAAAAATAAAGTCTCTCAACATTTCCATTGTTTCCCCATCTATTTGCCATAAAGTGATGGGACCAGATGCCATGATCTTAGTTTTCTGAAGGTGGAGTTTTAAGCCAACTTTTTCACTCTCCTCTTTCACTTTCATCAAGAGGCTCTTTAGTTCCTCTTCACTTTCTGCCATAAGGGTGGTGTCATCTGCGTATCTGAGGTTACTGATATTTCTCCCAACAGTCTTGATTCCAGCTTGTGCTTCATCCAGCCTGGCATTTTGCATGATGTACTCTGCATATAAGTTAAATAAGCAGGGTAACAATATACAGCCTTGACGTACTCCTTTCCCGATTTGGAACCAGTCTGTTCCATGTCCAGTTCTAACTGTTGCTTCTTGATCTGCAAACAGATTTCTGAGGAGGCAGGTCAGGTGGTCTGGTATTCCCACCTCTTGAAGAATTTTCCACAGTTTGTGGTGATCCACACAGTCAAAGGCTTCAGCATAGTCAATAAAGCAAAAGTAGATGTTTTTCTGGAACTCTCTTGCTTTCTTGATGATCCAGCAGATGTTGGTAATTTGATCTCTGGTTCCTCTGCCTTTTCTAAATCCAGCTTGAACATCTGGATGTTCACGGTTCACATACTGTTGAAGCCTGGCTTGGAGAATTTTGAGCATTACTTTGCTAGCATGTGAGATGAGTGCAACTGTGTGGTAGTTTGAGCATTCTTTGGCATTGCCTTTCTTTGGGATTGGAATGAAAACTGACCTTTTCCAGTCCTGTGGCCACTGCTGAGTTTTCCAAATTTGCTGGCATATTGAATGCAGTACTTTCACAGCATCATCTTTTACGATTTGAAATACCTCAACTGGAACTCCATCACCTCCACTAGATTTGTTTGTAGTGATGCTTCCTAAGGCCCACTTGACTTCACATTCCAGGATGTCTGGCTCTAGGTGATCATACCATCACAGTTATCTGGGTCATGAAGATCTTTTTTGTATAGTTCTTCTGTTTATTCTTGCCACCTCTTCTTAATATCTTCTGCTTCTTTTATGTTCTTTTAGGTCCATACCATTCCTGTCCTTTATAACCTCATAAAAACAGCTTATTACTGTATTAAATAAGATGATACAAGGGTTTTTATAAGAATACTTAGGAAAATTTTTCTCAAGTTTTCCTAACTAGTTGTACTAGTTATCAATTGCTTCATAACAAATTATCACAAAACACTGTGGCTCAAACAACAATTCACTTTTACTATTTCACAAAGTCTCTGTGGGCAACCTCACAAGGTTGTAGTCAAGATGATGACCAGTGCTGTGATATCATGTGATGGCTTGTCTGGGGATGGAAGATTCACTTCCAAGCTGGCTCACTCATGCGTCTGCCAAATTAGTGCCTACTGTGTTACAGAGGCCTACCAGCTTCTCTGTAGAGCTGACTGAGTGTCCATGGGACATGGCAGTAGCTTCCCTCAGAGCAATAATCCAAGAGAGAGAAACGGGGAACTTTCATAACATAGCCTCAGAAGTCAAGCACCATCATATCCAGTACCCAAGTAGTTATGCAGGTCAGCCCAATTCAGTGTGGGAGGGGATTATTTATAAGTGTGACTATCAGAAGCAAGAATCTTTGGGTAACGTCTTGATATTTAGAATATTAAAAGTATTCCAGTTTGATTAAAAGATATGAACAATATGGCTGTTGATCTACTCAACCAGAATTCTACAAAAGAAACAAAAACAAAGAAATCCACAGCAAATTTTCTGAAGAAAATATACTCCATTTGAATAAAATTTTGTTTCTCATGCTAATTAAAATAAGTCTATATATTATTCCTGTGAAGCCAAAATGAAGAGATGAATTAAGAGATTATTCAGCAGAAGCTGATTTTAGATTTTTTAAAAAAAAAAAAAAAAAGATTTTTGCAAAACAACTTACTTTTGACTTAAGAGCAGGATCTTCGACCTAAAGTATCTAGAAAATTTCAGAGCTGCCCGTTTTCAGTAGATATCTATGGAATAGTCTACAATCATTCACCAGTTTGCCATGTACGGAGAATTCAGGAGTAATATAGTAGAGAAAATCTAAACTGGCTAATGCTAGAATCCATTTTAGGGAGAGACCCATCTCTTTAGAGAAATGGACTTGGTAAACTTATTTAGGAAAAATGAGTCCTTGTGAGTATGAATGTGACCAAGGTTTATATATGTTCTATATTTATTAGAACTAAACTCAGTTATAAAATTTATCAGTATTTTATTTCATGAAAGAAATTCTTAAACACTTGATGAACCAGTTTAAATGAATCAACTTATGTCTTTATAAAATATGTGGTACACTTGTTCACCTAATTTGGTATTATCACAAAATTAGATATTTCATTCTTTCATTTATATTTAATTCTTATTTTCTGAATAAGAATCAGACTTTTCTCAGGCTGCTTTTGTTTCATTTCACTTCTATCATCAACACTAGAAGTTAGTCTTCTTTTCTAGGCTATGTTTCATCAAAAAAAAAATATATATATATAGAATTTTCTAAGATACAAATGAACTTACCTACAAAACAAAAACAGACTTGCAGACGTAGCGAACAGTCTTGTGGTTGCCAAGGATGAGGGAGGGTGGGAGACAGATGGATTTAGAGTTTGGGATTAGCAAATGCAGACTATTACATATAGAAGGGGTATACAACAAAGTTCTACTGTATACCACAGAGAATTATATTCAAAATCCTGTAATAAATCATAATGGAAAATAATCTGAAAAAGAATATAAACTTATATGTATAACAGAATCACTCTGCTGTACATTAGAAACTAATACAATATGGTAAATCAACTATGGTGTGAGCTCAGTTGCTCAGTCATGCCTGACTCTTTACAACCCTTTAGACTGTAGCCCTCCAGCTTCTCTACCCATGAGATTTTTTGGGTAAGAATATTGGAGTGGATTACCATTTCCTCTTCCAGGGGATCTTCCCAACCCAGGGATCAAGCCCGCATCTCCTGTGTTTCCTACATTGCAGGCAGCTTCTTTACCTGCTGAGCCATTGGTGAAGCTTATACTTCAGTAAAACAAGTTTTTTTTTTTTAAAGAAGGAGAAAAGTGGAATTTTCATTACCTCATAAGAGTTATTAAATGCACATGAATGAGTAGAGAACCCGAAGATTTAATAGGTAGATAGTCAGCTGGGCTCACCCACAAATTCAAGACTCAAATTCCTGGAAAATGACTCTATGTTGTGTGTTCTCAGGATCACAAGTGAAGAATTAAAGTCACAAATGTTAAATGCACACATACCAAGAGTCTACTATCTACCATATATCTTTTAAATAAAAGTAATAAATGAGTTATTTATTTACAAGTAATAATTTAAATACTATTAAAATTGCTCATTTAATAGATCCACATATATTATATAAAGCTAAAATCTAGATCCAAACGACCATCGATACATATTAGATCTCTCCTTTCATTTAAATAGTCAAGATTATCTAATTAGTGATGTAGTTTTAATAGTAATAGAATGTTCTCAGCCCAATAATGGAAATCAAGAACTCAAGAAAAAGGCATATTTACATAAAGTAATAAGGTTAGTATTAGTCATTTAGGCTTGAGATACTTGTACATGAAAAGACAGAGAGGCCCAAAGGGAAGGTATCAATATGAACCCAGCACTAGCTCAGTTGATGGGCTGAGCATGAAAATAATCATATGCTGGGGAGGAGGGTAGTAGAAAAACTAAAATGAAAGTCACTGGCCAGTGCACAAAGAGATTAGGACCCAGCAAGAACTTTGAAGAGCCAGAATCTAAGCCCAGATTTACTAAAGACCAAAGTGTGTATTTTTTTACTCTTTGGAATAAAATCCAAGAAAGTCTGTATGGCTCACTAGATAGAGTCACCTTCAAGGTCATAAGCCAAGCATTTAATTTTAGTCTATTTCTCTTTGGTTATGAAGTAAACAAGCCTAAGCTATTACTGTTTCTTTGGCTCTAAGGGCTTTATCATAAAAAACAAAAATGGTTATTTATGAACCTATTCTACCTTCTAGGACAAACAGCTCCAAAATCTCAGTAATTTACATATTAATCTTTAATTTTGTATCACACAAAGTTCAATGTGAACACCCCTGGTGGAGTAGCTTTCCTATTCTTCAAATGTTACTTGGAGATCCATGCCCCTTCCATTCTTGGGCTATCACTTCTTTGACATGAGACTTTCAAGTCACCATGAAAGGTTAATAGATACTGTTAAAATGACAATGCTGTCCCAATTCTCCCCACCATTCAATATAATTTCAGTTAAAATTCCTACAAAAATTTTTGCAGAAATTGACAAGCCAATTCTAAGATTTATATGGAAATTCAAAGAACCTAGAGTAACCAAAGCAATTTTAACAAATAACATAGTTGGAAGATTTATTCTACTTGATTTCAATACTAACTATAAAGCTATAGCAATTCAGACTGCTAGATATCATTTCAGTTCAGTTCAGTCACTCAGTCGTGTCCAACTCTTTGCGACCTCATGAATCGCAGCATGGCAGGCCTCCCTGTCCATCACCAACTCCCAGAGTTCACTCAGACTCATGTCTATCGAGCCGATGATGCCATCCAGCCATCTCATCCTCTGTTGTCCCCTTCTCCTCCTGCCTCCAATCCCTCCCAGCATCAGAGTCTTTTCCAATGAGTCAACTCTTCGCATGAGGTGGCCAAAGTATTGGAGTTTCAACTTTAGCATCAGTCCTTCCAAAGAACATCCAGGACTGATCTTCTTTATAATGGACTGGTTGGATCTCCTTGCAGTCCAAGAGACTCTCAAGAGTCTTCAACACTACAGTTCAAAAGCATCAATTCTTCAGCACTCAGCTTTCTTCACAGTCCAACTTTCACATCCATACATGACCACTGGAAAAACCATAGCCTTGACTAGATGGACCTTTGTTGGCAAAGTAATGTCTCTGCTTTTCAATATGCTATCTAGGTTGATCATAACTTTTCTTCCAAGGAGTAAGCATCTTTTAATTTCATGGCTACAATCACCATCTGCAGTGATTTTGGAGCCCAAAAAAATAAAGTCTGACACTGTTTCCGCTGTTTCCCCATCTATTTCCCATGAAGTGATGGGACCAGATGCCATGATCTTCGTTTTCTGAATGTTGAGCTTTAAGCCAATTTTTTCACTCTCCACTTTCACTTTCATCAAGAGGCTTTTTAGTTCCTCTTCACTTTCTGCCATAATGATGGTGCCATCTGCATATCTGAGGATATCATTTAGGGATGGACATTTAGATCAATGGAACAAAATAGAGTCAAGAAATAGACTGATCCATTTAATATTTGGATTGTTTCCAATTTTTGACAAAGATGCCAATGCAATTCAATGGAGAATGGAAAGTCTTTTCAATACATGCACTAATTATCCATGTTAAAAAAAATAAACATCAATCCTTACTCCCTGTCATACAAAAACTCAACTCAAAGTGTATCCCATAGCTTAATGTGAAACCTGAAAATCTGAAACTTGTAGGAAAGGGAAGAAAAAAAATTGAGACCTTAGGGCAGGCAAGGAGTTCTAAGACATGACACCAAAAACACTAATGATAAAAGAAAAGATATTAATAATTAAACTTTATCAAAATCAAAACTTTTGCTCTTTGAAATGTGCCAATAAGGAAACAAAAGGGTAAATAAAATACTAGTACAAAATATTCACACCACACATCTATCTGATAGAAACTTGAAATGATATGAACAGACTTCTCACTAAAGACTATATATAAATAGCCAACAAATACATGAAAACATATTCAACATCATTAGTCATCAGTTGTGACATACGTATAACAATGCAAATTAAACCACAATGAGATACCACTACACACCCATTAGTTTAAGATTAAAAAGACTAATGTATCACAAATATTTGTGAATATAGGGAGGAATTGAAACTCATACCCTGATGATAGGAATATAAAATGGCCCAAACACTGCCAAACAATTTGGCAATTTCTTAAGTTTAATATATACCTGTCATGCAACAAAGTCATTTCACCCCTAGGTATTTAACCAAAAGAAACAAAATTATATATTCACACAAAGATTGTGCATGAATGTTCTTGGCAAATTTATCTGTAAAAGCCAAAAGTTGGAAGCAATCCAAATATCTATCAATTGGTGAAAGGATTAATAAATTATCATATATCCATGCAGTAGATACGGTATGTACTATTCATCAATTAAAGACATGAATTATCATTATATACAATGACATGACTGAATCTCAAAATCACTATGCTAAATGAAAGAAACTAAGCAAAAATAGACATTTGAGCTCAAGAATCAACTCCACCTGGCTATGCAACATCAAGCAAGTGACTTATTATCTACGTGCTTTACTCTTCTCACATGTTAAATAAGAATAAGAATAATAATAATATTGCTACCATTTATTGAGTCTTTACTATGTTTCAAGGTCTTTACTTTCAATGTCCCGTTTAATCCTCAAAACCCCATTATATTTGATATAATATATGTTTAGCACTTACCATTATACTCAATAAATTGTAGTTATTGTAAGAAATTGTTATTGTAAGTTATTACTTTCTTACTAATTTCTTATTGAAAGTGAAAGTTGCTCAATCATGTCTGACTCTTTGTGACCCCATCATGGCATTCTCTAGGCCAGAATACTGGAGTGGGTAGCTTTTCCCTTCTCTAGGGGATCTTCCCAACCTAGGGATCGAACCCAGGTCTTCCACAATGCAGGCAGATTCTTTACCAGCTAAGCCACAAGGAAGCCTAAGAATACTGGAGTGGATAGCCTATCCCTTCTCCAACGGATCTTCCCGACCCAGGAATCGAACCAGGGTCTCCCATATTGCAGGTGGGTTATTTACCAACTGAGATATCAGGGAAGCCAATAAATAAATGAATCAATATATGTTGAGACTTAGTTATGAGAAAGACCCAGTGGAATGTCCTGTAGAGAGACATAATGATGAATGAGACAGTATCTTACAATCTTATCCTCCAGAATCTTACAACCTAGACTTGGAAACAAAACATATACACATAAACTATAGCACAAGATTGCATTAAATAGAGACAAACACAGTATTATGAGAGAGGGTCATGGAAAAATCTCATAGAGAAATACAGTGTTTAAACTGAGCCTAGAAGGAAGGTGGCGTCTCACTAGGAAAAGCTGCTGGGGATGAGGAAACTTTGGGTATCGTAGCATGGAGAAAGAAAGCAGGAACGTTGAGAACAACAGCAAGCAACGCAGCATTAGTGGAGTGCGGCTTGTGTGAAAGCGTGTGTGAGCAAGCAGGGCCAGATCCTGGAAGGTCTGGGGGAGTTGGCAGGAGTGGGTTTCATTCTGAATACATAGGGTACTTGGGGTTTTTGGAGATAAGAAGTGATATCGTATTGTTTTAGCAGGATGACTACAGCAGGGATATGGCTAAAGGAGGAATGAGAGGCGGGAAGAGCGACTTAGAAGTGTTTGTGATGAGCTAAGTGGAGCCTGAACAGGGATGGTGGCTGAAAGAATGATAGGTATGTAAGAATTGATTCTAAAGTAGTATCAAATTGATATAGTGACTAATTCAATTGCACCAGAAGAGAGAAACAAATCAAAGGGACTCCAAAATGGCAAACTTGCTGGACTGGAAAGATGGGAAGACCATTATTAGAAGTACCGAAGTCAAGAATAAAAGGATATTTGAACAGGATTAAAGGAGTGCTAACAAGAAACAGGAAAAATGGATATTTGGATTACATTAAAATTAACAGCTCTTTTTCATCCAAAAACACCATTAAGAGAATGGAAAGCAAACCACAGAGTGGTTGAAATACCTAACAAAGGAATGACCTCGGGAATATACAAAGTACTAGTATAAATCAATATGAAGAAAATAACTCAATAGAAAAATGGACAGAAAGATGTGAACAGGTAGTTAACAGGATGCCTTGCAAATGCACAATACACATGAAAAGCTGCCTAACTTCATAGTCACTAGGGAGATGTAAATTATAAACCATAATGGGATAACATTGCATATCTACCAGAAATAAGTAAATTAAAAAAAAAAAAATAGGCAATACCAAACGTTGGCAAAAGTATGGACCAATTGGATTTTCATACATTTCTGGTAGAAATGTTAGTTGATATTGGAAGAACCACTTTGGAAAACCATTCAGCAATTCTACTAAAAATGAATTTGCATCTAGAGACCTAGCAATTCCATTCTTAAGCATGAACACAAGAGAAAAGCATATGTCCACCAAGAAAAACTGATGTGAATGTTTAAAGCAGCATTATTCACAACAGCCTAAAACTGGAAACTACCCAGATGTCTATGAAAAACAGAAAGAGTTTTAAGAAATATGGTATATTTGCATAATGGACTATTATTTATTAATGAGAATGAATAAACTATCTCTACATGTAACAACTTGGAATGATACTATAAACATGATGCTGAATGAGAAAAGACAGTCACAAAACATAAATATGATTTCATTTAAGTTCAAAACAGAAAAACTGAACTATTGTATTAAAATCAGAATATTGGTTATTTTGGAGTGGTTACTTGGCGGTAATGACTAGAAGGGAGCAGGAGTGGGATAAAGGGGGTGCTCATAATGTTCTGTTTCTTGATCTTGGTTCTGGTTATAAGGGTGTGTTCCCTTTGTGAAAATCTCTTGAACATGAATAAATTTCTGTTCAGTTCAGTCACCCTGTCATGTCCGACTGTGCAGCCCCATGGACTGCAGCACGCCAGGCCTCCCTATCCATCACCAACTCCCGCAGCTTGCTCAAACTCATGTCCATCGAGTCGGTGATGCCATCCAACCATCTTATCCTCTGTCATCTCCTTCTCCTCCTGCCTTCAATCTTTCCCAGCATCAGGGTCTTTTCCAAGGAGTCAGTTCTTCACATTAAGTGTTACACATTATAAATTTCTGTTATATATTAACAAAAATTGTATTTCTTAAAAAAGCAAGTTTGGAGGTTAGATGATGCAGTCAGAATTAGAAATGATGATTTTTATAGAAATACAGATGCTAAACAAGCAAGAAATGTAAGTCTATGTTAGGAGATGACAGGATGTTACTGGAGATAAATATATTTGTCATTCACTACAACAATCAAAGATAGTGATAAAGAGAAAGAAGAGAGAAAGCTAAAGAAAGACTCTTGGGGAACATTTACCCATAGGTATTGGAAGAAGAAAAATAGAGGAGAAAATGATCAAAAAATGCATGCACATAAGCCAACCGAGAAGAATGCTTCACAGAGAGAAGAAGAGCAGATGATCAGCAACTACAAACGCAGTGCAGTGCATAAAAGCATGGGCTTTGGAGTCAGAGTTTCTGGGTTCAAATCCTCCATTTCCTTGTCTGTAAATTGGGGTGACAAATGGACATCACGTTATTATGTTGATTTATCTGAACAGTGGCTAACAGCCGGTGATCTAAACAGCTCCAGGAGGGTGAGAAAAGTGTGAGGAAAGACTGCTGGATTCAGTAATTACGAGAGTAATCGGAAGAGAGGAGAAAGCCAGACTGCAATGTATGGTAAGAAAATAGATCTAAAAAAGAGTGACTCAAAGTTCAGCAAACAGTGTCCAAAATGCTACAAGTGGATCCTCCAGCTTTCTAGCGTGACACCACTGTCAACTTCTTCAGTTTCCAAGTATTTATTTACTCACACTCCAGCCAGGAGGGTGGAGGCCACAGGTTGGCCAGAGTCTCCATTAGGCAGAGACCTCCAGGCCTGTGGCTCTGAAAGAACCACTGGTTTTCTCAGTTGTCTGAGAAGTCTGAAAGCAGCCATAACTAAAACTAAGAAGCCTCTCGAACAAAACCCATCCAGGAAAAGGAATCCTAGACAACTATCCGCAAAAAGGCTAACTCAACAGTTCCATCTCGAGTTTCTGTTCTTTCCTTTGTTATTTATTTGGCTGTGTTGGGTCTTAGCTTCGGCACTCAGTGCCTCTGTTGTGGAGCATGGGCTCCTCTCTAGTTCTGGCACACAGGCTCAGCAGTTGCAGTGTGGGGGCTTTGTTGCCCCTGCAGCCTGTGGGATCTTAGTTCCCCAACTGGGGATCAAACCTGTGTCCCCTGCATTAGAAGGGGGATTGTTAACCACTGAACCACCAGCAAAGTTCCAGTATTATTTCTTACAAGTGCATATGAATCAATAATTGTCTTCAAATAAAATAATGTTTCCTATATCACCCTCTTTTTGTGTAACAAACCCTTTGATATTGAGAATAATGTGTCCAGACTTCTGTGCTTTGTGCTAAGTTGCTTCAGTCGTGCCTACTCTTTGCCACCCCAAGGACTGTAGCTGGCCAGGCTACAGTCTGGCCTGTTCATAGAATTCTTCAGGCAAGAATACTGGAGTGAGTTGCCATGCCCTCCTCTAGGGGATCTTTCTGACCCAGAGATCGAACCCACATCTCTTACATCTCCTGCATTGGCAGGTGGCTTCTTTACCACTAGTGCCACCTGGGAAGCCCATCCAAACCTTCAGGAATCCCCAAATTTCAGAAGATGGACGTGCTCCCAAAGGCTTACTCCAACAGGCTTGCTCCCACATCACACTTCCTCTGGAATCACAGGTCGCCTGCAACAGTCCCCACTTCACCTCACCACATTTTCAGCTTTTGCTGGAGTTCTGTCCTTCCCTTTATGTTCATTTCCACAGAGTCCTTATTTCCTTATTTCCCCAGAATCACTGCATGCAGGGATGAATCAAGAGCTGTGGAGCTGCTTCACAGGGCAGTAGATGCCCGGTCCCGGACTGCTCAGATATTGGCAATAAAATGCCAAATGGCTGCAAGCACTAGTAAGAACCATAGTGTCAAATCTGGAGATGTCTAGGGCATGTCACATCACTTTTTTCTTTCTTTCTTTAAGCATGAAAAAAGGGGTCATTCATATACACACTACTATAGATAGATATATTGATAATAGATAAACTAATAAGAACATATTGTATACCACAGGGAACTCTACTCAATACTCTACAATGGCCTACGTGGGAAAAGAATTAAAAAAAAAAAAAAGAGTGGATTTATGTATAACTGATTCACTTTGTTATATATTTGAAATTAACACAACATTCTAAATCAACTACAATGTAAAAATAAATTTTAAGGGACAGGCATTAAATATCCATTCAGATGTGCCACAAATATATATGTTGCCAGATAGGAATTATTATTTACATTACCATATGTAATAGATAGCCAGTGGGAACCTGCTATATAATACAGGGAGTTCACCTCCATACTCTTTGATGACCCAGAGGGATGGGATGGGGAGGGGAAGGGAGGCTGAGGAGGGAGAAGATCTATGTATACTTGATTCACATTGTTGTACAGCAGAAACTAATACAACAATGTAAAACAATTATATTCCAATTTAAAATTTTAAAAATGAAATTAAATTTTTAAAAAGAAGAAAAAAAATTTTTTTAATAAATAAAGGAATTATTCAGAATTGAGGATGATGGAGGTCTTCTGCTTGTGGCCTGACTCTTTCAATCTGAAGTTTAACTATTTCAGAGCAAAGCTATATCCTAGATCTTCATCTCACTCCATTCAACCTGCAAGTTAAACACCAATCACATCCGGCTGAAAGCCTTTCATTCAGGAAAGATGTTGCCTTAGTCACCTCTGGCTGCTAGAACAAAAATACATAGACTAGGCAGCTTAGCCACAAGAGAAATTTCCTTCTACAGTCCTGGAGACTGGAATTCGGAGATCCCTGTGTGAGCATGGTTTTGTTCTCGTTAGAGTTCTGAGTTATAAACAGCTGTCTCCTCACCCTACCGGCAGGTGCAGAAGGGGCTAGACACTACGTGGTATCTCTTTTATCAGGGCACTAATCTCAATTCTTTTCTTGACGATTATTTTTTTCTAAGAGAAAAACCAGAATCGGTGCCGAGCTGCTGTCAGAAGCTCATCATAGCCTCAGAGGGGTGAGGCTTGCTGGTGGCAATAGGGAAAAAATGAATGACTCTCCCTCCTGACTCAGACTGACTCGGGTCGAAGGTCCTTGACAGCGGCGGGGGTCCTCCTCAGGGGTGGGGGTCCTGGGCAGTGGCGGGCTCAGAAAGACGGCTTGGCGGCCCCGGAGCAGCTGTGCAAGGGGCCTCGCGGCTGTTGCTAAAGGCCCTCTGAGCGCCTCCCCAGATGAAGTCCCAGCTGGACGCCAGAGCTGTTTTTTTAACCTTAACAAGATCTGTCATTAAACGTTACTGGAGCCTGACTTTGCCTCTTTCCCTCCGGGCCTTGCTAGTGGAGGTCAAAGGTCACATTATCCTTCCACACAGGCTCCTGGGCCTCCGGCTTTTGTTTGCCAGACCTCATGGTGATGATGAGCAAGGAACCCCTGGGTCCTTGGAAGCCACACAAGAAACCAGCGAACCATGGTCTTTAACGAACGGCTCCTCCAAGGCCAGCCGGCAACAACCACTTACGATATTTACAGCTTTCTGTCCGTGCAGATTAAACACAGGCAACAAAAAATGGGACTCTTTTGTCCGGTAAACTTATGTCATTCCTTGTTAAGACAAATTGAGAACAAACCTAGATTTTGTTGGGAAGCACTTTTTGCCTCCAAGGACAGTCTTGGATGAGGATGGGAGGATTTCTGGGGACAAGGACATCTTGTGCAATATTATTATTAAGTGACAGTGTTTTCTGATAATTTCATAAATGGTTTAGCTGTACTGTTTTCTAGCAACAGGCTATATTCTCAGCCAAGGGCAATATTTCTCCCTCGTTCATTGGCAATTCATATTATAAACAGATACCTTGCGGGTGCATTCCTCAGCAGAGGGCCAACACCAAAGCAGCAAGAGCTTAGCAGCCTGAATTGCTGCTTTTTGTTTGAATTGTGAGCATCTTTCCATAAATACATCAGCACGTTGGGTGCTGAGAATGAGGGAAGTGCTTGGTTCACTGTCTTTGCAATCGGAGAAACCTGGGGTTAAGGGCAATGGATTTTAGCAGAGAAAAAAATTTTTTTCAAAGAAGGCATTATTGTGAGCCCAATATATCAATTTAAGTGTTTTGATTCAAACTAAGTAGGAGATCTGATAGACAGAGTGCCTGAAGAACTATGGATGGAGGTTCATGACATTGTACAGGAGGCAGTGATCAAGACCATCCCCAAGAAAAAGAAATGGAAAAAGGCAAAATGGTTGAAAAAGGCAAAAAGGTCTGAGGAGGCCTTACAAATAGCTGAGAAAAGAAGAGAGGCTAAAGGCAAAGGAGAAGAGGAAAGAGATACGCATTTGAATGCAGGGTTCCAAAGAATAGCAAGGAGAGATAAGAAAGCCTTCCTCAGAGATCAATGTAAAGAAACAGAGGAAAACAATAGAATGGGAAAGACTAGAGATCTCTTCAAGAAAATTAGAGATACCAAGGGGACATTTCATGCAAAGATGAGCTCAATAAAGGACAGAAATGGTATGGACCTAACAGAAGCAGAAGATATTAAGAAGAGGTGGCAAGAATACACAGAAGAACTGTACAAAAAAGATCTTCATGACCCAGAATACCACTATGGTGTGATCATCTACGTAGAGCCACACCTCCTGGAATGTGAAGTCAAGTGGGCCTTAGGAAGCATCACTATGAACAAAGCTAGTGGAGGTGATGGAATTCCAGTTGAGCTATTTCAAATGATGTTGTGAAAGTGCTGCACTCCATATGCCAGCAAATCTGGAAAACTCAGCAGTTGCCACAGGACTGGAAAAGGTCAGTTTTCATTCCAATCCCAAAGAAAGGCAATGTCAAAGAATTCTCAAACTACTGCACAATTGCACTCATCTCATATGCTAGTAAAGTAATGCTCAAAATTCTCCAAGCCAGGCTTCAACAATACGTGAACCGTGAACTTCCAGATGTTGAAGCTGGTTTTAGAAAAGGCAGAGGAACCAGTGATCAAATTGCCAACATCCCCTGGATCATCGAAAAAGCAAGAGAGTTCCAGAAAAACATCTATTTCTGCTTTATTGACTATGCCAAAGCCTTTGACTGTGTGGATCACCACAAACTGTGGAAAATTCTGAAAGAGATGGGAATACCGGCCCACCTGAACTGCCTCTTGAGAAATCTGTATGCAGGTCAGAAAGCAACAGTTAGAACTGGACATGGAACAACAGACTGGTTCCAAACAGGAAAAGGAGTACGTCAAGGCTGTGTATTGTCACCCTGCTTATTTAACTTACATGCAGAGTACATCATGTGAAATGCCAGGCTGGATGAAGCACAAGCTGGAATCAAGATTGCCGGGAGAAATATCAATAACCTCAGATATGCAGGTGACACCACTCTTATGGCAGAAAGTGAAGAGGAACTAAAGAGCCTCTTGATGAAAATCAAAGAGGAGAGTGAAAAAGTTGGCGTAAAACTCAACCTTCAGAAAACTAAGATCATGGCATCTGGTCCCATCACTTCATGGCAAATAGATGGGGAAATAATGAAAATGGTGAGAGACTTTATTTTGGGGGCTCCAAAATCACCACAGATGGTGATTGCAGCCATGATATTAAAAGATATTTGCTCCTTGGAAGGAAAGCTATGACCAACCTAGACAGCATATTAAAAAGCAGAGACATTACCAACAAAAGTCCATCTTGTCAAAGCAATGGTTTTTCCAGTAGTCATGTATGGATGTGAGAGTTGGACTATAAAGAAAGCTGAGTGCCAAAGAATTGATGCTTTTGAACTGTGGTACTGGAAAAGACTCTTGAGAGTCCCTTGGACTGCAAGGAGATCCAACCAGTCCATCCCAAAGGAAATCAGTCCTGAATATTCATTGGAAGGACTGATGCTGAAGCTCCCAATACTTTGGTCACCTCATGCAAAGAACCAACTCATTGGAAAAGACCCTAATGCTGCGAAAGATTGAAGGCAGGAGAAGGAGCTGATAAAGGATGACATGGTTGGGTGGCATCACGGACTCAACGGACATGATTTTGAGTAAACTCCAGGAGTTGGTGATGGACAGGGAGGTCTGGCATGCTGCAGTCCTTGGGATCACAAAGAGTCAGACACAACTGAGCGACTGAACTGAAGTAGGAGACTAGAGCTCGCCTGATCAACAACCCTACTTCTCATGTGTATCCCAACCCACCGCCCATACCCGTGGGTGTCCCCAAAGAGACTCAGTAGAGCAGAGCTTGAAAACCACAGTTCTATCAAATGTGCCTGGACTGGTTGCTAGGAGAACTCGCTGCCGAATAGACCTGTAAACCACAGTGAGCCCAGGGAAGCCCCATGGTCTCACTGAGTCTGGCTTTCTCATCAGGTAAATATGAACCCCTTATTCCCTGGGCCCAATGGGCCTGGAATCAATTTGGAACAGAGAGGAAAATCTGCCCATAAGCCCATGGCACCCCACCACTGCCCATAATGGTTGTTTCTTTTTTTTTGCCACAGGGATCAAACATGTGCCACCTGCAATGAAAGCATAGCATTCTAACTACCAGACCAAACGAGAATTTCCCTAATGGTTGTTTCTTAAAAATAACTTTATTGAGCTGTAATTTACATACCATAGACTTCACCCACTGAAAGAATACAGCCCAATGACTTTAATATGTTCATAGAGTCAATATTAGAACATTTTCATCACCCCCAAAAGATACGCTGTTCTCATTAGCAGTCAATCCCCATCTCTGCCCACCCCACATGCAGCCTTAGGCAACCACAAATCTACTTTCTGCCTGTATAGGTTTACCTATTCTGGACATTTCATAAAAATGGAATCATATAATATACAATTCTTTGCAACTAGTTTTTCCACTCATAATGTTTTCAAGGTTCATCACACTTCAGAATAATATTCTATTGCATAGATAGATGTATCTGTTTTGTTTATCATTTATCAGTTGAAGGACACTTGGACTGTTTTCATGTTTCAGCTACTTTGAATAATGCTGCTATGAACATAACTGAACATTCAGTCAGTTCAGTTCAGTGGCTCAGTCGTGTCTGACTCTTTGCAATCCCATGAATCGCAGCACACCAGGCCTCCCTGTCCATCACCAACTCCCAGAGTTTACCCAAACTCACGTCCATCTAGTCAGTGATGCCATCCAGCCATCTCATCCTCTGTTGTCCCCTTCTCCTCCTGCCCCCAATCCCTCCCAGCATCAGAGTCTTTTCCAATGAGTCAACTCTTCGCATGAGGTGGCCAAAGTACTGGAATTTCAGCTTTAGCATCATTCCTTCCAAAGAACACCCAGGACTGATCTCCTTTAGGATGGACTGGTTGGCTCTCCTTGCAGTCCAAAGGACTCTCAAGAGTCTTCTCCAGCACCACAATGAGGTAGTACTTTGTATCCACTAGGACTGCTGTGATCAGAAAGACGAAACAATAGCAAGTGTCGGCCAAGGTGTGGAGAGGCTGGCATCCTCACACACTACTGGTGGGAATGTGAAATGGTGTCACTGATTTGGAAGTCTGGGAGCTCCTCAAAGGTTAAATATATAGAGTTACCATAGGTTAAGCATAGAACTAATCCCGGGTATATATCCAGGAGAAATGGAAATATATGTCCCTTAAAAAAACTGTATGTTTTTAATGTTTTTTTTTTTAACTGAACATTAAAACATACAATTTTTTTATGGACATGTATTTCCTTTTCTCCTGGATATATACCCGGGATTAGTTCTATGTTTAACCTATGGCAACTCTATATTTACCCTTTTGAGGAGCTGCCAGACTCCAGAACAGCGACACCATTTCACATTCCCACCAGTAGTGTGTGAGGATGCCAGCCTCTCCACACCTTGGCCGACACTTGCTATTGTTTGTCTTTCTGATCACAGCAGTCCTAGTGGATACAAAGTACTACCTCATTGTGATGTGATTTGCATTTTCCTGAGGGCTAGTGCTGTTGAGTGACTTTTCAAGTGCTCTCAACAGGTCTGTATTTGTAAGATAAACTGGCAGGAAATTTAATAGTGAAACATGTCAAGATAGACGAAACTCTGTAAGCATTCATTGTTTTCTATGTCTAAGTGTGCTTCTCATTTCAAGACTTGAAAATATTCTTAAGTTATGGGAATTCTCTGTCTCCCCCACCACCTCCTCCTCCGCCAAATTCACCTAACTCCATTACTATACCTTGAATTGAGCCAAACTCTACTGCAAGACAGATTATTTCTACAAAACTCTGAAAAACAGATGAGCTCCAAAACCCTGCCAATAATTCACTTTCTCAATAAACCATAGCATGCCAGAGCATCTGAATTTGACAAGGCTGCTGCTCTGCAGAGCCCTAGAGGTGCTCCTCACAATGTCAGCTACGTGTCTGGAGCCCCCGGAAGCTGGGCAGGCTCACTTTGTGAGGCAGTCTTTCCCAGCACACTTCTAACAGGACGCATCCCAGAATGTTGCTGTTTAGTCAGCCTGGAGTGATCTGCACTGACCTCAAGGCTCTGCATCTGCAAGATGGCCAAGTCGGGGGTAGGGCAGAGTGAGCGTCTGTTCTGTTGATTAGACGAACAGATCTCTTCTGTTCGTCTAACTGTTGATTTAACAGCCTTACCTGAAGCAATGTCCCCCACCCCCAGCATCCTCAGAAAGCTCTTTCTCAGCTATATGTGTGCATGCTAAGTCGCTTCAGTCGTGTCTGACTCTTTGCGACCCCATGGACTGTAACCTGCTAGGCTCCTCTGTCTATGGGATTGTGCAGACAGGAATACTGGAGTGGGTTGCCATGCCCTCCTCCAGGGGATCTTCCTGTCCTAGGGATCAAACCCACATCTCTTGGGTCTGCTGCATTGGCAGGACCCACTTTCTTTACCTCTAGCACCACCTGAGAAGTCCTACTCGGTCACAGTCTGTTACTAAAAGCAGCCCTGTACAGGGTTAGGAGCCAGTGCTGGCTCTGGTACCCAAGTCCTAATGAAAGTCTCTCCCACCACTCACCAGCTCTGTGATATTACAGATTTCTTCATCACTCCAAGTCTCAGTTGCCTTATCTATACAACTAATAAGACATTGCTCAAAGAGCTGTGAAAATCAATAAAACAATGTATTTACAGCATTTTGCAGCATGCTCAGGACATAGTAGGTCTACAACAATGTCGCTATTGTTGTTATTTTTATTACCAACAGTCCGTTAATGCATAAAGAATTTCACTTCCAGGTACTTACTATTTCCTCTGTCCAATATACTGCCCCATATGCTTTGTCCAAGTAATTCTTATTAATTTTCTGACCTAGGTTTATAGGAAGTTGCCTCTAGGAACATTCCCTTTGCTGTACCCCCAAGAGTGGGTGCCCCTGCCAGGACCTCACAAACACCCAATCTTACTCTTATTATGGTCACTATTACCCTGCCTCTAATTGCCTGTGTGCTTGTCTGCATCCTCCACCAGACCCTGGGCTCTTGCACTCGGTGGGAACTTCATAAATATTTGTTCAGTTTCTGCCTGCATCTGAATCCGAGCTATGGTCTCTTTGCCATCCTCAGTATCTCCACGAAAGGAAAAGAAGCCAATATTGACTGAGTTCACCCTGGGCCAGTACTGTCCATATGTTAGTTCATATAATGTCCAACAGAAGACTAGGTGGGGCAGGTATTCCTTGCTCCAAGGATGAGGAACTGTTGGCATGGGAGGTTAATTAACTTAATTAACTCCCCTTAACTTGCCTAAGGTCCCACAGGTACCAGGCTGGGATTGGCATCCAGATAGAGCTCCCTGCACTATCTCCACAAAGATTCTCCCTGTCTTCTTTAAGATCTAATTCCCAGTGATCCGCAGAGCTCACTTCAGTTACTGCTGGAAACAGGAACCACGTTTTGGGCTCAAAGAACACAGTTTCCCCTTACCCTTTATTACAAAAACACTCAGTTACTTACTAAAATCTGTTCCATTCGTTTAACTGATTTTGAATGTTTAGAAGGAGATGGAGCAAATCCTCTCTGGGGCCCTTTCTCAGGTAAGACAGTTCAGGTAGAGTTAGAAAGGGGCTGGGGTCAGGGATGGGTGCCTGGGGGAGAAAGATGGGGTAGACTGGTTAGAGGGAGGTGAAGGTTTGGCAGGAAACTGACCCTGCAAACCCCACACCCATTTCCTGAGAGGCTTTGTGGTCTGAGACGACTGTGCACCTGTGGGTCTGCATGCCACAGCATCCTAGGACCTTCTCTGTGCTGTCCCAGCCCTGCTCAGCAGGCAGGACTGTACATGCAAAATTGCATGGAATTGTACAAGCCTGGGGCTCAGGGGACAAACTCCCTTCCTTATCTGGAGATTCTCGTAGACGTGGCTCTTCCTAGGGAAAGACTATCACTGTGAATAAGGACTCTTTTAAATTTTTTTGGCAAAAGGAAGGACTCCAGAAGCAGCATGTGCATTGGCAGCACAGCTGCTATGAGCCAGCATCTGCTCGTGTAATATGATTGTTAATGAACTGAAAAGGATCCTGCCGCTCTGATTTCAGGAAGCAAAGTGAGGAATTTATTTATTCCTTGGTTATTTTTTTCAACAAATTCAGATTGAACACCTCCTCTATGCAAAATAGAGAAGAAAACGGAAATTAAGTTATGGTCTGTGTTCTCTGGGCAGCATGTGGCGGGGGAGGTGATGTGGTTGACGAATTACACCACTGATGTGTCTCATGCATGTTAAGTACTCAGCAGGGGAACTTCTATTCTGAAAATGACAAAACATTGTTGAAAGAATTTATAAAATCTAAATCAATGAGAAAATATCTGTTTATGGGCTGGAAGATTTAATATGGTTAAGACAGCAAACTCCCCAAATGATCTACAGATTCAGTGCAATCTCTATCGGAATCCCAGCTGAATACTAAATTCACATGGAAACTCAAGAAAACCAGGATAGTCAAAAAAACTTTAAAAGTGAAAAACACACGCAAAAAAAATAAATAAATAAAGTGAAAAACAAATTTGGAGGACTTGCACATCTTGATTTTAAAATTCATGATCAACAGTATTCAATACAATGTATTACTGGCAAAAGGATAGCTAAATGGAACAATGAAATAAAATCAAGAATCCAGATCTAAACCCATGTATCTATACAAAAACTTGTACATGAATATTTACAGTGGCATTATTTATAATCGCCAAAAGATGGAAGCAATCCAAATATCCACCGATTGATGAATGGGTAAGCAAAATGTGTTATATCCATAGAATAGAATTTTATTTGGCCATACAGAAGAATGGAGTACTGATACATACTGTAACATAGATGAACCTTGAAAACAGTATGTTAAGTAAAAAAGAGTAGTCACATATAACAATATACATATTTTATGATTCCATTTATAGGAATTGTCCAGAATAAGTATATACAGAGAGACAAATGAAGAGGGAAATGGCAACCCATTCCAGTATTCTTGCCTGGACACAACTGAAGCCACTGAGCATGCACGCCCATAGAGAAACAAAAGTAGATGAGCTTGGTGTCAGGAGGAATGGCTACAGTGAAGGATGATAGCTAGTGAGGATGGAATTTCCTTTTGAGTTGATGAAAAGTTCTAAAATTGATTATGGTGCTAGTGCACAAATCTGAATATATTACAACCATTGAATCGTATACTTAGAGTCTGTGAATTATATCTCAATAAAGCTGTAACAAAAAATCGAGAAATGAACATTGCCTTAGAGCACCTTATGTTCTTTTTAAAATATGGCCTCAAATTGCATTTAGCTAAGTTGTGCATTAGACACCCTTCATTCCACAGGATGGAAGTGCACAACTGACTTCTCTAGGTTCCTGTACCCATAAAAGGGGAGAGCAGAATGTTTGCACTATCTCTGACTTCAGTACCCAGACTTCTACTCAGGATTTATGCATCATACACAGTGGATTCCTGGGAGTCCCTGTTGGTCTGGGTGAAAAATATAACTGTATTTTTGTGGCATAACAAAGCCTGCTATTCCCAATACCCACCACTTGGTGCAGAACTCTGCCAGGAAGGAGATGGGAAATGTTAATGGGGCTCAAAATACTTCTGAGGAGGAAATTGACCAAGACTTATGCCTTTTCCCTCAAGATCAATGTTATTAGATCCTGTGTAATATAGTGAGTTCTTACAGAGGTTCTCAGGCAAGAAAGGACACCTAAAAGAATCTAAACAGGAAGGAAGGCGACTACAACAGAGACTAGTCTAGAAGAGAGATTGCCTCAAGAGCAGGCTCTTGGTTGGGGTGGGGGTGGGGGTGGAGCAGAGCCACCCAGGTGTCCCTCATGCCCCAAGACAGGAACAGGCAGAACGATAAAGAATATTGAACATCCAGTCTGGGAGGGGAGTTTGGGGAAGAATGGGTATGTGTATATGTGTGGCTGAGTCACTTTGCTGTGCACCAAAACTATGGCAATATTGTTAACCAGCTATACAGTAGCTGGTTATTTTTTATTCAGTATAAAATAAAAAGTCCAAAAAAAAAATAATAATAACATCCAGGGTCATGGGCCTATAGGTAGAGGGACTCTTTCTTGAGAGGGAGAGTCTGGAATTTCTGCCCAGAATACACATAAGCATATCATACAGAATGGTACAACTAAGGCAGAGCTTTGTTTTCTGGTTTAGGACACTGAGATTTCTTCCTTAAGGAAAATTCTGCCAGCAGGCAAATTCTCCAGTGCCAATTTTAGTAAGGTGTTACCTGCTAATTAAGTAAAGATGATTATCTTCCACTGAAGACAGATTAGCATTGTGATATTTACTGGAAGCAGCATGAAATGGGTATCTAACTTTATTATTTCTGGGACAGAAATTAGAAATGAAATTAAAAAGGGTTTTGAATGTGGTCATTGCCATGGTCACTACGGTTGTTACTGAGCTGTGGCAAGTCAGCACATATACAGATAAGATACCCCAACATGGTGTGGGCCCCCAACATGAATCTGGTTCTGTCTACTTCAGGGCAAGATCTTCTGCACATTGCATGATCCATTCTCAAATTTCTCATGTACTTACTCAATTCACTCTCCATGTTCTTAATGTTAAATTCCCAACAAACCTAATTTGTAATCTTCATTTGGCCTCATGATAAAAAAAACACACAAACACTGGTGCTGAAATCATGTGATCATAAGCATCTATAGATCTTCTAGAGTAAAGACAGTGAACTCTTTTGGGGATGTGCCAGATGTGAGTATTTTAGGCATCGCGGGCCATATACTTTCTCCACCATTTTCAGCTCCACCATTGTAGCATGAAAACAGTCATAAACACTACATAAACACATGAGCATAGCTGTGTTTCAATAAAACCTGTTATACAAATAAACAGGTGGTGGGCTGGATTTAGTCCATAGGCCATAATTTGCCAACCTCTGTTCTATAATATCCTTAAGCTATCCTAAATTTTATGTTATAATTAAATGCAAGCATAAAATTTTAAAGTGTTCTTGGGGAACTCTTGAACTCTTGAGAATGTGGATCAATGGATTTGTTTGAGAAAAAGTTGCCTGAGGAAGTCAGAATATAAACACACAGACCAGGAATGGGGAACCTTGGCTCAGTTTGACAGACAAAGTATACACCATGAAAATGACCTCAGATGGTCCCTAAGGATAGAGGCTTGGACTGGCTATGCCTGTGTCCCAACCAGATTAAGTATAAGGTCCTAGCAACAGATCATGCTCAATAAATGATCATTAAATGGATCAGATGAAAATCAATAGAGGACCTTCTAGTTCAAATGTTGACACTAACAGAGCTTGGAAGTCATAAACATTGCACTCACAAGAAAAAAAAAAAAACTAAGTAAATTGAAAACCAACAACTTTTCTTGGAAACATCAGAGAATTCAAAGCACAGGGCAACTCACCATCTTGAAATCTGAAGAGACAGGTACATATGGAAAACCAGAGCTTCGATCAGCTTACCTGAAGCAGAAGCCACTAGAGGCAGTGGCTAGTTGGAAAACTTTAATGGTAATTTTGAATAATTAATAGAGGATGAGTGTGGACACCTTGAGATTTAAAAACTTCGGTGGGGGAAGGCAGGTTTTGAGGGTGGGAGGAAGAGGCTACATTTTCGTGGCTTTTACCTCAAAAATCCCTACCAGGTTCTCACAGTGAGGGTTGGAGAACAATCCCTTCCTGTTTGCAGCAGAGGAAGGAGGGGAGTAACCACTTTTAAATATGCCAGGGGAAAAGTACCTTTGTGACATGTATCCAGAGCATTTTCCATAAGAAAGGCCTGTACTCCAAGGGAACTTGTTTTTACCAGAGCCTTATCTGACCTAGTAGAAGGGAAATTCAGTTCAGTTCAGTCACTTAGTCGTGTCCAATTCTTTGCGACCCCATGAATCGCAGCACACCAGGCCTCCCTGTCCATCATCAACTCCCGGAGTTCACTCAGACTCACGTCCATTGAGTCGGTGATACCATCCAGCCATCTCATCCTCTGTCGTCCCCTTCTCCTGCCCCCAGTCCCTCCCAGCATCAGAGTCTTTTCCAATGAGTCAGCTCTTGGCATGAGGTGGCCAAAGTACTGGAGTTTCAGCCTCAGCATCAGTCCTTCCAATGAACACCCAGGACTGATCTCCTTTAGGATGGACTGGTTGGATCTCCTTGCAGTCCAAGGGACTCTCAAGAGTCTTCTCCAACACCACAATTCAAAAGCATCAATTCTTTGGCACTCAGCTTTCTTCACAGTCCAACTCTCACATCCATACATGAGCACTGGAAAAACCATAGCCTTGACTAGATGGACCTTTGTTGGCAAAGTAATATCTCTGCTTTTTAATATGCTATCTAGATTGGTCATAATTTTCCTTCCGAGGAGTAAGCGTCTTTTAATTTCATGGCTGCAGTCACCATCTGCAGTGATTTTGGAGCCCCCAAAAATAAAGTCTGACACTGTTTCCACTGTTTCCCCATCTATTTCCCATGAAGTGATGGGACCAGATGCCATGATCTTCGTTTTCTGAATGTTGAGCTTTAAGCCAACTTTTTCACTCTCCTCTCTCACTGTCATCAAGAGGCTTTTGAGTTCCTCTTCACTTTCTACCATAAGGGTGGTGTCATCTGCATATCTGAGGTTATTGATATTTCTCCTGGCAATCTTGATTCTAGTTTGTGCTTCATCCAGCCCAGCATTTCTCATGATGTACTCTGCATATAAGTTAAATAAGCAGGGTGACAATATACAGTCTTGACGTACTCCTTTTTCTATTTAGAACCAATCTGTTGTTCCATGTCCAGTTCTAACTGTTGTTTCCTGATCTGCATACAGATTTCTCAAGAGGCAGGTCAGATGGTCTGGTATTCCCATCTCTTTCACAATTTTCCACAGTTTATTGTGATCCACACAGTCAAAGGCTTTGGCATAGTCAATAAAGCAGAAATAGAGGTTTTTCTGGAACTCTCTTGCTTTTTCAATCATCCAGCAGGTGTTGGCAATTTGATCTCTGGTTTCTCTGCCTTTTCTAAAACCAGCTTGAACATCTGGAATTTCACGGTTCATGTATTGCTGAAGCCTGGCTTGGAGAATTTTGAGCATTACTTTACTAGCGTGTGAGATGAGTGCAATTGTGTGGTAGTTTGAGCATTCTTTGACATTGCCTTTCTTTCGGATTGGAATGAAAACTGACCTTTTCCAGTCCTATGGCCACTGCTGAGTTTTCCAGATTTGCTGGCATATTGAGTGCAGCACTTTCACAGCATCATCTTTTAGGATTTGGAATAGCTCAACTGGAATTCCATCACCTCCACTAGCTTTGTTCATAGTGATGCTTTCTAAGGCCCACTTGACTTCACATTCCAGGAGGTCTGGCTCTAGGTGAGTGATTATCTGAGTCATGAAGATCTTTTTTGTACAGTTCTTCTGTGTATCCTTGCCACCTCTTCTTAATATCTTTTCCTTCTGTTAGGTCCATACCATTTCTGTCCTTTATTGAGCCCATCTTTGCATGAAATGTTCCCTTGGTAATTAGTCAAATTTAATCTCCTCTAGTCTTCTTGTATTATATAAAGTAAGGGTAAAAAAGAAATAAAGTAAAGGAAAAGACTAAGGAACCTTTCCGAAGGCCACAGCCCAGGGACTCAGGCTCACTAAAAAACTAAGTTCTAATCATAAGATTATAAATCACCTTCCCCTGCCTATAGCTAACCACTACATCAGCAGAGTTCCACCACAATTACAGTGGCATACAACCGAGAGCTATAAGACACAGATTCTACGTAAGAAGAGTTTAGGGAGACATAAAAACAATGTGAGAAGGAAAACAAGTAAGGAAACTAGAAGAAAATGAAGCCTCTGGCACTACAGCTGCAAAAGACATCAGACATACCACAGCTCACACTAAGAGCCTAATTATCTCAGTTTCTTTACCCAATATATCATGTCTGGATTTCAACAAAAAAAGTAGATGATATGCTAGAAAGCAAGGAAAAACACAGTCTGAAGAGACAAGAAAGCATAAGAGATAGACTCAGGCATAGTGTAGCTTTCAGAATTACCAAATAGAGAGTTTAAAATAGCTGTGATTAATACATTAAGGGCTCTCAAGAAAATGAGAAAACATGCAAGAACAGATGGGTAATGTCAACAGAGCAATGGAAACTCTAAAAAGAATCAGTGAGTTTGAAGATAGACCATCCTCAAATAGAAATGCAAAGAGAAAGAATGATTTTTTTAATGAAACAGAATATCAAGGAACTGTGGAACAACTGCAAAAGGCAAAACAAATGTGAAGTGGAAACACTAGGAGGAGGAGGCAAAGAAGAAGGGAAAGAAAGAGAGAAAGGAAAAGAAGATATATTTGAGGTAATAATGGCTGAGAAATTCTCAAAATTAATGACAGACACCAAACCACAGATCCAGAGAAATTCAGAGAACACCAAGTAGGATAAATACCCCAAAAACTATACCCAAACATACCAAACTATAGAAAGCCAAAGATAAAGGTTAAAGAAGTTAAGAAAATAAGAAATCTGATTTGTAGAAGATCAAAGACAAAAATTACCACTGGACTTCTCTTCAGAATCCACGCAAGCCAGAAGAGAATGGAGTGAAATGTTTAAAGTACTAAAGGGAAAGTCATCAACCTAGACTTTTGTATCTGGTGAAATTATCACTGGATACAAATAATGCTTAAAACTCAACCATAAGAAACAAACAACCCAATGAAAAAATAGGCAAAATATCTGAACACACCTCTCACTAAATAAAAAATACAGACTTCAAATAAGTATGTGAAAAGATGACATCATACATCATTAGGGAATTGCAAATTAAAACAAACAGTGAGCTACTACTACATACCTACTAAAATGGTTAAAAAACAAAACAAAAAAACTCAC
Organism: Bos taurus; assembly: GCF_002263795.3. Lineage (NCBI taxonomy): Eukaryota > Metazoa > Chordata > Mammalia > Artiodactyla > Bovidae > Bos > Bos taurus. The sequence continues at coordinate 20,624,379 of NC_037338.1, forward strand.
AGTACCAAATGTTCCACATTAATGCAAGATGTTAATAATAGGGAACCTGTGCTGGTGGAGAGGGACTGCATATGGAGACTCCCTATATGATCTGCTCAATTTTTGTGTAAATATAAAACTGCTCTTAAAAAATGAAGTCTCCTAATTAAAAAAAAAAAAAAATCAGTGTAAAGTGGAGACACATGGAAGATTCACAGAATAAAAACATGATAAAGATCAAATGGGTTTAGAGCTAGAAAAGACTTCACGATTGGCCATTCATTCATTACATAATTATCGGGTACTTCCAGAGGGTCACTCTCTGTGTGAGACGTGGCAAGTACAATAAAAACAAGATGGTCCCCTCACAATACAGTACTAAGTGAACACAGTCAAAAGTTCCCACTTCTGATACATGTGTGTATGTATATGTTTTGGGGATGGAGGCAAACTTTGAGAGGATGGTCACTAAAACATTAACAGTAGTTCTTTCTGAATGGGCTTTGTTTCCTTTTACCGGTTCATATCATTTCACAGTGTTTCTGTAATATACATGCTTTGTTGTAATAAGAAAATAAAATAATAAAAGTACTTTTTCTTTTATTCTAAAGATGCTACTTTACAGAATACACCAAGGCAAATGTGAATTTGGAGCCAGGATTGTGAAAGCACAGGAATTGGACAGGAGTGAGACAGTGAGTGGGGTAAGGTCATTTTCGGCAGGGGAAGTATACAGTGAGAGCCCTGGGTACTGCACGGGAGTATGTTTGGTGGCCCCAGAGGGCAGGAATGGGGCTTCTGTGGTGGATTTCACTCAATGGCAGCAACTCTTGACCACAGCTAACCACAGCCAGCTTTGTGACCTGAGAGTTTTTAAAACTTGTTCATTTCCACTGAGTTTCCTCCACCAATGTGTTCCAAATGTATTTCACAGAAAACTAAGTATCGGTAGGTAGGTTTCCTACTGATGCTTTTTATAAATACTATATTGAACAAAGAAAGAATACCACGATTATTGATAGCTGCTGCTGCTGCTAAGTCACTTAGTCGTGTCCGACTCTGTGTGATCCCATAGACGGAAGCCCACAGACAGAAGCCCACCAGGCTACCATCCCCAGGATTCTCCAGGCAAGAACACTGGAGTGGGTTGCCATTTCCCTCTCCAATGCATGAAAGAGAAAAGTGAAAGTGAAGTCGCTCAGTCGTGTCCGACTCTTAGCGACCCCATGGACTGCAGCCTACCAGGCTCCTCCATCCATGGGATTTTCCAGGCAAGAGTACTGGAGTGGGGTGTGCAGAACCTATCAAAAACTTTTTTATTCTATGATATAATACATGACCCCCAAACAGAGTATACAATATTTCCCAAATTTATTTGAGAAAAAAAAATCAGCATCTCCACTTTGTTTGGGTGGGAGCAAAAGAGTTGTACGGAATTGGTGTCATCATTTGATACACAGTTTGAGAAGTGTTACTCTGCCATATGTCACATCAGTGATTCATGGGCCATGATTGATCTTTTTCATTTATCCCCTAGTATCTCCAGCACCACGCACAACAGCTAGTATAAAAAAGGCTCTCAAATATTTGCTAACTGAGTGAATGAACTTCATTAAGAAAAATTGACTTCTCAAAGCTCTACATCTTGTGTATCTCTTCCAGATTTTATTTACACTTCCTTACAGAAACCATCCCAACTTGATCAATCCATGTAGGTGTGGAAGAATTAAAAATCTAGATCCTTTCAACAGGACTCTCTCTCCCAAGGGTTTCTGACACTTGCAAATGAAATTCTCTTCCCAGCTGAGAGTCAGGAACAAATCAAGGAAGATGTGCTGGTGGTTAATCTTACCACTTCCCCTCCAACAAATTCAGCTTGCTTCCCAAGAGTCAGTTGAGAATGGCCTCCAAAGAAAACAACCAGTTGGATGATAGGAAGTGAATGCGTGACTGTCAGAGCAATAAAGCCTTGCCCTTTGCCCTACTCTATCAAAAGTTTAGCAAGGACATGCTTTCCCCACATAGTCTGATAACAGCTGTCCCAGAGGACAGATTGCACACGGATTACAACTAATTGGGGTCAAGAAGAGATCGCCTATAGTTTTGCCAAGAGCTCTTCTTGGGCTGAGAAAGTGTGTGTTCCTGCAGATGTTTTCCTGTCCCCTGTGGAACCTGTCCCTACGCTCTATGGGCCTGTGTCATCGAGCAACTAAGAAGCTATTGATTTCATTTCTTCTAAGGGCTGAAGGAGTTCATGAGCCCCTCAAAGTACAACAAAGGGAAAAAAACTGCTCAGCCAGAATTTAAGCCCAAATGGTTCGTAATGTCCACGTGTTACAAAAATATAACTTTCTTGAAAAACAAAAAATTTCTGGTGATTGTACAATTTTTTGCAGAAGGCTGTTCAGTCTAGAACTATTTCAAATTCTCAAAACTTTATACATGCAAGGCAAACAAATTGAAAGCGAAGTCGCTCCCTTTCCTCTTATTTCTTTGTTTTTTTTCCCTAAGATTAGTTGCAACCTCCCTGGTTTTCAACACGCATGCCAGTGTCCAGACTACTCAAGGGATTTCCTCAGTCACATAGAGAACCTGGACTAAATTAGTCCAGAGGGATGTGTGCCATTTCTAAGTTTGTGGTTGGCTTCACTGTGTTTAAAGCAAAGGTTATTAGACACCAATGGTGTGCAGATTTTCTCAATACTCAGGACTGCCAACAGCAGAACCAGATGTGAACTATATCAGGAGAGACATGCGTGACAGTGTCTTCCTAAATGCCTATGATGAATTACAACCTGCAGAGGAGAAAATTGCAGCTGTGTGGTGTCAGGGTAATTTCCTCCAAATACCCCTTCCATCATGTTATTTTCTGTCAGGGAGAGCTAGGGCTCTGTTGTGTGAAATCTAAAAACCAGTGTTACGGACCTCAGTCATCTGCCTGTCCTACCTTGAGACAAGCCAAAAGGATCCCTAAAACCCAGAACAACCTCTTTATTCTCCTCCTCTATACTTTGCTTGAGTGCCTCCCTCTGGAATCCATAGCTCCAGTGTCCATCAAAATCTGGCTCAAACCTCATTATTGTCAAGTCACCTTCCCTATCCAGCCCCGCTCCCTCCGTGCTGATCCTTCTCCTTTATTTGGCATTTCTTGTAGTTGTCTGCAAGTTGTCACTGTTTCTATTGGTGGGGCCACTGGAAAGCTTAGCACTGAATGAGTACCCCGTAAAACAAGTGTGTGGAAAAGGCTCCTTGGTGTGCATTTTCTGCACTTCCTTCTTCCTACCTTCACTGTGAGGGTCACCCTTGATTTTTTCTTTGCTTTTCATCACTTCTAAGTTGTTACCTTGCTCTAATTTAACTATTTTACATGCTATCTTAAATCTTTTGTGGATCAAAGCAGAGTGTCAACATGATTTTTTGGACCTTATTCAGTTCAGTTCAGTTCAGTCGCTCAGCCGTGTCCGACTCTTGGTGACCCCATCGACTGCAGCATGCCAGGTTTTGTGTCCATCACCAACTCCTGGAGTTTACTCAAATTCATGTCCATCGAGTCAGTGATGCCATCCAACCATTTCATCCTCTGTTGGCCCCTTCTCCTCCTGCCTTCAATCTTTCCCAGCATCAGGGTCTTTTCTAATGTGTCAGTTCTTCGCATCAGGTGGCCCAAGTATTGGAGTTTCAGCTTCAACATCAGTCCTTCCAATGAATATTCAGGACTGATTTCCTTTAGGATGGACTGGTTGGATCTCCTTCCAGTCCAAGGGACTCTCAAGAGTCTTCTCCAACACCACAGTTCAAAAGCATCAATACTTCAGTGCTCAGCTTTCTTTATAGTCCAACTCTCACATCCCTACATGACTAATGGAAAAACCATATCTTTGACTAGATGGACCTTTGTTGGCAAAGTAATGTCTCTGCTTTTTAATATGCTGTCTAGGTTGATCATAGCTTTCCTTTCAAGGAGCAAGTGTCTTTTAATTTCATGGCTGCAGTCACCATCTGCAGTGATTTTGGAGCCCCCCCAAAATAAGTCTCTTACCATTTCCATTGTTTCCCCATCTGTTTGCCATGAAGTGATGGGACTGGATGCCATGATCTTAGTTTTCTGAATGTTGAGCTTGAAGCCAACTTTTTCACCTTTCCTCTTTCACTTTCATCAAGAGGCTCTTCAGTTCTTTGATTTCTGCCATAAGGGTGGTGTCATCTGCATATCTGAGGTTATTGATATTTCTCCTGGCAATCTTGATTCCAGCTTGTGCTTCATTCAGCCCAGCATTTCGAATGATGTACTCTGCATATAAGTTAAATAAGCAGGGTGACAATATGCAGCCTTGACGTACTCCTTTCCCGATTTGGAACCTGTCTATTGTTCCACATCCAGTTCTAACTGTTGCTTCTTGATCTACATTCAGCTTTATGAACCTTTATGAACTGTGCTTTTCCTTTAGTACACATCCTCTCTGAGGGTCTTACCTCCCACTACCTCATATGCTCCTCAAAGGAAAAAATATTTCAGAAGCAAGTTACCATCTTCTGTTCTAGTTTTTGAAATTAACATTTTTTGTTCTTCTTTTGATTAAAATATTATATGTACAAGATATCTTTATATATATTATCTGAACCCAGAGTTATCATAGCTTGTTACTCATGAGGGCTTCCCTGGTGGCTCAGATGGTTAAGAATGTGCCTGCAATATGGGAGACCTGGATTCAATCCCTGGGTTGGAAAGATCTCCCTGGGTTGGAGAAGGGCATGGCAACCCACTTCAGTATTCTTGCCTGGAGAATCCCCATGTACAGAGAAGCCTGGAGGGCTACAGTCCATGGGGTCACAAAGAGTCAGACATGACTGAGTGACTAAGTGAAAAAGTATTCATAAAGAACCATATGACTAGAAAAATTAAGTAGTTGCCCAGCTAAAAAGGAGAAAGCCAAGATTCGAACCCAGGTCTACCTGACTCTATATCCCTGGACTCTGCATCCTCTGAAAGTTCCTAGCCCCAGAATAGATATTCAGTGTCCTGTACTAATTGATTGTTGAAATACAACTAGGAAAACTTGGTCCAGAATTGAATAAAATGTGAAGGCAAAGCTATCGAAAGTTGAACTTGTAAAACTGAGTCATCAAATGAATTGGCTTCATAAAAAGACAGCAGAGACCCTAAGTAGGTCTCTCTGGGAAAGATGAGTCAGACCTACAAAGGTAACCAAAATGTGTAGGGTGTGGGGTGAACATAATATGAAAGAGATACCACATCTGGATGCAGAGAAAAGAGTGCATGGGGCACACTGGTTCATGTTTAGGTCCTGGACAAACTGACCCCACTGTGCGACCATCACAATAATTCTAGAGCTTCAGTGAGGGTGAAAGTGAAGTCGCTCAGTCGTGTCCGACTCTTTGTGACCCCGTGGACTGTAGCCTACCAGGCTCCTCTCTCCATCCCAGTAGGCTACAGTCCACGGGGTCGCAAAGAGTCGGACACGACTGAGCGACTTCACTTTCACTTTCAGTGAGGGTAATCTTGGTGGTTATCTCCTGAGGGAGGAGGGGTCTGACAAAATGGGATAGACAGACTTTTTACATCTGAAGCCAGAATGCAGAATCTTTGTTCACGGAGACTCTTTACACACGCTGTCTTCTCTATCTCTCTTTCCCTAACTCCTCCTCTGTGCTTCATTTTCATATACTACTTACCACATGGTTTTGTCCCAGTGTGTCTGGGCCTGTCTTCCCCACTACACCATCAGCTACTCAAAGATCATAATATAACCTTTTGGAAAATCACACATAGGTGCTTCTCTCCAAACTGATCTAAAGATTGGCTGCAACTCCAACAAAAAGTCAAACAGAATTGCTGAGGAACTTAACCAATAATTCTCAAATTTATGTGGAGAAGCCAAGATCTCAGAATAAACAAGGCACTCCTGAAGAGGAATATCAAGACTTATTATAGAGCTAATGTAATGAACACAGTATTTACTGGCACAGATATAGATACACTGCCCAATGGAACAGACTAGAGAACTCTGTAGAAACAGAAAGAGAAGAAGAAAGGGGTAGGTCCCCGAGATATGATGGAGAAGGCACTGTAGATCACTAAGGAAACAACAAAATTCTTCAATAAATAGTACAGGTCAACTGGTTACTTATATGGAGAGAAAAAAAAACTATAATCAGATCACACTACACAGAAAAATCAAATCCTGGAGAGTTGAAGACATAAAAGGCAAAAATCAAATTTTTGAAGAAAATGTTAGAGAACATCTTTAGGAACTCAGGGTGGTAAAGACTTCTTAAAACAAAACATGAAAGTACAAATTATGAAAGAAAAAATAATAAATTTGACTGCTTTCAAATTAAGAACTTCTGTTTCACAATAGATCCCATGATGAAAGTGATCAGAAAGCCACAAACCAGGGGAAGATATGTGCAATATATATAACCAATAAAACATACATAAAGAGGATTTCTTTTCATCTTCAAAGTCCAGTGATTAGATGAATAAATACAAAGCCAACAGCCCAGTAGAAAAATATGCAAAGGACAGGAACAGTCAGTTGACAGAGTAGTAAACTTGAGTCATCTCTAAACCCATCAAAGAACACTCGACCTCTGAGACTAATTAAGACAGCAGCAAGATGCCATTTTTCGCCCACTGGATTGGCAAAAATTAAGAAGTCAGACACTGTCATAGTCTTAGAGAGGGTGTGTCAACAGGAAGTTTTATATTCTGCTGGTAGAAGTCTAAATTAGTACAATTCCTTTGGAAAAATTAGTTGAATGTTCAAGTATTTTATAGCCTAGTTACTCTACCTTGAAGAAACTCTTGCACACATGCCTAAGATTCAAGTGATTCTACTTCTTTCTCAGTATAAACTCTAGAAGTTTATAGAGTTTTGCACAACATTTATATAGAGAAATGTTCACTGCTGCTGCTGCTAAGTCGCTTCAGTCATGTCCGACTCTGTGCGACCCCATGGACGGCAGCCCACCAGGCTCCCCCGTCCCTGGGATTCTCCAGGCAAGAACACTGGAGTGGGTTGCCATTTCCTTCTCCAATGCATGAAAGTGAAAAGTGAAAGTGAAGTTGCTCAGTCGTGTCCGACTCTTAGCGACCCCATGGACTGCAGCCTACCAGGATTTTCCAGGCAAAAGTCCTGGAGTGAGGTGCCATCGCCTTCTCCGGAAATGTTCACAGTAACACTGTAATAATAACTGGACAACTCTTGTCCCAAAGTAGCTCGGTATAGTATAGTATAATAACATTTTTATAAAGCAAAATTAAATATATTGCCTGATGTTGTATACATACGTGCTAACTTATTTTTCAAAACCAAGAGTTTATAGCAATAAAATTCAGAATGGTGGTTACTTATTGGGGTAGGCATGGTGTGGTATAGGAAAGAAGCCCACCAGCTGATGCAATGGTATTGACCATGACCTCTAAGGCACACAGATCTTCCTGCTGTCCCTCTGCTTCATCATTACCTGTGTGAGAGTCACATTCTGTTGCCAGTATCAAATATGACATAATAATAATAAAAGGAAAAACCAGGTGGCCAGGCTTTTCTGAGCATATGGAAACAAGATTCTTCCATGATTTTGCCAGTGCCCACAGGCTCGCCAGCACCTAACATTAGAGGTGGATGGAACAGCGCAGTCATCGAGGCCCATCACTAATGTTACTGATGAGGAACCTGAGGCTCAGAAAGCCCAAGCGACTGTTCCATGATCACCTGGCTAAACCAGGAGCCAAAGCCCAGTCTCCTGACACTTCCTGCGCTGTGCCCTGTCTCCAGGCCATGCCCTCTTGTCTGATGGATAATAAAAAGAATAGGCAACTCTAATCTTCTCTATCTCTGCCTCTCCAAGATCTGGCACAAAGCCTGACAATATGCTGGCTCTCAAAATATCTGTTAACTGGATATTAAGAGATTCTCGACGGTCTGTCCATGAGGTATCTCTCAAGTGATAAAAGGGAACCCTCTCTCCTGGTTCAAGAGCTTCAAAAAAAAAAAAAAAAAAAAAGATTCCTGGAAGCAAAACAGAAGAAGCTACCAGTCCTGCCATTCCCGGGCATTCCCAGAACTCACATGTGAGGGTACACAAGAGAAGGCAAGTGAGGGAAGGGTGGCCCGGCACAGCCCGGACGGACTGCCCAGCTGCTCCCAGCAGGCCAGCCTTGCGTGACAGACTGCCTTAGCTTGAGGTGTAGGATTCACAAGAAAGGAGCCAAGCCCTGTGAATGTGTCTTTGTTGCCTCCGAGGCGAGGAGTTGCCAGGATCTGTGGTTTGGCTGTGGAATGAGCAGTGGAAGCACTTTCTCTTCCATTACATGTGCAATAACAGCCTGGCTGATCCCAGTCGTGTGAGTAAGTTCCTGGCAAGGAGAGCAGTTTCCATCTTACTTCACTGATGGCTTCCCTGAACCTCGGGTTTCCCCAGTCCCCAAAGTCTGTGTGGTGAAAGGCCTCTTAGGTATCATCATTATAGTAGTTGTTCTGTGGGGGATATTTATCGAATACTAACCATTTATTCATTCAGTTAAAACATTTTGTTGGAACCCTATTGTGTTCTATATGTCTTAAACGTTCATTTGTTAATATAATGACAACTTCAAGTTGATCTTATCCTCAAATTACAGATGAAAAGAGTGAAGCCATGTGAGTTTTGATAAGTCCACGGTGGCAGAGTTGAATCAGTTATTATGGCTATGGAATAAACCACCCCGAAACATACTCTATACATTAAGCTTAAAATTCTGTGCAGCAACAATTTAGAATCTATCTGCAGAGCAACAACAGAGACACAGACATAAAGAACAGACCAGTGGACACAGCAGGGAATGGGAAGTGTGGGATGAACTGGGAGATTAGGATTCACCTATATACACTACCATGTGTAAGACAGATAGCTAGTGGGAAGCTGTTATATAGCCCAGGGAGCTCAGCTCAGTGCTCTGTGATGACCCAGAGGGGCAGGGTGAGGATGGGGCGGAAGGGCAGTCCAAGAGGAGAGGATACATGTATACATGTAGCTGATTCACTTCATTGTACAGCAGAAACTACCACGACATGGTAAAGCAATTATATTTCAATAAAATTAAAAATAAACGATTGAGGATGGTTTCGCAGTCTTGGCTAAGTTATATCATACATGGTGGTCAGCTCTGGGTTGATTAGGCAAGAAGTCAAATGATTGACTGGCTGGTGACTGGAGCCCCTCAGGTCTCCTCCATGAAGTCTCCCATCTTCTGTAGACTTACTTGGCCTTGTTCTCACTGTGGATGCCAGAATCGAAAAGCAAATCACCCAGATTCAAGTATCATTATTCTTCCTTCCCTAGTTTTTCCAGACCTTCCCTATCACAAGAAGTCTGAGGCAGGGACCTCGTCTGTGACGACCTGGGCAGCCAGCCTCCTTCTCTAACTCTAACTTACTGTGAATCTTACTTGGTCATTCACATTATACCTGTTTACATTTCAGCAGCTTTTGTCATTGCAACATATCTCGCCTGATCTTTGTATCTCTACCTTGGGCTCTTGATTTGATTACTTTTGAAATTAATTCCAAAACATTTTGTCATAATTTTTTCCAATAGACTTTACTTTTTAGAGAATTTTTAGGTCCATAGCAAAATCGAGTGAAAAGAACAGAGTTCCCATACACCCCTTGCCCTGACACATGCTTAGCCTCCTCCACTATCAATATCCCCCACAGTGTGGCACATGGGTTACAGTTCACGAATCTACACGGACATACCATCATCACTCAAAGTCCTTAGTTTACACCAAGGTTCCCTGACGGTGCTGTACCTTCTATGTGTTTTGACAAATGAATGATGGCTTGTAGCCACCATAATAGTATCATGCAGAATAGTTCCACACCCTTGAAATCCTCTGTGCTCCATCTCTCCATTGCTGCATCCACACAAGCCCCTGGCAACCACAGATCCATTTTTACTGTCATCACAGTTCTGCCTTTTCCAGAATGTCATACTTGTTGTTGTTCAGTCGCTAAGTTGTGTCCAACTCTTTGTGACCCCATGGACTGCAGCACACCAGGCTTCCCTGTCCTTCACTATCTCCCAGAGTTTGCTCTGACTCATGTCCATTCAGTTAGTTTGCTACCCAACCATCTCTTCCTCTATCGCCCCCTTCTCCTCCTGCCCTCAATCTTTCCCAGCATCAGGGTCTTTTCCAATGAGTCAGCTTTTTGCATCAGGTGGCCAAAATATTGGAGCTTCAGCTTCAGCATCAGCCCTTCCAATGAATATTCAGGGTTGATTTCCTTTAGGATGGACTTGGTTGGATGTCCTTGCAGTCCCAGGGATTCTCAAGAGTCCTCTAGCACCACAATTCGTCAGAGTTGGAATCAAATGGTATGTAGCCTTTTCAGATTGGCTTCTTTCATTAGTAATAATATGCATTTAAGGTTCCTCCAAATCTTCTTATAGCTTAAGCCCATTTCCTTGTAGCACTGAATAACATTCCATTGTCAGAATGTACCACAGTTTATTTGTCCATTCACCTATCAAAGGATGTCTTGGTTGCTCAATAGTTTCGGCAATTGTGAAAACTCTTCTATAAACATCACTGTGCAGGATTTTGTGCAGACGTAAATTTTCAATGCATTTGGGCAAAGGCTAAGGAGCACAATTGCTGAATTGTGTGAAACTGTCCAACTGTCTTCCAAAGTGGCTGGACCTGAGTCACTGCCATACAGCAGAAATCAGCACAATGTTGTAAATCCACTAAACTTCAATTAAGAAAGAAAAAATGGCTGTACCATTTTACATTCTCACCACCAACGAACGCCAGTTTCTGCGGCTCCATATCCTGGTCAGCATCTTGTGCTGTCTGTGTTCTGAATTTTGGCCACTCTAGTGTAATGTTGTTTTAATGTCATAATTTTATCAGCGGGACTGCGGTGTTTTTCTGCAGCGTGTACTTCATTTAACATTTGTTTTTCCTGTTACTTTCGTTCTTCCTTCTTCTAATATATTTGTACAAGACCCTATGGTGGTTCATTTTTTATTTCTTTTTATAGAAGCAGGTGATATTTTCCTGTAGCAGCTTTTGGCTTTCTTACTCATGTTATTTGCCTGTATTAGTCCACCGCTTATGCTGAAAATTATGACATGGAAGGAAGGGGAGAGATAAAGCACTTTCATAATTCTTTTCCTTTCAGTCCTTCCTTACCCATCAGGAAGTTGAGAACGTGGGCAGAAGGTGCACAGATCAACAAGTGAAAAGAACTAAGTTCATTGTGTGCAGTGTTTCTGCTGTTCTTTATACTTAAAGACAAAATACATCTGCATGTGCAAGCTACAAAATGTGAAGTGTGTAATTTCAGTGCATGATTTAAGGATGAATGGTAACATTCATGCTAATTCTAAATTTTAATCTTTCTTTTCTTAGAAAAACATTAACTAGTAAATTAAAAACATCCTAAGTTGGGACTTCCCTAGTGGCTCACTGATGAAGACGCATGTGCCTATGCAAGGGATATGGGTTCGATTCCTGGTCCTGGAAGATCCCACATGCAGCAGAGTGGCTAGGCCTGTACACCACAACTACTGAGCCTGTGCTCTGGAGCCTGTGAGCTCACCACTGACCCCCTGCCGCAACTACTGAAGCCCACGCAGTCTAGGGCCTGTGCTCCACAAGAGAAGCCACTGCAATAAGCAGCCCGCAGCACCACAGCTAGAGAGTAACTGCCACTCACTGCAAGCAGCAAAACCCAGGGCAGCAGTGAAGACCCAGCACGACCAAAAATAAATTAAAAAAAATTTTAAAGACTGTCAACCTAGATTTTTTAAAAATCGTAAGTCGAAAGTGAGATAACACAGGAGAAAGAAAAGAGCTTTATATTTTAGAAACTTTAAGGGCAATTTTCCCCTGATTTTTGAACAAGGGTCTTGTATTTCCACTTTGATTCAGCCCTGCTCAGGAGGTTAGTGCTGAAAAGACCCTGGAGATTATCTAGCTCAGTCCCTTCATCAGACAGGGAAGATGAGGTCCAGAGAGGCCAAGTGACGTCTTGCTCAGGAAATGAAAAGAGAAGCGTGGGAGGGAAGGGCCTTCATCCATCTTCAGGCCTTGAGGAGTGAGCGAGGGGTTTACTGAAACACGCTAAATCCAGAGGGACCCACAACTCTCAGATCTGCCTTTGTCCAGGTTCTCTCACACCCACCCCTTCCCATGATGATCCCAGGGTTCCTAGAGCCAGGCTCATCCCCACGGTTCAAGGGCAGTGGAACCAAGCCGTTAGTTTCTTTGCAGCTCTGCATATCTTGGCCACATTCCCACCATCCTGGATTCCCCCCCGCTAGGGATCACTCCCACACATTCAACAGCCAGACAAGATCTTAACCAACAACGAGTCCCGCCAGCCCTGGGCACCTGGGGACTTTCAACAGACACGTGTTCTGTTCTTGGGAATACTCAGTTTCTAGTAAGGCCATAAGGCCTTCAAAAGTTTGGGAAATGCTGTATAGCTCATGGAACTCTTCTCAAAACTCTGTAGTGACCTATAAAGGAAAAGAATCTTTAAAAAGAGTGGATATACATACACGTATAACTGATTCACTTTGCTGAACAACAGAAACTAAAACAACATGGTAAATCAATTATACGACAATAAAAACTTTTTTTAGGCTTTAAACGCTATATTTTATTTAAAATACAATTATATTGGTATGAATAAAAATTATGTAATCATAAATAGAATCAAACATATACATTCAGTTCAGTTCAGTCGCTCAGTGGTGTCTGACTCTTTGCGACCCCATGAATCGCAGCACGCCAGGCCTCCCTGTCCATCACCAACTCCCAGAGTTCACCCAGACTCACGTCCATCGAGTCAGTGATGCCATCCAGCCATCTCATCCTCTGTCGTCCCCTTCTCCTCCTGCCCCCAATCCCTCCCAGCATCAGAGTCTTTTCCAATGAGTCAGCTCTTCTCATGAGGTGGCCAAAGGACTGGAGTTTCAGCTTTAGCATCATTCCTTCCAAAGAAATCCCAGGGCTGATCTCCTTCAGAATGGACTGGTTGGATCTCCTTGCAGTCCAAGGGACTCTCAAGAGTCTTCTCCAACACCACAGTTCAAAAGCATCAATTCTAGGAGGAGCCAAGATGGCGGAGGAGTAGGACGGGGAGAACACTTTCTCCCCCACAAATTCATCAAAAGAGCATTTAAACGTCGAGTAAATTCCACAAAACAACTTCTGAATGCTGGCAGAGGACATCAGGCACCCAGAAAAGCAATCCAACTCTTTGAAAGGAGGTAGGAAAAAATATAAAAGACAAAAAAAGAGACAAAAGAGGGAGGGACGGAGTTCCGTTCCCGGAAGGGAGTCTTAAAAAGAGAGAAGTTTCCAAACACCAGGAAACCTTCTCACTGCCGAATCTGTGCCGAGCTTTGGAAGCACAGAGGGCAACATAACAGGAAGAAAAAATAAATAATTAAAACTCGAAGATTGCAAGTCCTACGGTAACTCCCCCAGCGGAGAAGCAGCGCAGACGCCTGCATGCGCCATTAGCAAGCGGGGGCTGGGCAGGGAGGCGCAGCGCGGGCTGCATCGCTTAGAGTAAGAATCTGGCCTGAATACCCTGAGCACTATCTGAGCGAAATAATTTGGGCTAGCAAACCAGACTGTGGGATATCTACCACGAGAAAAGCCAGCCCCAACCTAAGACACCGCCAGGCCCACGCACAGAACAAAGATTTGAACAGAGATAGCCGGCTGCAGACCTTCCCCCTCCGGTGACAGGCAGCCAGAGCCGGAAGGGGGCAATCGCAGCCCCAGAGAGACATTATCTATAAAACTGTAAGCAGGCTTCTTTGCTAACTAAAACTTTTTGGGGGTCTGGACGGTTAACATCTGCCTGAGAAGGTGCGTCGGTTTTACACCCAGATAACCAAGTGGCGGGGAGGCGATAAGTCGCAGCATTGGCGCTCGCCAAACACCTCATCACTTGAGCTGCTCGGACCTGGGAAGAGCACAAAACTCAGGCCCAACTGAGTCTGCGCCTCTGAGGACTACCCGAGTGCCTGAACCTGAGCGGCTTGGACCTGGGAGGTACATGCAACCCAGGGCCAGCCTCGGATTGTTCCCGGCGGAACAACCTAGAGCCCGAGCAGTGTGGGCAGGGAGGCTACACGCTCCATGAGCGGGGGCAGACCCAGTGTGGCTGAGGCACTGCGAGCGCACGCCAGTGTTACTTGTTTGCAGCATCCCTCCCTCCCTCCCCACAGCGCGACTGAACAAAGAGAAGAAATACAGCTCCACCCATCAGAACACCGACACAAGCTTCCCTAACCAGGAAACCTTGACAAGCCACCTGTACAAACCCACACACAGATAGGTAAAGCCACAATAAAGAGAACCCCACAAACTGCCAGAATACAGAAAGGACACCCCAAACTCAGCAATTTAAACAAGATGAAGAGACAGAGGAATAGCCAGCAGATAAAGGAACAGGATAAATGCCCACCAAACCAAACAAAAGAGCAAGAGATAGGGAATCTACCTGATAAAGAATTCCGAATAATGATAGTGAAATTGATCCAAAGTCTTGAAATTAAAATGGAATCACAGATAAATAGCCTGGAGACAAGGATTGAGAAGATGCAAGAAAGGTTTAACAAGGACCTAGAAGAAATAAAAAAGAGTCAATATATAATGAATAATGCAATAAATGAAATTAAAAACACTCTGGAGGCAACAAATAGTAGAATAACAGAGGCAGAAGATAGGATTAGTGAATTAGAAGATAGAATGGTAGAAATAAATGAATCAGAGAGAATAAAAGAAAAACAAATTAAAAGAAATGAGGACAATCTCAGAGACCTCCAGGACAATATTAAACGCTACAACATTCGAATCATAGGGGTTCCAGAAGAAGAAGACAAAAAGAAAGACCATGAGAAAATACTTGAGGAGATAATAGTTGAAAACTTCCCTAAACTGGGGAAGGAAATAATCACCCAAGAAACCCAGAGAATCCCAAACAGGATAAACCCAAGGCGAAACACCCCAAGACACATATTAATCAAATTAACAAAGATCAAACACAAAGAACAAATATTAAAAGCAGCAAGGGAAAAACAACAAATAACACACAAGGGAATTCCCATAAGGATAACAGCTGATCTTTCAATAGAAACTCTTCAAGCCAGGAGGGAATGGCAAGACATACTTAAAATGATGAAAGAAAATAACCTACAGCCCAGATTATTGTACCCAGCAAGGATTTCATTCAAGTATGAAGGAGAAATCAAAAGCTTCTCAGACAAGCAAAAGCTGAGAGAATTCTGCACCACCAAACCAGCTCTCCAACAAATACTAAAGGATATTCTCTAGACAGGAAACACAAAAATGGTGTATAAATTCGAACCCCAAACAATAAAGTAAATGGCAACGGGATCATACTTATCAGTAATTACCTTAAACGTAAATGGGTTGAATGCCCCAACCAAAAGACAAAGACTGGCTGAATGGATACAAAAAACAAGACCCCTACATATGTTGTCTACAGGAGACCCACCTCAAAACAGGGGACACATACAGACTGAAAGTGAAGGGCTGGAAAAAGATTTTCCATGCAAATAGGGACCAAAAGAAAGCAGGAGTAGCAATACTCATATCAGATAAAATAGACTTTAAAACAAAGGCTGTGAAAAGAGACAAAGAAGGTCACTACATAATGATCAAAGGATCAATCCAAGAAGAAGATATAACAATTATAAATATATATGCGCCCAACACGGGAGCACCGCAGTATGTAAGACAAATGCTAACAAGTATGAAAGGAGAAATTAACAATAACACAATAATAGTGGGAGACTTTAATACCCCACTCACACCTATGGATAGATCAACTAAACAGAAAATTAACAAGGAAACACAAACTTTAAACAATACAATAGGCCAGTTAGACCTAATTGATATCTATAGGACATTTCATCCCAAAACAATGAACTTCACCTTTTTCTCAAGCGCACATGGAACCTTCTCCAGGATAGATCACATCCTGGGCCATAAAGCTAGCCTTGGTAAATTCAAAAAAATAGAAATCATTCCAAGCATCTTTTATGACCACAATGCAGTAAGATTAGATCTCAATTACAGGAGAAAAACTATTAAAAATTCCAACATATGGAGGATGAACAACACCCTGCTGAATAACCAACAAATCACAGAAGAAATCAAAAAAGAAATCAAAATTTGCATAGAAACGAATGAAAATGAAAACACAACAACCCAAAACCTGTGGGACACAGTAAAAGTAGTCCTAAGGGGAAAGTTCATAGCAATACAGGCACACCTCAAGAAACAAGAAAAAAGTCAAATAAATAACCTAACTCTACACCTAAAGCAACTAGAAAAGGAAGAAATGAAGAACCCCAGGGTTAGTAGAAGGAAAGAAATCTTAAAAATTAGAGCAGAGATAAATGCAAAAGAAACAAAAGAGACCATAGCAAAAATCAACAAAGCCAAAAGCTGGTTCTTTGAAAGGATAAATAAAATTGATAAACCATTAGCCAGACTCATCAAGAAACAAAGGGAGAAAAATCAAATCAATAAAATTAGAAACGAAAATGGAGAGATCACAACAGACAACACAGAAATACAAAGGATCATAAGAGACTATTATCAACAATTATATGC